>NC_083636.1:37694778-38010441 GCF_963576545.1 Limanda limanda | reverse complement strand
AAAGCAGCAGAAAACAGCAGTCAAACCGGAGGCAGGTGCATCACAGATGTGAAAAAGAACAAGTTCGGCTTTTACTGGGTCTAAATTTAAATTTTGATCTATTTGTTTGGTGACATTTCCGCACAAGTCAACATTTAGGCATTTAAGAGCTTGAGGTGCTGACAAAAGTCAAATCTCCAACTTCCATAATAAAGATAAAGAACTCTGCGTGCAGTTTGCAACAACACGGATGGAAATCTCATGGCAACAACGAATCTGTTTGCATGAAACACCCACGACTCTTAATGTAAAGCAGGTTTTGATATGCTATGTGGTGCTTAAACTATCATTTACTCATAAGTCGCCCTGACAGAAAAAAGACATTTCCTGCTTTCCCATTTTTTCCAACATAAGAAGGTAGGAAAAATGGTAGAAATCAGCCATTTTTCATTTGAAAGAATATTGTAACGCCAATATATCTTGTCTCCCTGACATTTCATAGAGCAGATCCATCCATCCATTAGCTGTATTGGTTATCCGTTGAGGGTCAGAGAGCAGATGACTAATGAACGAACCCTGGCTCCTCTTAATCAATGGTTCCGATGTCTGTGACAAAAAATGTCCGAAAAGTGTTAAGTCTGAGCAGCTTGTGGTCATAATGATGACCAGTGAAATTAAACTGAGGAGAACTGAGGACACAGTTAAACTGTCAAACTCAGGGCCAATAGGAATGGCTGCCTCGGGATTTTCCGTGATCTTCTTTTCCCAACTTTGTTGATTAGATTTTTTTTGGACCTTGAGCTTGGAGAGATGCAGGTCAAGTAATTTTCAACTCCAGAGCGTCCGTCACACTGAGCTGCAGTTACAGACAAATCAGAGCTGATCTCACTCTCATTTAGACGACAAATCTCGAAACCTGGCGAAAGCCCACCAGACCTCCGTCCAATAAACAAGCCATCGGGGGTCATGTGATTTTTTTGTTGACATGCGTTGCTTGAGACTGCAGGAAATGATCACCAAATATTTAGGTCAGTTTTTTTTTAGCTCTGGCTCACGCAAAACAAAATAAACGTGGCCTGTGATTAAACTGCTTTTATGCAATATTCTGATTCATAATTTTAACTTGGGTTATTATTACTTGAAAAGGTTTAAAGGTTAATAATGTTTAGAAGAAAACGTAACTTTCCTCGTACTAGCCATTGCTGCCGCTCCTCTTTTCAGCCTCTGTCTGAAACTAGAAACTAAGCCCAGTCGGTTCTGATGTGAGTCTGTTGTGATTGGTCAACGGCTTCCAGCTTTTGAAGGAAACATCGCCCTCTGCTCTCTCTGGCTTTACCAAACTACATTTTAGGAGCTTTAGGAGCTGAGTTCTCCCTTAACCAAAGATTTTGAGCTTTTTAACTTTGCAGAACTTTTCTACACAGAAGACTTACATAACACCAGAGGGAAGAGAAACTGAAAAAGCAACACACGTCTGCTTTAATGGCGTCTGAATGATTTCACCTTAAACAAACTGCTCAGGCACTGGACTCGTCTGGCAGCTCTTCCAAATCCTTTGTGCACTGGATTTGCACAGCTGAGTACTCAAAGGAAATCAGTACGTCAATTCCCTTGTTAAATCTAAATGAACTGTGCTTTTGATTCATGCAGAGTTGATCAAAATAGATATTGAAAATGAAAAAAGAAACAGAACTGAACACAACTGAACTCTAAACTGAGAACAGTATTTTTAAGTCATATTTCATTACTCAGGCAAAACACATATTCAAGCGACATAATCTTGGACCATTCCCCACAGTTTACCATATGTTTTCAGACTTTCCCCACATTCCAGGCAGCTGCTGGTGTCTGATCATTTCAGGATGCTATGAAAATGAAACTTACAGACACATAAAACTTGATAATCTGCCTTATGTTTCATCAGTATTCTTATAATAATGCAGAGAAAAGCAGAACCCTTATTGCTGCACATCCAGGTCTGGAAAATGATAAGTGGAAATGTGTATTGCAGTTTCTCTTTGTGCCAGAGGGCAGCAAGAGAAGTATGGGAGCAGTGGAGGAGTCAGCTTTTCAAATTATCCCACAAATTGGAAATGTGACCTGGAAATATTTACCTTTTGAACCGCGAGAATAAAAACGTATTTATCATCTTAGTGCATCACAAAATGTTATTAAACACTATCTTTTGAAAGTGGAAGTGCTGCGACATGACAGCGCTCAGTCCTGCTCACTGCTCTGGACCAATCAGAGCTCGTCTGTGTCCTTCACCCTAACACTGTTAAAGAAGTAAATTAAATGTGGCCTAAAAAACAATTAGCGAAAGGGTTTGGAAAAACTCAAGCAGCAAGCACATCCTCTGCGTGACCTCGTCCCTCCACAGCCCGGTCACAGTGACTCAGAGAAAAAACGGCTTCATGCAAGAACAGTTTCATTTTCTTATCCTACAGGTCACCTTCTTCTGGGAGGTTCGATTGTACAAGTGTTCAAGGTCGGATTCACCAAAGCTTGTTACAGTTTGATGAATGCTCTTAAATTAACGCCTCTTATGGCCTCACCACATTTGTCAAAAAATGAATAGGGCTGCTAACAATGTGTCATCAGATCAACTGTGACACAAATATAACGGATTGACATTAAGTTAGATTCTAATTAAAAACATTATTCTAAGGTAAAGGGATGCATGATTGTGATAGAAGAAGTGCAGAGAACAATATTAAAATGGATCAAATGTAATGCTAATTCTTAGGTTTCATGATATTACTGTTTATAATCAACAAGTGGTTTGGATTTCATTACCGGTCAAATTCTCTTCTGTCACTTTTTAAGAGAAACCTTAAATCACATCTTTTCACACGAGCGCTCCATTGTTAGGTGATAACAAGCTGGTACGGAGCTAAAATCCATCTGAGAGTCAGGTTGGTCAGGATTAATCTGAATGACGTGAGAACCTACAAATGTTTCATCATATATACTGAATTCATGGAGCAGTGTGTGGGATTTAGGGAAATATCCTTGCTAAAAAACTATTAATGCACATCATGCAGCTACATAATTTGATCCTACATTTCTATGTCATTCAAAATTATTGACAAATCAATCAACTGCTCTGAGCCTCGACAACGAGATCAAAATTGTGCAAATTGATCATCGGAGATAAAATCCCTGACGCAGCTTTTCCTCTCTCTCGCTGTCAGCACTCGGAACACGGTGACACCGACTGTCATTGCAGCCTTTTGTTAGTATTTTCATTATTAGAACTCACAGCGAGCAAGGCTTTTCCATTAAGATCATAACGATTACAACACAACCGAGTGCTCAGACTTGCAGGTTTTCATGCTGAGGTGCATCGGGTCTACTTCAGGGATCAGTGGCTTGTTCTTCAGTTCATGTTTCTATGATTTACTGCTGCTGCTGTTTCTGCTGCTGCTGCTGCTGCTGCTGAACCGAGCCTGTGGTGTTTGTTTCACTTTTTAAATTAAAACTACGTTGGTGGCTGCTCATATATTGCGGGACAAACAAATCAATGCTCTTCTGTCCCCAGTGTGGGCCGAAGAATAAGCACTAACACAGTGATTGCAATTTATACATTATTTGCTGCTTTATGCTTAATTGTAAATAACAGCATAGTTGGTGGTTTATTATTGTTTCTAAAACATTACTTAGTGATTATACAGATCTCTGGAATGAGACTTTGGAGGAGTGGAGGGTGGCGGAGGCATTTAAAACAAAAGGTACACGCATATACAAACTTGAATTTAATAGCTAACAATTAGCAAAAGTATTATAGCCGCAGGTAATAAAACAACAAGGAGGAAGCAATGACATTCACTGCACCAGCAGGATTTAGGTTTCCTGTTTTTGCTCTCTTCACAACTCAGACCAATTAATTCTTACCAGGACAACAGACTAACAAACCTTTACAAACAAACCAAATGCAAGATATAGATAATTTAAAACATACAATACACACGTTTACTTGGTCCACAATATTTTCCGTGCGTGTTTTTGTGTACTTACCTATACAGACGTCTATCTTGCCTTTGATGGAGGCTTCGTGTAGCGGCGTGTAGTTCCAGTTGTCCCGAGAGTTGGGATCGGCGCCCTGACACAGCAACAAGGACACCACCTGAAAACAGCATACATAGAACATTCAACCCTTTTTATTCTGCACAAATTATTATTATTATTATTATTATATTCATTTGCTTTCGTATCAGCAAACATAAATGCAGATAACGATATGTCTGATTTCATCAATTATGTTGTCAGGCTCTAACTTGAACTTCATAGATGCCTGTGCTAATCTTTTATTAGAGTTGAGAGTTAATCATTTTAGATTAAGGAATATAAACCTTGTATTTAAAAAATAAAATAGTTATAAATTAACAAAATGTGCTTGTAAATGCCTTTGTGTTCAATCTTTGTCTTAACAAATGTACAATTTTACGACCCATAGGAGAACACCCTTAAAGCTGCTTCCTGATTTAAAGAGTCGAAGATCGGAGTCTGACTTTTCTCTGCCTGCCACCCACTACACTTTTGGTTAAAGTGAAATCAAAAAACAAAACAACAACTTTGAGCGGTTTTAGTTTGGACGCAGTGCTTTTACTCCCATCACAATGCTAATCATCCCTGTGATCATACAGCAGCATTAGCGCAGCACTTCTGTGACCACGTTGCTAAGTGCTCTCCTACAAAGCCTCTAAAGGCCTTTAACGCAACTGAAACTGTAAACACTCAACCCATCACTGTGGTTAATGGTGAGGAGGAGGAAAAAAACAAAAAAGCTTCAGCACATCTGTCACGGATAATCCAGAACATCAGCAGCAGCGAGGGGATGACCAGAATCTCAAATAAGCAATGGAAATTAATGTTCTGCTTTTCTCAATGTGATCTGTGAGGATAAATGTGCGCTTTGTATTTTTTGGGGTTGGCAGAAACTCGACAACAGCACCCGTGTATGTTTACACAGGCTGTTTAATATTTAGCTTTACCTCTGGCTTTGTCAAAATCACAACAGCACAGTGGAAAAGCAGCGACACACTATATTCCATCCTGAAAATAATACAAATGACAGAAACAAAACAAACAGATCAGCCTGAAATGTTCCCGTGTTCAGTCTCACCTCAGAGTGACCAAAGGAGCAGGCGTTGTGGAGCGGGATCAAACCGCCGTCATCCCTCGTGTGCACGTTAGCGCCCGTTTGAAGTAAGTGGTCGACCACGTCTCTCCGCCCGAAACCTGAGACATGAAGAAAAGAGAGCAGGAGATTAAATAACATTCAAAACAAGCTTTTGTTTTACCGCCTTGTTATGGATTTTTATTCTGTTCATTGTCTGTCTTCTTTTACTTCTGAGAACTTTTAGCTTTGTCATTTAGTTCCTTTTTACAAGAATGAATCAATACTTCACATCATAAAGTACGTATTTGTTTTGTGAAGCATGAGTCACAGCTGTTTGTGAAAGTTCAGGAAATGACGCTTCACTACAGAGAGAATCTGTTCTTGTTCAAGCTGCTGAGGACTAAAGAGATGTAAAGCAGCTGGGTCTCTGTTTGTCATCTTTTCGTCTTCGCTGTTGACAGAATTAAAAAGAGTCAAGTGTGGAAGAGAGGAGGGGAACTGCTCTTTTGATATCCAGGGTTTGTTTTCCTTCCTTGATTCAAATCTGCTTTAGATTTTGCATGTGGCAAAAATGAAATGCACTCCATTTTAATAGGTGTGCCGGCTCGTGTTACACCATAGCCAATGTTTAGATATGACGTCAAATTCACAAATACGCCTGAGTTGTTAAGTTGCAGGCATGACTGGTTTGTCATACAAATTATGAATACTGACCGTGGCATGAATTAATGACATGTTCCAGATAATAAAATTCAAGCTGAATATTTCCTCGTTCATCAGACATGTCTCCTCTGGTTAATATATCTATATATTTGTGTTTCTAGTGTGGTTACAAGGATTTAATGCATGTATCTAATGTTTAAGTGAGATATTGGAATAAGTTTGCATAAGATTTCATACATTCCTTACATGTGTAGAATGGACTATTATCTCTTTTTAGACCTTATCAGAATAAAGGTGCATATATAAAGTCAATTTAGCCCTTTGCAGCTGCTGGGAAGCTTATTTTAAAATGCACATCTTATAACATGTTGTTTGTACAAGAGATAGTCAGTATGATAACAAACTTAAAAAGGAACCGTCAGTCCCCTGTCTGCTTCAAATATGTTTGCATTTTAAGTTGCACAAATTTTAATCTAATTTCCAAACATTAAACAAATGCAAATCATCTTTCAGCACCAGTAACTCAAGTTGTGTAGTGCATGTGTGTGTGTGTGTCCTTCTGAACTTTATTATTGGGAAGTTCTGTTTACACAATAGATGCTTTGTTTACACTGATGAAATTTAGAAAAAGTAGTTATTATATGTTTGCCTTGTTTTAATAAAGTACTTCTACGAACTCAGTGTCATCCTGACAAACTAATTGAATACATATGAACACTTCTAGTGAGTGGCTCCAGTGTTTGTTAGCATCTTTCTGGTCACTCCAGTCCCTGAACGCATCATTGTCTGAAAAAAGTACTTTTTATTTAGTTGAAAATTTGATTTTAGGTCATTTTTACCTGCTGCGAAATGCAGAGGAGTGGATTTACGTCCCGCCATGTCTTTAGCGTTAACATTCAACACGTCCACGAGCTTCTTCACCCGGGAAACATCCCCGTTCCGACAGGCTTCAAACAGATCCCTGAAGGCACCGTTAGCTCCACCACCACCGCTGCTGCTGCTGCTGCTGCTGCCCGGGTGACCGCCACCCGACTCGGGCGTGGAGCCCGGGCTGCTCCCGGTGCCCTCGGTGGTGGTCGGGGAGCTGGGGCTGCTGCTGCTGCCGCTGGTGGTGCTGCTGCTGGCGGTGAGGGCCAGAGACGGAGAGCCGCTGCTGCTGCTGGTAGCGGTGGTGGTGCTGCTGCTGGTAGTTGTGGGAGAGGCCGGGTCTGCCTCACCGTCAGGCGGGCTCTCCATCAACCCGTCCCGGGGAGGAAGCGGGGCGGCATCGCCGACGGGTGCCGGAGGAGAGCCAGGAGGGCTGCCGGGGCCCGAGGAGCCGCGGGGCGGGGAGGACAGCAGGGAACTCGGCTGTTGCTGCTGCTGAGAGGAGCGACGAGGCGTCGCCATTTTCACAACACAACAGTCCCCATTAGCAACAAAACACTGGTGACAACTTCCGGTGGAGGAAACACAACTTCCGCCTTCACAGTTCACACTTTATCAAACTACATCAGCATATTCAATAATATCACCAAAAAAATATATAACCATAAAATAAATTAAATCAGAGAAAAATAAATATAATTAAATATAATTAAATTTAATTAAATTTAATTAAATTTAGCACTAGAAGCTCAGTCCGCTTCTGCGCAAGATAAATAAAATAATATTAAATTAAATTAATCCTGCGCAGTTCCCTTCTTAGAATCGAATCTGGCTCGACTATTTTGAGATTTAGGAAAAATACAGTGCATACATTTTTTTTTCATTTCAGAGGAAGACTGAAAATACTAGGCTGGGGTTCACCTCCTCAAAAACGAAATATTTGTACCTATATTCATATTTTGATTTATTAATTGTATATCTCTTTCATGTGTTGTTGTTGCTCTATATTTATACAAAAAGTTAAACAGATACTTGATAGCCATAAATAAAATGTTTTGCACATTTAGGATTTCAATTGTATCTACATGTTATTTCCTTTGTAGCTTTTATGTCACATTCAGTTGAACAATACAATAAATTGTGTATAAATGAATAAGCCAGAGACTGATTACAATTGAGGGATCAACACAATTTAAATCGATTATGATGTAATTGATGAGCTGATGAGTGTCAACCACGGTGTCAACTGGTCTGGCTCTAAACAATAGCGCCATCTAGGGGAAATTATTGGTAATGAGGAAACTACCTGGGCTTTCTTCAGACTGAGCATGAAAAAAACCATGACCGGCCCCCAAGTGATAAAACCAACAAATATGACAAATAACATAGTTAACATTATACAAATATACAATAACAGGTTCTACTTTACACGCTGTGTATTTTTGGCAAATGTTACAAGGCATTGGGAAATTTAAAACATGTTTTTATACAACTACAGAATTTAAGTAGTGAGTCAAATAATGTGACACACTGGTCAATCAATCAATCAATCAAATTTTAATTGTAAAGCCCATATTCCCAAATCAGAATTTGTATTTGTTTTGGTATAGGATTTAATCTCATTTCCAATAATAAAATACAAATGAATCATTCTTATCCATATGTAATCATTTAAATAACATTTTACAATTATTGTTGACTAATACAGCGGCTTTTAATGGTGTGTTTTTAATCTATGAACTTTAAATATATTTTTGGTTTATTCAATCAAATAACTGGGTAGGTCTTATAAGGAAGGTGTGTTTATGTGACCGACAGATGACTCTGTCTGGAGGTATGTTAGTTACCACACTGGTTTGGTTCAACTTTACTGTTCATCTGTCGCTCCAGTGAAGTTGCATCCTGTTTCGTAATTCAAAATTTTCCGTCCTCAGAAGGAATCAAAGCTACAAATATCAATTAATAAATCCAAGCGCTGCAGATTACATCTCTACACACATGTGACGGAAAAATATTCAAGTTATTGTGTCGTTTTTTTTTTAACGGAACAAAACAAAAAATATTATCTAATAAATTATAGGATTGGAAATTTGCCTGAGCTTCCGGTTTTTGTACCAATGAAAACCTACACAAACATTATGAAAACTGAATTAGGATGGCTGTGTGTGTGATAGACTCTATTTCACTTGATGAATTTACACTTGCAACGTTCACAGCCTCTGGTGCTATTTATAAGCATGTGTATGTCTACGCTACCAGTTTCTTAATAAGGGTTTAATTTCATACTTTGCTGATCACATGCTGCCCACAATCTATTCTCATACACTGGTTGACAATCACAACTTAAGAACAAGTACCGCTTGAGGGATCAGTCCCTGTGTGTCAGTGTTGTGTCCATGAACTGTAACCACAAAATTCAAGCATCTTGTAAATGCATTCTGCACTGACTTGTGACATGAGCTGCGACACAAATGCCAGGACAAATTTAGCCACGGATACGTACATGCATCGTTGCTGTGATGCTCAGAAACAAAACCTGGAACAGAGATAAATTTAAATCTCAAATCAAGACTGAACAACTTGCAAAACTTTTGTCTCAGGGTCTAGAAAGTTTGGTTTCAGTTGCCGACAGGCGCTTTAAAAGTGTAAATCTCTGCTTGAAGGCTGAGGTCATAGGTCAATAGACCCACAATTTACCACAGTGACAATATATTCATTAAATGATTTGAGACGGTGTCTTTAATTAACTCTGAAATATATCTAGATGATCCAGGATGATAATATTAATAATAATAAACTTTTCTTTATACATCACTATTTAAACAAAGTGCACTATATGACTGAAACCCGATTAAAACTCTTTAAGACTGAGGCAAATACAATTGGCCCTGATATCTGCACCAAAATGGCAATTCAAAGTAAAGAATATATAATTAATATGCAACACTTATATGTCTGCGTACATCAGCCACAAGCCGGTCAGCTGATCACATGTTGTTTTTTAAAAGACTGTGATGTCAGAGGATGAATAAGCAAGATTCTGCCTGGTCGGTTTGTCGACATTCCTCCTCCAACCGCTCTCAGTGTTACAGAGTTTAAACTTAGCCTGAAGACCAATCATCACAGGAAAAGATAAAAAAATGAGAAATTATTCTGTCTTTAACTTCTACAGCTGCTGAGGCGATAGATGCAAGCGTCACACAACTAGTATAAAATCATCGTCTCATCTTTTCCAATTAAGAAAAAGCAGTTTGCTGTTTGTTATTTTTCAAATGAAGGTCCAAGGTGTGTTTTGTTCGGTGACAACCATCAATCACAAAATGCCACAGTGGTGTAAAGTCAGGGAGGATCTCGTTGGGCGGGGACGACTAGAAGCTGAGAAGTGGCCTGTTTCAAAATAAATAGTTCTTTGAGCCTCTCATAGACTTAGAAAAGTTAACCACTTCCCCTGTGAGGTTGATGAAGACGATGGTAGTGTGCAAGGCTCGATGAAGTCTTGTAAGTTGTTCACTTTTAGGGTTTCGAACGTGTGTGCATAGTTCATATTGGAAACAAAAACAAAGAGAAACATAGCAACGGTTAGATGTGAAGAGAAGAGAGAGAGGAAGAGGCAGGACGGCCTTTCGAGCTGTTGTCATTGGATTCCTGCAGAACTACATTCTTATCGAAAACAGTTCCCACATAATCACAGTTTGAAATCTCCCAGTCTGGCTTGCTCTACTAAACTAAACCCTGATTATAACAGAAGTTCTCCCAAAGAGAAAAGTTTTTCCTGAGACAAGGCCCCAGTTAGAGTCTGTTGAGGTTTTATAAAAGACGAGTGTCTGTGATTTAGTCTCATTCTGGTTTTATTGTGTTAATCGCAAACCTGTCGTCAAAGATTAACCAACAACGTAAGTCAAAAGCTGGAAAACCTAAACTATAGAGTAACTGCTGTAAAATATGTATTTGCTTCATTAACCCGGAGAAAACTTTGTTTGTTTGTCTGCTTAAAAAAAAAAGATACTGCACAGATTTCTTTGAAACTTGGTGGAAAGCGCCGGGAAAGGATTTTTAATTGTGAGGTCGTTGATTTTCCATAACTTTCACAGAATTCTCAGAGAATTAATTATGAATCTTGATGCAATTATGAGACATGGCGTAAATTATGAGAGGGTGTGCAATGTAGTGTCCAGTTTGGGCTAATGTGTTACCCTGCATGCAGGAAACTTCAATAATTTTAAGTTATTTAAACTAAACCAGACTAATTTAAAAGTTTTTACCAACTTGTGTGAGTTATACATAAATGGGAATTAATATAGGATGATGCCTCCAGTCTTGAACTGACGGATGTTTTTGTTGTTCCTCATCTCTCATCAGACATTTGCATCATAAAAGTCTCGTCGAAACTCCCCCCCCCCCCCCCCTCTCTGTTCATCTCTGCAGGGGAGGATGAGACTGTCACCTGGCGCACAGGTGAGGCTGGAGCCCCGCCCACCGCCGGGTGGTTTCAGTCCGACTTGTTTTTAAGAGCAGCTGTTGAAGTTGTCACAACTCGGTCCCTTCTCTCAGAAGTTACTTGTCCTAGTCTCGGATTCTGATCGAACCCACAGCCAGCAGCCAGCATGCCGAACCGAACCGCGCAGGAGTGGGTCCGCTTGTCCCTGCGCACCCCGGGCATCCTGATCTTCGGGATGGTCCTGGTCCCCTGCGGCTGGATCCTGAACCTGGTCGCCACGGTGGCCCCGAACTGGAGGACCCTCAACGAGCTCCCCAACTCCCCGCCGAGCGAGTACATCGAGCAGGGCATCTGGGACATCTGCAGGACCAGCCCGTCCTCCGTGCGGCCGGTGTGCGGCCTGGAGGACACCACGTACTTCGGCAACGAGGTGATCGAGCCGGCCCAGGGGCTGATGGTCGCCTCCCTCATCGTGGCCATCATCGGCATGTGTGTGGCCATCCCGGGGGTCCGCTGCTGGAAGCCCGAGCCCAACTGGACGGTGGCCGGCATGGGGGGGCTGCTCTTCTTCCTGGCGGGCGTCATGACCATCATCCCCATCGCCTGGTACACCCACGTCCTGGAGGAGGTCGCCACGCTGAGCCCGACCATCAACGTGAAGGTGGGCTACTGCATCATCCTGGGCTACATCGGCGGGATCTTCCAAATCGTGGGGGGCTTCGTCATGTTCATCGGCATCTGTCGCTGCTGCGGCGGGAAGAACCGAGGCGAGAGGCGGGTGGAGGACGTGGTGGGCCCGCAGTTCCGATCCAAGCCGCCGCCGAGACCCGTCATCGTGCCGAGCCTGAGCCGCCCGGACCGGAGCAGCGGCGGCAGCAGCAGCGTGCCCTACTCCCGGAACTCCATGGACGAGGATGTGTCCTTCCCCCGGGCCAAGAGCCCCGCGGTCCGGACAGACAACAGCTCGTACGGCGGCAGGCCCTACGATGCTGACCTGTGAGGAGCCACACATCTGGACCCACACATCTGGCCTCAGAAAGAGGGCTCAAACATCTGGGCTCACACATCTGGACTCACACACCAGGGCTCACACATCTGGGCTCACACATCTGGGCTCACACATCTGGACCCACACATCTGGACCAACACATCTGGACTCAGAAAGAGGGCTCAAACATCTGGGCTCACACATCTGGACTCACAAATCTGGGCTCATACATCTGGACTCACACAGGTGGACCAACGCATCTAGACTCACACGTCTTGGCTCACACATCTGGGCTCACACATCTGGGCTCACACATCTGGGCTCACACATTTGGACTCACACATCTGGGCTCACAAAGAGGGTAACACAACCTGAGAGAAGAAACTGAGAGTGGACTTTACAATCCACCATCTATATTAGAAATAGCCTATTAATATTCAGGAGCATCACTTTTAAGTCACCATTGTTGCCTGGTGTGAAACCATAGGCGATAAATATTTTTTTATCCAGAGATCAAACACCTTAAATAGATTATATACTTTACTTTACTATTACATGAATGAAGAAAATTGAATTAAAACAGACCCCAGAGTATTAAAGTGTTTGAAGGCTTTTGTGTATTATGAGAATAATGTTTTTAATGTTGAATAAGGGGTCATGGCTACAGATTAGATTTATTATAAGCGTTTACATCATTACACCCAAGTGCCTCTAGCTGTGCTGTAGAATGCCGTAGTACAGGATTGTAAGAATATTACAGCGGAAAGACATTAAGTCTGGAAAGTGGAGGATTCTCTACGATTTACTTCTTTGAGTGACTCGCGGAGGGAAGATCCGATTTGCCTCGTCTGTCTTTTTACATTCTGCAAATGATGCTGAACTCCATTTGTAAATATTTCTCTGAGGAAAAAATGTTTTTTTCTCCCTGTGTTCACTGCCTAATCCAACTTCTTTCTTTTTTTTATGTAAATACTGTGTTGTTAATGCACTTTACAACTGTGGCCGAGCTCATAGAAGGATGGGCCCCCTGTTGAGAAGCATCCTGAGCTGATCAATACTGTCCCACCGTGCGTGGCTCTGTGACACAAGTGCAGTTTATTAAACGCTCACTGTGAATAAGACACGACTCAGTCTCATTATTTTATAACTTAACTGTGTTTGTTTTGCTTGTTGGAGTGGCGGGAAGGGTGCAAAGCAAACTTATCAAAGGTTTCACTGCAGAAATACGTGTAAAAACATTATATTTTGTATTTTTTCAAGATTAGACAACTATTAAAAGTACTTCAATTGAAATACATATGGATTAAGGCCTCTCATGCTGCAGGAAGACATTTAAAGTGGATGAGGCGTCTTTAATGTGACGGACTGATGCAAACACATCATGTTCAGGACCCAAGAAAGATCCGATGCTGCCTTTCAGTGCAGGAATCTCGAATATTCAGATTCTCCACCACACCTGCAAAGATTACTGTTTGAAAGAAAAGTCGTTACGAGCTCTATTCAAACACAAGTTCAGCCCGGCGTCACTTCTCAACGATGTTTTTCTTTCCTTGCCATCCAGTCAGCTCGGTCTGAACCTCACAAGTCTACAGACAATGCAGCCTGACCGGTTTAAGAGCAACTCGTCCGGCAGCATTGCTTCTGGTGTGTAAACTGGCTTAACGTCTCGAAACAAGGCGACACTGTACTGAACAATCATTCCAGGACTCTGAGTCTTTTGTACTTGCAGTGGAATCCGAGGGAAATGACAAGGCAGTTCTCCCTGCACGATAAGGAAGAAGCTACATCCAATGACAGTTGATGTACATGAAGATTAAGGTTCTTTTAAAGCTAATGTTACTTTTTTTATTCTCTCTGAGACTCAGATTCGGGGGCAAACACAGACTGTGTCATGTGAGGGTATCAGGTTAAACAGATGGAAATAAAGTATGTATCTAAAGTAGACATGCTGATAATTGCTTTGAATATTAAACAAGTGGAGGAAAGATATGTGGGTTGGAGCAATTTGATTAAAAGTTTCCAAACTGGTACTTCTGACAAATACTCTGAGTAATGATGGTTTAACTTCTGTGGGTCACAGTGACAGAGCCAATGTCCTATTATATCTGTTTCAATACAGATAAGCCATTTTAACAGAGACACAGTGAGATTTATTTCGGTGATGCTTCGAAATACATTTTCTTTTTTTAATTTTCCTTGTTTAAAGTGTAAAAGTGAATTCAAATTAAACATCCTGCTGAGGCAAATAATACAGATAAGACATACACTGTATAGGCTGCTGTGCAATTTTGAGTTGCCAAAGCAGTATTGAATATTGTCAGAGGCAAAACATGTTACAGGCTGTGCTGTTCAAAAAGCTCAGTATGTAATAAAGCAGCCAATCAGACTCAGCAGGTGCAAATCCTCACTTTTTGCTCTGTGTAGCGAGATGGATCCTCTGATACTGCATGAGTTTTATTGTGGAAGAGTTTGTATTGTCCACTTCCTGTGACTCGGAAGACAACGAGTGACATTAGTTTGCTGATGTCTCAGATAAAGTTTGTGGTTCGGATGCTCCAGAGTTATTTCATGTCTTCAGCTTTCTTGTGAGAATGAATCAGGAAGAACAGTAAATATAAACACAGGATAAACTATTGGTGTAAGTCAGGTACTGTTTATATACACTGGTATTTATAATATTAGTCTAAATGAATCCTTTACACTCTTGTTAGTCATGAAACACTGTGGCCACGACAGAGACTGCTCAGACTGCAGGTGGGGTTGGAAGAGATGTTGTGTTTAGGGTGTGACAAACTATAAATAACTTTTTATTATTAGAAATCTCTTCCTTCCCACATCAACTCTGTAACACATTTGTATTACGTGTATTCGTTCTCACATTCCTCCACCCTCAGACGTGTATAACTCATCGTGTCCAAACTGTCTTTCACTCCCAGTGGTTTTTAAACAAAACATTATGGATGAAACCAGCAGTTTTACTTTAAGAATTAAACATGTCAACATACCAACAACTTTCCATAATAACTCACTGAGCTCCTCCTGCAAAACAAACATGCAAAGACAGCTCATTAATCCGGAAACAGGCTTCGACGTGGTTTCCCCCTCAGGGTAGATCCCTCCTCTTCCTTGTTGAAACAGATACATGTCACCTTGTATATAAATACCAGTGAGGTTAACTTTCATCATTTTAATTCATCACCTTGTATTTGTTGACACTGAAGCTCGTGTCACTGGATCGCAGAGAAAGTTTTTTTTTCAGAGTAAACTCAACACACACACACACACACATACTGGCAGTTGTCTGCTTTCACTGTTAATACACATTGACACCTCAGAGCAGATCACTGGAATGTATAATGCTCTTTAAATGGATTTAAGTAACAATAAGTGACATTCTGAGGAGACAAGCAATACACAGATCAGTGAAACAAACTGGGTGAACATTAACACTGAGGACTGACTTCCCAAATTAAGTTTTGTTTGTCTTACCTGATTAAAGAAAAACAAATTTCTTCATGTCAGTAACTGAATTTATTTATATACACTTTTATACAGTAGCTATATATAAATCACTGGCTTGTTGGGGCGATTTCACGATTTATTTGAAAGCTGAAGGCCATACACGTGGTATGAGTTTTAAAAAACAAAACAAAGCTGCTCAAGCTAACTTAAAATACAGTGTTGTCTTCAGCCTAAATAATAAAAAAAATAGTTTTACAACAGACTTATTGTAGCTTGCTCCACATTTCCAAAGTTAGTTATATACAGAAGGTTTAAAAATGTCATACAAAGATAAATATACAGCATCAATAGGCATATAAAGGTACAAACTATTTATAACAAACAAATGAGCCAAAAGAACAGTCCTGTGTTAATCTGTGAAACATTTATGGCACGTGAGGAATTTTAAAATGAAGCAGAACAGGATCTGAGAAGGTGTGTGCACACGTCATGGTTTCTGTTGGTCGTTAACACGTTTTCCGTGGTTGAAATAAAAAAGCTCGGTCTTTTCTCTCGGTCAGTTCCGGTTGTAAACACGTTTTTGTCTAATACAAAATCTGCTGGGACAGTTAGGTCTCTACCTTCAGGATCAGTCGCCAGGTGTTGTGTGCAGCAGTAGAAACGTAAATCATCAGTTATCGTTTGCCTTCTGAGCAAAATTATAATATTCTCCTCATTGTTGCACAAAAAAATTTGGCACATATCAAAACACATTCTCTTCTTTGTTCTTGTGTCCATCCGAGTCTTCACTTCAGAGAAATAAGCTTGTGTTTAAAAATAATGACAGAGTCAAATAAAAACATTAATTCAGTCAGTGGTGCACAAAATAATACAACACAAAACAGTACAGCGATCAAGTGACTACTTGATGAATCAGTAAAATCTTACAGGACGACCACTGACGAGCTGTGATTCTGAGACATCCACAGATGTATGAAGGATACTAGTGTCAAATAAATTGGCAAATGATAATACAATCAGGAACTTGTTTTAAAAGACTATAGACATGTTGCAATTTTGTAATTTTCAGTCATAGTTCAATTTAAAAACCACAAATTTATGAGAACATATATAACAGTGTATACAGTGTAACCAGGGTGTCTCTGGCAGACTGAACCATCAGTCTCTTACTCAGTAAACATTCAGTTTACCAGTTCAGTGTTGGAGGTTCTGGTTTAGTCCCACAGCTGCAGTAAGAAGTCAGACATTGTGCCAGACGTGTGTATCTGAGTCAATTTCTGTAAGATTCATAGTTGAACAAACTGGAACTGCAAGCCGTCGTGGTTGACCTGCACGAGAATAAGAGAATAATTACTTTCAGCTGTGACAGTAAAGTTTCATAAATTAATAAATACAACATCCATGGTTCTAGCCTCAAAATCCACATTTAGACTCTCAGACACAGATTTTAAGGTGGAATATGTGACTTAAAGGTAGAGCCTGTGGAATGTTTGACCACTAGTGGCGCTGTTGAGCAATGTTGGGTCCTTTGTTTCCGGTCTGGTGATTGTGCACAAAAAATATGAATCCTCACGAGCAGCTGATGTTTTAAATAGCTGAAACAGTTTGTTGTTATGAATTGTATTAAACCAAAAAAAAGTAAGCCCATCATTTGATTTGCAGATGTCACGCTTCGCCAAAATGTTCAATAACCAATACATAATGAATAATTCCAGTCAGCACCTTACCTCAGATTACAAGAGATTCTTCTCATTACACAGCAACGTCATGCCCAAATTTCTTTGCAGCATTTTTCCTGTTGACGACACAGAAAAACAAACAGTTAATTTCCAAATATTTTCTGATCTTACGTCACTAGTTACATTGTGTTGCCCACAGGAGGTGAACCATGTTTTCTTAATGTTTGTGTGTTTTGTCTATTTGCACATGTCTTCGGAGTTTGATGGGTGTTGTGCTCTCATGCAGTTACCAGAACTTTATCATATTTACTTACCGGGTAGAGGTAGATAAAGTTCACTTTAAAAGAAATCACATGTTAAATGTTAAATCTGAAATGTGAATGTTGATATAAATGTGGTGAAAATAAATATTTAGCTAATGTGGAAAAATCGCACAGTCACCGCAAGTACCAAAAGCTCTACCTATCTTCCTTCGGTTTGGTCTAGACTCAATCCTGCGTGTGATTTATCATGTAATTCATTTTTAATATTTCCAAAAAGGCATTTTTAAAAATATTATTTTGACAAACTGAGCGTATAATATAAATCTAAATGATTTATTTCTTCAAGTGATATAATAACAGTCGTGGGAACGAGCTCATATCAGCCATGAGTCTGATAGATACAGTTTACTCTATTCATCCCTATGGGAAAAATCAACAATCCAGTAGCTCGCACGAAGAAACAAGAGAAAGAGAAACAATCGGATTGTTATAATCAGAATCAGAAGTATTTTATTGCCAAGTACGTTCACACATTCAATGAATTTGCTCTGGTTATTGGTGCAAACAATGAACATAGAAACATAAAAACGCAATAAATACAACATGCATAGGAGAGCAATAAAAAATGGGAAACCAGTATATATTTACTCACTGTTTACTTCTTATTTACTCACTTTTTACCAATATTTATACAAAGTAACATTTATTTTGAGATAAACATTTCTGAATAAAAATATATAAAAAATATAAAAAGTGAAGTAAAAAGTGAAATGCTAAATGCAAAACAGTAAACAGTGTCATATTGCAATATGCAATGTAATGCAGTATAATATAATATGATATGATATAATGTGTTAATTTAACACATCCTAGAGGTGTGGGGGTGGAATAAAAGTCCGAGTCAGGTGGGGGTCCCGGGCCTTGTTGATAAGGCCAACTGCAGTCGGGAAGAAGCTGGTCTTGTGGCGGGATAAATAAATAGACACTTAAAAAATAAATAGAGGTAAAAGATCAAATTCCTTAAAGTTTCAGTACCTGCGATTCTTCTTCTGACATTGCCGGATCTTGGCGATGATGAAAGCCAGGATCACGATGCCGATGATGGCGCCCAGCACACCCAGGGTCAGAGGGACGCTCAGGTCCCCGTTCACCGTGTCCTCGCAGGACTCGCCCTGGTAGCCCAGGTCACAGTCACACAACAGGTTGACCCCCCCACCCGGAGGTGACACACAGGTCCCGCGGCTGTTGCACTGTGTCTCTCCGCAGGTGGGCATGTTGAGGTCGATGCCTCGGGGGGCCGGGAGGAGTGATGCGAGGGTGGCCATGGCAGGAAGGAGGGAGACTGTGTGGGGGAATGGAATGAGAACAGGAGAGACGCTGAATGGAGGAGACACACCCTGAAACACAATAGGTAAACACAACACAGAGAGGACACAGAGCTCTCACTGGGAGCTGTGTGGATCTCACTGGTCTAATGGACGACTCTCAGGCCTGCTCACACTGATCCTGTTAAATCTGATTTGAGAGCAGTGAAATAAAAACATTATAACTGTGGGAAAGATTCAAACAAAGAAATATCTGATCTATTACCATAGACAAGTGAGGTTTTCTTTTCATGACCACATTTCTCTCCCTTGTTAACTCGTTTTTTTTCTTACAAAGAACATTTTTCAATATCTTCAATCCTAATTTTATTATTCATTCTATTTATCGTATCTAGTTGTTTGCTGTGTATATTCATATTGTAAATATAGGCCTAAAGTATATTTACCTGCTTTGTGTTTCTAATTCTACTTTCCCAACTTCCCTTTGGCCAAGAACCAGATCTCTCTATCTATCTATCTAAGGTGCAGCATGTAATTATGTCGTGCACATCCTGCAAACTAACATTTAAAACCTCAGTCATAATTACAGCACTGTGTGCAGTGCAGAATGTGGTAGACATTATGTTCTTGTGACAGTTTATGATTCATAGCCAGATGAGAACTGATGTCTCCCACCACAGAGTCTGAGGAAGTGAATGTTCATTGTGTTTTTAAATTACGAATTAACTCCAATGAGATTATATGTAGAAATTAAGGCTTCGTCAAAAACTGACACATTAACCGTCACAGTTTTCATATTAAATCAACAACAATGAAACCAGATCCTGTGTGGAATTCTGACAAAGATGAAGTCGTGTTCCAAGGAAATGTAAATATCATAGCTGCTTGTCCTGTAGTGACTTGCCCTCAAGAGATATTTCACTTTTAAATCATTGCAAACAAATTACCAACAAATAATACAGGAACCGTCTGCTGGCACACAGCACTTAAATCAACTAATCCATGTTTTTCCTGAAGACAAAATAGGATTTATCCATTTATTTATTTGCACTTTTTCTTCCCACGTGATAAACACAGGTCATTGTTCGTCCTATTATCTCCAGATGTTCGTGTTTCATCTGCAGCGACGACACACAGACGGACTCAGGTAGTTTTACAACTATTTGACTGATGAAGTAAATGGAGGTAAAAGTTCACAGATGATTCAGGTGAACACAAAACACAGAGTCAAGGCGTGTGAGGAACAAAGAAGTGCACATTGACTAATATGGTGGAAATAAAACCTGACAACGTTTTTCATTTTCCTCTGTAAAACATGTTCCAACTGGAGTCTGAGCCTCGGGTGTTGGTCCCAGACACAAATTTGCCTGTGCAAAATAACTTGTGTTGAAAAATGAACACAAAAATGTAAGAAACAAGACTTTCTAAAGCTCTTGAGAAAGGCAGGAGAACTGATAAATAGCTTTAAAGTGGCGGCGTTCAAGTTTTTCTGCCTCTAAAAGCATCTGGTTCATCAGGTTCCCCTCCAGCACAGATTACAGGGGCAAAGAATCTACTCACATGAGCGAAGAATGCAGTCGGGACGTCCTGAACGGAGGTGGTGGAGTTTTAGGTCCTGGTTGTAGCGCTCTCCAGGTCTGTGTGTGTTAGTGTGTGTGTGTGTGTGTCTGCTCCTCTAAAGAATTGAAAGTTCCTCTTCCTCTGAGGGAATCAGTCACACAAGGAAGGCGGGATGAGGAAGAAAGCTGAGACCTTAGAGTACCTGCCTGCTTTTTACCATAAACACACACACACATACAAACACACAGACACACACAAATCTCCTCCTTCTCCTGCTTTATCTTTCATTGGGCTTAAGCCAAACACTCACGGCTGCTGCTCACCTTCATGGAGCAACCTCACATTTCATAAGGCGTGCGCTCGTGACTAATCCTCTGCTTCAGGGTAATCTGTGACTCATGTTTAATGCTCTGGCAGCTGAGCATGAGAAAAATAAACTTCATGTGTGCGGCAACAGGATCCATCCCAACTAAAATGACAGAAAACACATTTAATGTGCGGATATGTTAAATGTGGTATTGGTTTGATCACAATAAACACGTCTTCTCTCTAAGCTGCAACTGGACGATAAGTAACGTGCATGTTCTCTCTCACACACAGAGACACACACCCTGACCTGAGGACGACAACACTGAAAAGCAGAGGGTGTGGGGCGAGACAACAGGGGGATGAGAAGGCAAGTTGGAACAGGACGCAGCTCACAGGAGGGACATGCCTGTGCAGCAAGCAGCAGATCATACGGTTGAATAATCCTTGTGTTTTGTCATGGATTCATTCATGCTGCTGGGAAATATACTCTGTGCAAAGAGAAGACATTTCTAAAGGATCCTAATGAACAGCTGAGAGTTGTCAAAGTGCAGGTCCTAACTTTGGTAGTTATCTTGAGAATGGACTTAAAGAGCAAAATTATTTTCTGCTGTTTCTTCTGAACAGAATCTGTTCTTCTACAGTTTCCACAGACGAGTGCCTCTGATGTGCGATTGGCCATCAGATACAAGAAGTTTCACTTTGTCGGCCTCGTACTTCTCATGGTGTGATACCGGATCAAGTCATGTCTGCAAAACAGGTGGAAGTAAATGAACAAAGAAACCTTTAATACTGATTATGTTTCTATGGAACAAATCGGAGGGAAAGAGGAACCAGAACAACACAAGGAAGTTTTTGCTTGAAACTGGTATCAGTTTACGAAAAGGGCCACAGATTCACTCGAGGAGCTGTGACAACAATTCGTCAGTCAAAGTGAACCGAGATAAACTAACCTGTTATTACAAGTTCACTGGTGAGATGTGAGTGTGGATGAGAAGTCAAAACTGGGTCTGGATACTGGTTCATTATACATTTGATTTATTACAATACAGTCTGCATCAGCATGTTGAAATCCAGGATCAGATCTCAGCGAATGCAGATGATTATTTAGGTTTGAGATTCTTTAACATAAACGTTGGGTTCTTGGCGTCGTCTGGGGATTCCAGCTCCTGAGGAGGAAAAGCAGAGCAGATAAACTGAATACAAATAATACAATCTTCCCAACTAATGAAGGCGTAATTATGAAAAATATCAGAGTTAAAATTATAATAGGTCTACCTCAGATTCCGAATCGTGGTTTTCACACGGCAGACCCATGTTGGCCAACAGAGTTTCCTTCTCAATGGATCTGCTCCTGATGGACGCCCAGGCTCTCCTGATGAATCCAAGGCACACAGATCAAATTTGGTTTAATTTCAACAACTCAGCACCTGACTTGTGTTAATCAGTGAATTAGTTACTGCAGTAGAAGAGCAGAGATCGACCAACGCCATAAGTCCCTTTTAAATCTAATCAAGCCGCAACAAATTGGACACTCTTAAATATCAGTTTGTCTAAATTTGCCAATTCATTTTTAACCAACTCCAGGAATAATTCTTTGGTAAAACAACTTTAAAAGGTTCTTTTTTGGCCCACGTCTCATGTAAATCTGTTCAGTAGTTTTTGAGTAATCCTGCTGATAAACAAACAAACAAACAAACAAACAGATGAAAACTCCTGTGTGCAGGTAAAGATCTGGCTCGATAGTCTTCTGGCCACCACTCGTGTTCAAAGTTAATCCCTCTGCTCAGGGGAAAAGAACACAACCTGTTGTCTTTACCTTTTTGTAAAGACAAAAGCAGCCGCCATCAACAAGGCCACGAGGACGAAGACGCCGAGGATGACCCCCCCATGATGGTGTCCACCTTCCGTCTCCTGGCAGAACTCTCCGCTGTACCCGGCCGAGCACTGACAGCGAGAGACTTCTCCCTCTGTGACGCAGTGACCTTGACCTTGACAGCGCTGGGGATCACAGTCTTTAAATTCAAGAGCGTTTTCGTGTTTTGGGATGTTTGGGTGAGGAGAGTCAGACCCATGATGACGGTCATCACCGGCTGTGCCCCCGAAACTGTTTGTGTTTGGACCTGAGGAGAAAATCAGGGTGGAGTAAAAGATGCTTTTTAGGGTCTATAACAATTTAGCAAATAAACAGATTCCCATGTGCTGGGTTTTATCTTCTAGGCAAGAAAAATGCTGCTTTACTTCATAACTTTTAAAAACCACTCACAGTCCAGTTCGTCAGACTGGTCCTGGCAGTCCACCCGTCCGTCACAGAACCTGCTGCTGCTGATACACTTGGTTCCATCAAAGCAGGACCGCTCTCCGTCCGGGCAGTCGTGGAGGCGGGCGCAGGAAGTGGCGCCGACGCTGTAGAAGTCCTCGCCGCATTTACACGTGCGACCTCCAGGGAAGGCCAGACACAGATGGGCACAGCCGCCGTTGCTGTCGGAGCAGCCGTTTGTTCCTGAAGGAGATGAAGGAAGTCCAAATAAAAACTGTGATGTCTGAGAGGAAGGTGAGGGTCACGGATTTTGATAAATGAAGATTAAATAAAATAATGAATTTATAGATAATTAACAATTTGATCTGTATTGATACATTGCAGCCTTTTTCTCACTCGACATATCAGAGGGACCATTGAATTTGGAGCAACGTTCTTTAGAGTATTTCACAGGTCTTACAGTGTCCATGTACTTTATTTTTTCTATTCATCAATACCTTGTTTTGTTTACACCTCCTTAGTAGCTACACAAGGTTATAACAATATTATACAACAGGTCATCCACTAAATCCTAGTCTTTTAATTGCCGTCTACACAAATCAGGGCCTTCTGGCGGTTATAAAAACCACTGAACTTAGGCACTGGAATGACAGTTCTAAGACTGTGGCGACGCCCAGATTAAGAGGAAAAAGGTGTGACGATTTGTCAATGGATAATTGATTATTAAGAAAGAGCATCTGGCTTCAGCGTGTGAACAGCTGAAGACTGATGTGGTGTTTCTTATTCACGTGCGCTTTTGGACGATTGTCATTTTGTTGACGTGCTCGGTTACACGACATCTTTTGCACTAGAGTAAAGTCTCAGAGTTTTCGTATCCAATCAGATTCTCAGAATTTGTTCAGCTGCTCATGTTAATGTCCAAACTGAGGCTTCACTTCTGTTTCAGCTGAGTTTTTGCTAAATCTGAAAAACTGGTGCTAAATAATTTAAGAGACTTTAATTGGTGATTTCAATGGTTATGAGACTTTATAAAGATATTTTTATAAGAAAATTATACTGTATAATAAGGAAATTATACCGTAAATTATTTGTTATTATTATTACTCCAGAATGTTGATTGCTGATGCAGATTTCTCAAGACTTACATGTGCCTGCGTACATTATTTTCAAAGTAAAGGGTTGGATTTCAAAATAAAGGTTTGGAAAGTAAAAAGTGAAATTGCTTTATCAGAAACTTAATGAAAACATGGATAACAACGATTTGAGAAGCAGCCTCACACACACAAGCTAAAACACACAATCTGCTCTCCAATTACACAAGAGAGCAGCGCTGCTTTGAATATATGAATACCCCAAGTGTGTGTCACAGGTCAAGAGAAGAATCAGGAGGGAACAGTGAGTGTGTGTTCAAGCTCCATTCATCGTCCGTCTTTCCCACTGCAGCGGAAAACTGTAACAGGCGTCTGATCTCACGTCTCCCTGCAGCTATCACATCACTCCAGCTTCTATTCAACTCAAACCCAGCCTAAGAGAATCTTTTCATTCTGCCCGGGGGTGTCCAATAACACTTTAGCTGCTTTCTCCAGAAAGCAAAGTAGAGGTGAAAAGCTTTGTGATGATGATGACTAACAAACTGGTCTGGCAGGTTTCTGCTTTAGAAATCCAAGTGCTGCACGTCCTGTCAGTGAGGATTACAGACCTGCTTTTAAAACTGTAAATAAAGATGGACCACAAGTCACCGTACAAGTCACATCCACCCAGTCACAGAAACAGCCATCAGGGGCAGTGTGGGGTTCTTCTCGGGGGCAAAGGACACTTGGGAATGTGGACTGGGGAACAAACCACCGACCTCCTGGTTAGTGGTCAACCCTCTCCACCTCCTGAGCCACAGTCAGTCCCGACACACACTCTCAATCAATCGTGACTCATCTGTCGTCATAACGTTTCACTAGTCACCAGAAAAATGTACACTTGAACAAACATCCGTGTGATAAGAACTATCTATAACAACAAAAGAAAAAATGTACTACGTGTGGTCCAGGGCCCATCCACTCACAAGGACATGGCAGAGTTTGTCAGCTACACTGCAGCCAGCCACCAGGGGGCGATCAAGATCCTTTAGCTTCTTTTTTCTGTCCAACCAGGATCTGGAGAAGCTTTAAACACCAGTGTTTCTCATCCGTTTCTCAAATGTAACCACAATTTGGTGAATGCAAAACTTCAACTGGATTTTGTACATGTTTTATGTTTTTGAAAATGTAATATTTCCAACCTCTCATTCTTGCCTCAGATCTTTCCTCTCAACATTATGACATTGTCTTGCGATATCGACTTTGACATACAAGCATGTTAATTCGTGCAGTCATGCTTCTTTATATAGAAGTCATAGAAAATGCATTTGTATCCATGAAACGTTTCCCATCTCGATTTGGTTTCTCGTCCTTTTTTCTGCTAATGTTCTCATGTCGCCCACAAACTGCATCGGCGAGCATTTCACTGGCAGAACAAAAGGAAACTAGATTCTATCAGTCTGCTCCTTTGCTCTCTGTTTTGATTAAACTAAAGTTTTACAAATGAACCCTGAACTTTTATTAAAAAGTGTTTGAGCTCAGCTGGATTCAGCCCAAAGCTGTTCCACTCATCTCTGTCAGATGAGTCAGTGTCTGGATCTACAGATGGAGCATTATTTCAGTTTTCAG
The DNA here is from genome assembly GCF_963576545.1 of Limanda limanda. Classification (NCBI taxonomy): domain Eukaryota; kingdom Metazoa; phylum Chordata; class Actinopteri; order Pleuronectiformes; family Pleuronectidae; genus Limanda; species Limanda limanda. Next base: position 37,984,830 of record NC_083636.1, on the reverse strand, counting down.
TTTGTCGGAAGGTTTTTGTCTTAGACTTAACTCATACTGCCAATTTTAAATGTTTTTTTGATTGTTGTTTTATCCTGTTGAATTTTAGATTAACTTTCTGTTATACAACATTTTATTTGCTTTTATATTTCGAGGAGACACACTTTGCAGTAACCTACCGGACTGGGTGTCGTTGCTGAAGGCCTTCACCTCCACCAGTCTCGTCTTGGTCTCAAACCACAGCTGTTTAGGCTGAAGTCCGTCACTGAACCACAGTTTGGTCACATCTGTAAACGGTTGAAATATAAAAAGTAAAGATGTAAATCAACATTAAGAATTCTGTTTAGTGCAGTATTCAGGAGGAAATATTTAACGTGTGTTCATTAGTCAGTGAATTTCCGGATTTGACAGGAAGGACAGGTCTGAGGGAGAGAAGACAAACTACCAGTGATTCAAAGTGGAAGCGTTTTTGAAGACAGAGCAGATTGCTAATAATTACTTGGCTGCATAATTCAGTGCTACATTACTCTGTGATGACATCTGCTGCCTGAAGGGAGAAAGAGACAAATGAAGTGAAGGTGAGAAATTTAACTCCATGAGTCGGACTGAGCAGCAGAGGAGAGAGAGAAGACATCGAGCCCCGAGCAGCAGCACATCCGACAGGGAAAGGAAATACATTAAAAAACAAAAAGTAGCACAACCTTTATCCAGAGTGATCCACAGGAGGAAGTTCTCGGTTTGTGTGAAGGAGATGAGCAGACCTGGTCCCGTTTTATACTGTTTATAACCTGATCCATCCACTCCGATAGAGCTGATCACCCCCTCACCTGAGAAGAGAGAAATTAGAATCATCAATACAAGGTTTCTACAGGATCCAAAAAGTTCAAATAATGTTTTTTTAGGACAAAATGAATGAAATCTAAGACTTATGCTTGCTACCAAATGCTTAAATGTACAAAACACAATATTCTTATGTATTTATGACCTTTTTAAGACCCTGTCTCATCAGGTTCATGAGGTTTATTCTAACAGCTTACCCGGGTCAGCCCAGTAGATCGTGGATCCTTCATGAGAGAAGACCAGCGAGGTCGGGATGAGCGACTCCCTCCACAGCAAGGCTTTGTCCCGGCCGTCCATCCAGGCGCAGTTCACCTCCGTCTGGCTCTTTTCATCGGACGCAACTATCGCTGTGTAGCAAAGTCGTCCTGAGGGGGGGTGCAGAGCGATGGATGTGGTTCCCTGAAAGGAAACACATGATTTATAATAGATTTAGCAAAGGAAAGAGTTTATCTGCATTTTAAAAAGTCAATCTATGACCAAGAGTTGAATAAATAATTAACAAATGTAAAATTTCCTTCAAATCAAATGTGCCAAACTAAGAAGTCTGTTGTATATTGTAGTTATTTTATGAGGACAGTCTACAGAAGACTGCTTGCCTTACCATCAGTGATCCCTGCAGCAGAGAGGTGGTGTAGCCGTTGTGGTGGGAGGTCACGTGGAGGTCAGGCCTGTTGGTGCTGCTCCAGTAGAGGTTAGAGGTCACCCAGTCGACCGCCAGAGCTGTGACTGCATCCTCTTTCAGCTTCAGGATTTGTCCAGCAGGTGTCAGCCCCTGCCTGGACCTTGAGCCGCTCAGTTTCAGCACCTCCACAGTTGCTTGTCCTGCATCGGCCACGTACAGAGAGAACTCGTGGATGGACACGTCCAGGCCTGATGCCTCGGTTACTCCAGGAAGAGGCAAAACTCGACTGGTTGGCATTTTTTTAAGAGCAACGCCTTCTTTTTGCAGGGTGTGCAGGTAAATCTAGTCGAGTAGTAGGAAGAGGAAAAAGAAAAAGGGGGAAACGAAAAAGAGAACAATTTAGCAGAACAAAAGCAAGTTTTAAGCTACAAATTAAAGATGAGCACAACCAGAAAGGAGAGATCTCTGGTCTAGTCTCCACACTGAGATGATTCACCTGATAGATTGTGGTGGGAGACAAAAGCAGCATAAAAGACGACTCCATCGGCAGAGAGCAGGTGATCTTGTCCTTGGAGAGCAGCAGCCCCTTTGGGCATCGGCAAACTGCCGTGAGCCCCCTCACCACTGGAGCCCCTGGTGCTCCGGACTGGCCTCTTTCTGCAGGAGCCAGCAGGCAGAGGTGGGAGCAACGGAGCAGATCGCAGGGGCTGGGTGTGACCGGCTGGGAGAGGGCATGCATCAGCTGGGGGAGAGGAAACAAGCATATGTAAAAACTAATTTCTTTCTAGGACCCTCTCAGAATTTCAGAGTTACTGCCGACATCATTAGAAGCCAAATACTCACCTTCAGTCCAAATGGTTGTCCGGGTCTCTTCAGGAGAACCTTCTGATCTTTGCCAGTGTTCTTATCAGCCGAGCGGATCGTTCTCCTCTTCGTGTCGGACCAGAACAATCTGTCGTTGAAGACCCCGACAGAGAAAGGGCTTGGAGTTTCAGCTAACTGGAGAATCTAGTGAGAGAAGGGCAACGTCATTTAATAATGAAGCTGGGAGATGAGCTGCAAATATAATATCTTTAATGTAAAATGGCCCCCTGCAGGATTTGAGGTTCATGATTAAAGTTTCACTTTACCTTGACCTGGTCTCCGTCCAGGGAGGCCGAGCCGATGCAGCGCAGCTTCTCATCGGCCCAGTAAACCCTGTCGTCCAGGAGGTCATAGGCCAAACTCACGGGCCAGCTCAGCCCCTGACTCACCACCACCTTCCTCTGGGAACCATCCATACCAGACTGCTCGATCTGAGGGGTGCTGCCGATCTCAGACCACAGCATCAGCCTGGAATTATGAAAGATCTGGGGTCGTAAAAATAAACAGATTTTCTATAATTGCATCTACAACCTGATGAGCATCCTACCCTCTGTGTGGCAGCAGCACCAGTGAGCTCGGCTGCTCCAGATCTTCTCCCAGAACCACAGTGTAGTCCTGAGATTTCACCGTCGTGTCGCTCAGCTTCACAGCCAGAATCTGGCCGACGAGTCCGTCCACCCAGTACAGGTTCTTACCGACCCAGTCCACAGCGATAAAATCCGACTTCACTCCTGCAACAGAACCATGTGATGGAATACTTTCATGTTCTAATGTTTAAACATTTTCATTTTGACTTGCCAAAGCAGGAAAAGCACAATTGTGCTCAACTCCAGCACCAAGGAACTGACTTATATCAAACGTGGTGTCCCTGTGTCAGTCGTACCTTTGATAAGTGTTCCTTTGTTATTGGAGCCCTTCATGTCAGTCCAGCGGATGCTCTGATAGTCGGGGCTCAGCCAGTAAACTCTCTGCCGCGCCCAGTGGTAATCCAGCGAGAAGACCGGCCGACTGGCGAAGGAGAGAAGACGCAAGGTGCTGCTGTGGACGCCCAGGAGTAACAGCTCCGACTGCACGGACGCCAGGAGCAAAGGTTCGTCTAGAGACGTGACCAGAGAATGACAAAATCACAAGAGCAACTGCAGAGTCAAACCACAGTTACTTTGCACTTAAATAATCTGAATGAACACTTTATTGTAACTCACATCTTTTGGGATTTTGTAATTTCAATATTTTCATTTTGTCTAAGCAGATTTAAGAGATCATTTTAGTGTATTATAGGATCCGATTTCAAATATTTCACTGTTAAAGATCCAAGTCAAAAAGCATTAGGCTATGGGCACTTAATCGTAGGATACAAAAGGCACAACTATTGAGAGCTTGGCTCATGAAGCCATCTTTACCCTTGGTTTTGCAGCTTTTCTTGTCAGGCTCCAGGAAGAAACCAGGGTTGCAGTCACAGGTATAAGACCCACGGGTGTTGCGGCAGTTGTGTTTGCAAACAGCGTGGGGCGCTATGGAGCACTCGTCGATGTCAGCACAGGACACGGCGCTGGACTGTAGCGTGAAACCTGCAGCGCAGAAACACCTCTGCAGAAGTGAGGGGAAATGCATTTTTCAAACCAAGCAGGGAACAGGTTTTTGTACAGACGTGAAATTCAGCTCAAAGCGATGGAAACAACCAGATACACTGACCGCTCCTTTCGGGGTGCTGACGCAGCCGTGTTCACACCGAGGAGCTGACGGGCTGGAGCAGTTGCGTTGAGCACATCCCGCGCCCTCGTCCGACCTGTCGGCACAGTTGGTGAAGCCGTTACACACCAGGCCAGGGTCCACACACTCTCCACTGCCACACTGGTAAAGGGGAGAGGGGCAGCTTCTCTTGCTGCCTGTGGAAGCAGAGGTAGAATGAAACACATTTTACTGTATTGAAGAGTATTTCTTCACGTTCCTTTTCTTAACAAGACACAAAATGAAACAGAAGGAAAGAACATTTTGCACCCGGCTGGAGCCGAGAAGAGAATATCTGAGAATAAACATGCTCACATTTGTCTTCGTCCGCTCCATTGTGACAGTCATTTTTCCCATCACACTTCCAGGACAGAGGGATGCACTGGCTGCTGTCTCCGCACTGCCACTGGTATTCCCTGCACGTTGCTGCCTGTTTCACACAGTTCTGGACACAAATGAGGAGACAAAGTTAAAAGCAATGATTCAATTTGTATTAAATTACATTACATTTAGCTGACGCTTTTATCCAAAGCGACTTACAATAAGTGCATTCAACCCCGAGGGTACAAACCAAGAACAACAAGAATCAAGAAAGTACAATCTCCCAAAAAAAGCAAATCTACAAAGTGCTATAAGTAAGTGCCATTTAAGTGCTACTAAATTGTTAGTTTAAAAAATTGTTAGTATTTTTTTTTTTTTAGGACATTCGTCCATCCATGCCTTCTCGTCTGAGCCGTCTTCGCAGTCGTTCTCGCCATCACAGAGCCACTCTTTCTGCAGGCACTCGTGGCTGTGCAGGCATCGGAGGTGTGCCGGGCAGCGGGGGGGTCTGGTGCAGTCCCTCTCATCAGAGCGATCGCTGCAGTCGGCATATCCGTCGCACCTCAGGGCCTCAGATACACAATGACCACTGGTGCAGCGATACTGGTTAATCGCACAGGCCACCAGACCTAGAAAAAGGGGAAATAAATTTGGAAATCGTCTGATGACTGCAGACGGGATTTCTGTGAGTCTGGATCCGGGCTGTTTAATGTTTCAAAATCTCATACCACACTTTTCCTCATCCGAGCCATCAGCGCAGTCTCTCTCGCCGTCACACAGGAAGGTCTTTGGTATACAGCGTGTGTTGTTGTCACAGCGCTGATGGCAGCCGTCACTCATCTTGGAACAGTCCATTTCATCAGACCGGTCCTGGCAGTGGTACTCCCCGTCACACACCTGCTCCAGTGGGATGCATCTCTTCCCGTGAGCACACTGGAACTCACCTGGAGGAAGAGCGAATAAACGTCTAAACTGTCGTCCTTAAAATGTCAAATATGTCCCTCACTGACACAAACAGACCTTCTTTGCATTCAACAGCACATCCTTCTTCGTCTGAGCCGTCGTGGCAGTCTCTCTCTCCGTCGCACACGTGGCTGTACATGACACACTCCAGGCCGTCCTGACACGGCTTGAAACCTTTGAGGCACCTCAGAGGTGCAGATTTGTCGTTGAGCACATTGGAGGCTGGGCAGAGGTAAAGTTATGAGTTAACACATTATGAAGAGATGATATTAGATCATAAACACATAGGTGAGATTATCATCGTGGGATTTTGCAAACGATGCAGACTTAGAGTGGTTAGATTGGACTTGATGCTGTAATGTGGCTAAATGGCTGGTGGCGTGTTGCCCAGTGGTTTCTATGATGCCTTTTAGTTGGTGGTTTAAATGTGGTTCTGTAAGGTGTCATGGTTACTAAATGGTGTCTGTGTTTGGCAAAGTGTATTTTAGCTGTATCTCAATGCACGGGCTGCATCCTTCAGAGGCTCTAACGGATGGATCCTGCTCAGGATAACAGATCCCAGGATTCATTTCACTTCTGTGACAAAACGCTTTTCAAAAGAGATAACGGCAGCAGCAAGAGATGAGACCATATGATGTTTACACTATTAAATGCAAGTGTCTGGCTTCAACTCGACTGAACAGCTAACAAGGGGCAAATAAAACTTCATCATGATCCGCTGCAGCGCTGTTGCTAGGCAACAGTGATAAGGGTGGGACAAGCTGGTGATAATTACAGAAATCCTCCATCGACCAGACAAGTCTCTGCAGTTTGGCCTCATGTCCTTTGAAGGAGGCGGCCCCTGAACTGGGAAACAGCTAGAAACCAAGCATTTGCCACAGGATTCTGGGCAGTTGCCAGGACGTAGATATGGTGTCCTGCCTTGGATGCTATTGGGTATAATTTGGTTGTCATGGGGACTGTAGGTCAAAATGTGTAGTTACTAGGGTGCAAGCAAATAGTGTGAATTTCCCATCGATAACTAAAGAAGATTCAAATGTTCTTGCAGTTATTGTTGAAGTGTATTTTTCTTGTTTTCTTACAGGTGTCCACGGGACTTTCTGACGGACACTGCATCTCATCAGAGCCGTCGGGACAGTGGGAACGGCCGTCGCACACTTCCACCTTCGAGACGCACTTTCTCCGGTCGCTGCACAGGAAGTCATCTGAAGTGCAGGGGGGGAATAGTCAATCCTTACCATTAGTTTGCTGGGAGTGCAGATAATTTTGCTTTGCAGACTCTAGCTTACCTCTGTTTTTACACTGGAACACACAGTCCTTCTCATCAAATCCATCAGGGCAGTCCCGTTGTGTATCACACAGCTGTTTTTCAGCGATGCACATTGATGAACCGGGGCAGAGGACTGAAGGTGCGACGCAAGCCGACATGGAAGTCCGGAGAGGAGGCTCAGCTGTGGTAGCTGTGTCTGGAGACGTGATAAGTAAATGTTAAACTGATGAACATGTATCACCGGGTTCCGCACTTACAGGCAGGACTGTCTGAGTTAGTTTCCACTTCATACCATGGCAGCCTTCCTCATCCGTGCCATCCACACAGTCCCTCTCTCCGTCACACAGGAACTTCTTCGGGATGCAGCGGTTGCCGTCGGGACAGTGATACTCGCAGCTCTTGGTTTGTTGCCGGCAGTCGAGCTCATCAGACTGGTCTTGACACTGAGATTTCCCGTCGCACACCTGAGCCGCAGGGATGCACATCTTCCCGTGGGAGCACTGGAACTCATCTGGGGTGGAGGAAGAATTGAATGAAACAGCATTACAGCTAATCCTCATATAAAAAACAGTGTGTTTAGAAAAGGCCGGGCTTCATCTTAACTTCTTCACGACTTTAGTGATTAGATTGTTGACTTGATAATATTGTGTTTTGGGGGTAGAGAAAAACTAGAATCATCAACCTGAGTGTTTAACCTCTGCCAACCTGTGAGGTCCATGTGACCTTGACCTTTAACCAGTCAAACTGAATGTTTGTGCCAAATTTGAAAGGATTCTCTTGAGACATTCTGTGTACTGAACTTGACATTTGATTCCCATGGGTCAGTTGTGAGTGTTTTTAGTGGAACCACCTTGTTTACAGGTTTTCGGACATCCTCGTTCGTCAGATCCATCCTCACAGTCCTCCTCTCCGTCACACACGTGGCTGTACAGAACACACTCTGTGCCGTCGTTACACGGCCTCGAGCCCCTCCGGCACTTCAGGACATTGGTCCGAGACACAGGAGGAGACTCGCTCGGACAGTCGAGCTCGTCTGAGCCGTCGTGACAGTGAGCGCGGCCGTCACAAACCAGATCCTTCAAGACGCAGCTTCTGTGGTCATTGCAGAGAATCTGATCTGTGAATATAAGAATGTAACACGAACATTATGCAAAAGAATCAGTCTAACAAAACAACCCATTCACCTTTCCAGTAGGATTTGGGTCAACTCACTCGTGTAAGGGCATCGTGTCAAACAGTTCTCATCAGATCCATCAGGACAGTCTCTCTTTCCATCACACATCTGTGTTGGTCTGATGCATAAAGAAGAACCTGGACACAGAACTGAGGGACTGGTGCAGGTCGGCTGCTGGGGAGGTTGAGTCGAAGGCAGGGCTGCAGGGGGTTCATTTAAAGGAAGATTTTTTGGATAAGTAGCGATCTCTACAGCTTCTAGAAACACACAAGCCATCGATGAAACATCAAAATATCATGACCTCCCCCAAGGTCGTCATGTTCCAGCCCGTCCCGTTTGTTTTCCGCAGGATTACATAAAACCTACTGAACAGATTTCTATGAAACTTAGAGGAAGGATGGGAGATTTGCTAAGAGAAGGCCAATAACATTTTGATCCAGACAAAGGGGTGGATCAAGGATTTTTTACATCAAGATCAAAAGCAGCATTTTCACAATAACTCACCACATTCTTCTTCATCTGATCCGTCTCTGCAGTCCCTCTCTCCATCACAAACGTGAGTGAAGAGAACACATTCTGTCTCATCTCTACAGAGTCTGGAGCCCACGCGACACTTCAGGACGTTTGCACGAGCTGCAGGAGCAGCTACGGCCGCACAGGCGACCTCGTCCGAGCCGTCGTGACAATGAGAGCGACCGTCACAGACCTGACTCTCTGAGACGCAGCTCCGACGGTCTTTGCAGCGGAAGTCGGCTGTGGAGGGAAAAATCTTATCAGATTGTGTTCTTTAAAGAATAAATTGACATGTTATAATATTTCAAATCATCACTCTGCGATGTTTGCTGGAAAAAATAACTTCTAGATAAAAATGAAGTGCTCTTATTTTCCAGTTTGGTTCAGGTTGAAGAATATAAACTGTTCTTAACAGTGCTCATTCCATCCTCTTCAACCTGATCACTTACTCTTGTAGGGACATCTTTTCACACAGTTCTCATCAGATGCATCAGGACAGTCTCTCTTTCCATCACACATCTGTGTTGATTTGATGCATAAAGGAGAACCTGGACACAGGACTGAGGGACTGGTGCAGGGTGGTTGGGTTGGAGGCTCAGTAGATGGTACCACTGGTGCAGGAGAGGTAGTTTTTTGATTTTCTACAGTAGCAGCATTGTGTGCAGCAGCTAGAAAAGTTAGAACAAAAGATTATGTTGTCTCTTTAAAAAAAACATTTATCTATTTTTGCAAAATACAAGATCAGCAAACTCACCACATTCTTCTTCATCTGATCCGTCTCTGCAGTCTCTCTCTCCATCACAAACGTGAGTGAAGAGAACACATTCTGTCTCATCTCTACAAAGTCTGGAGCCCACGCGACACTTCAGGACGTTTGCACGAGCAGCAGGAGCAGCTACGGCCGTACAGGCGACCTCGTCCGAGCCGTCGTGACAATGAGAGCGACCGTCACAGACCTGACTCTCTGAGACGCAGCTCCGACGGTCTTTGCAGCGGAAGTTGGCTGTGGAGGGAAAAATCGTATTAGATTTGCTCTGTGCACTTTAAAGAATTACTTGAGACGGTAAAATAGTTAAAATCATTACTCTGCGATGTTTGCTGGAAAAAAATAACTTCAAGATAAAAATTAAGTTGTCTAATTTACAAGTTTGGTTGAAGTTCAAGAATATAAACTGTTAACAGTGCTCATTCCATCATCTTCAACCTGTGCACTTACTCTTGTAGGGACATCTTTTCACACAGTTCTCATCAGATGCATCAGGACAGTCTCTCTTTCCATCACACATCTGTGTTAGTTTGATGCATAAAGAAGAACCTGGACACAGGACTGAGGGACTGGTGCAGGGTGGTTGGGTTGGAGGCTCAGTAGATGGTACCACTGGTGCAGGAGAGGTAGTTTTGGGATTTTCTGCATTAGCGGCATTGTGTGCAGCATCTAGAGATATTAGAACAAGTGTAAGAGTTATTTGTAATTTTAACAATTGAGTTTGTTGCAATCTCTGCATAAAAACTCACCACATCCTTCTTCATCTGATCCGTCTCTGCAGTCTCTCTCTCCATCACAAACGTGAGTGAAGAGAACACATTCTGTCTCATCTCTACAGAGTCTGGAGCCCACGCGACACTTCAGGACGTTTGCACGAGCTGCAGGAGCAGCTACGGCCGCACAGGCGACTTCGTCCGAGCCGTCGAGACAATGAGAGCGACCGTCACAGACCTGACTCTCTGAGACACAGCTCCGACGGTCTTTGCAGCGGAAGTCATCTGCAAGAAAACAGTCAGGAATATATGAAGGTTTCCAACTCTCAGGACATTGCGAAATAACTTTTTAAACCATGAAAATACAAAACATTAAGATTGAACAGGCTCCAGCGTACTCTTTGAAGGGCATCTTTTCACACAGGTCTTTTCGTCAAAGCCGTCAGGACAGTCTTTACGGCCGTCACAGAACTGTCTGGGAGAAATGCAGAGCTGAGCCGAGGGACAGAGCTCGGATGGGCTGCTGCAGGGCGGCTCAGTCGGAGCAGGAGAGGTGGTGGATGAGGCGATAGCAGGTGTGGTTGGAGTTGCATCTGGAACAAAAAGAATCACATGGTTACATTTCTTCAAACTAAACAAAAACCTTGACTGAAAATACCCAGAGAGATTTTGTCTTAGTGACACCCACCACATCCCATCTCATCTGATCCGTCCTTACAGTCGTCCTCCCCGTCGCACACATGGTTGTAAGAAACACACTCTGTGGCGTCATCGCACAGCTTCCAGCCCACACGACACTTCAGGACTTTAGGCCGACTCGCAGGAGGAGCCAGGGTCGGACAGTCGACTTCATCCGAGCCGTCGCGACATTGAGCGTGACCGTCACAAACCAGATTCCTGGCGATGCAACTGCTCTGGTCCTTGCACATGAAATCCTCTAAAATGAAAGGTTAAAAGAAAATTACTCAATCTACAGGACACTAAGAATAATTCCAAGTTTAGATTTGTATCGTTACCTTTAGATGGACATGTGGTGACGCAGAATTCCTCGTCGTCTCCTTCAGGACAGTCCTGTTTACCGTCACACATCTGAGCTTGTGAGAGGCAAACTGATGAGTGTCTGCACAGCACGGACGGTTCACTGCAGGCTGAAGAACTTGGCACTGTGGAAAGTTGTGTTAATGATAATTATTAAGATTAAAATGTCTGTCTTTCATAATCGGCCTGACTGTCCCTAGCCCTCCAAGCCAATTGGGATTAAGCATCACCTGAAACTTTAACAGGAATTCTAAACTTAGAAAAAAGTTCCTCAAGTTTTGGTCAAGATGATTCACAATAATATATAAAATGGTTACCAGCATGTTTTTCAATATCATTTCTATACCTGTTCGAACGTCCCCAAGTGCAGAGACGACTTGGAGCACCTGACCCCTCGCTGCGATGTTCTGGAGGAGCGTCCCGTCACGCCGATCCCACAGAGTCATGCCATCATCAGAGAGCGACAACAGGAAGGGCTCGCAGGCGCCGACAACCGAGCCGGAAATGTTCCATCGTCTTCCAGCCTGGTGGCTCCGCGCCTTCAGCAAACTCAAGGCTGTGAGGCCTGAAAAAAGAGGAACAGGAAATAAAACACCAAACTTGTTTTTAGCTACTGTTCATGCATTTTATGTCTGTGTCTCTGGTTTGTATGGTTCCATGTCAAACAATGTAGTAGAATGTCTTTATTGTATATTTCTATCAACATTGATATCCCTCGTTTTATTTTCCATGTCTTGCATTATGAGTCTGTTGCATGTTTTAAATAGTGCCCATGTTCAGGGACAGTTTACTGGCACGTTATCAGGAATGTTTAACATCTAGAATCACTGGCAAATAAATCAACAAATACAAAATAAAGAAATATAAAAAGATTTTGTCTATCGTGGAAATACAATTGTGTCATAACCAACAAATATAAATAGAATCGAACTGAATATGGAATAACCGACCTGAGCTTTCTGAGTTCCACAGCAGACTATTGGCCCTGAGGTCGTAGGCCATGTTCCCTCGGACTCCTCCAGCCAACTGCAGCAGCTCTTTGGCTCTGCCTCCCATCACGCTCATGCTGAAGATGTGGTCGTCCTCCAGCCAGATGACGCCACCTCTCAACCAGTCCAGATAGAACTTCCGGATGTTCCCCTCTGTGCGGTACAGCTGCTGTGGGAGACCACCACCAGCTGCGGTGGTGCCCAGGCTCTTTTGGTCACAGGACACCCAGTAATGACTCCCCTTCCTCTGGTCTACTTGTATATGACAAACTGAAAAGAAGAAAACAGGAAGACGAGTCAGTAGAGATCAGAATGACAGGACTGAAACTAACTTCACATTTATTTCAAATTCAATACATTAAATTCACATGAATTGGTGCCAGTTTAACCTAAACTGTTCGATTTCATGCTGATCAACAAACTGTTTAAAGCATATAAAGCATTATTCATTCATGTCTGTACCAGTCGAGGGAAAACCAAACACAAACCTGGCCCAGGAGCTGGCACCAGCTCTTTCCTGGCCTGCGTCAGACTGGTGCGTTGGATGTGGCCGGTGTGGTTGGCCCAGTACAACCAGTCTCTGTACCAGTCCACATCAAACGACAGGATCCCGTCATCGGTGGTAAACAGCAGCTGATCAGACGACACTTTCTCTCTGAACTCCAACAGGTTGATGTTGGTACTGGTGGCGTAAAGAAATCTTGGATCTTTGGAACCAAACAAGATTTTAATGACTCCCACATCCTTTCCAACTAATCACAGGAGTACAGCTAATCATAATCTGTTTCATTAATATATTGAAATGGCTCCAATTCCCTGAAGCCTAAAGAGAAAGGTGCCCTTACAAATGTCCTTCATTTGATCCGTTTAAGCAATGGAGAAATCAAAAAGAAAAACTGTTAAATTGTATAATTGGTCCTTTAAAAATATGCATTTAATGATCATTACTCAATAAATGTATATTATTAACCTACATTGACATGACCCATCAAGCAGCAGCATTTTGAAGTCTGGACAGGTGCAGATGAATCCGGCTGGGTTTCCTTTAGTTAACTGGCAGAGGTGACACGGAGTCTTCAAACAGGCAGAGGAGCCTGATGGATGATCAGATGAAATGTTTAAAAAATGTAATAAACATTTCATACAAAAAGTAAAATACTGTTGTTACAAATACCTTGAGGCTGCTGGAGCTCATGGAAAACAGTCAACAGAGGCAGATCAGCTTTCCAGAGAAACCTGATCTGGTCGGGCTGGTTCTGTGGAGCCTGCCACAGCCCTCTGACGTCCACCCAGTAGAACAAACCCTCAAAGACCCCCAGGCTGAGAGGCACTCGCCTGGGGAACAGTCCGGTGAAGGAGAACCGACCCGTCCCGTCCACCTTCACCGTCTCTATGGACTGAACGAGTTCAGAGGAAGAAGATGAAATACATCAAGTCATCATGAACAGGAAGGAACTCAAACTGTGTTTCTTTCAGTTGCTCACCTCCTTGAAGTCGCTGATCCAGTACAGTCTCCTGGCCTCCACTTCGGCAGTGAGGCCGTGAGCCGACTGAGCAGTGACCACCGTCAGAGCGATTCTTTCCGATCCATCCATCCATGACTTCTCTATCGTCACTCGCTCACCTGGGACGCCATTAATCCAGAACATCACGCTGGGAGACGGAGAAAATGTAAATGTCAATCAATAAATATGCATCATCAGAGTCTGTAAAAAACAAATTTTCCGTCGAAATAAGAGGAAAACAATAAAAAACGGTTAAAGATTCAATTTAAATGCAATTGTACCTTTCCACAGGTAGAAGCACCAGATCTGACGGGCTGATGTTTTTTCTCATCAGAGTCATGTGACTGTCCCCATCAGCTGCCTGCATGTAGATCGCCTGCATCTCCTGATTGGTCCAGTAAAGGTTTCCATTCAGCCAATCACAAGCCAGACTCTTTATTCCAGGCTCTCCTGTTAAAAAAGTTGGGACATGTTTGCAATAGAGATGATTTGGGGAGCTGTTACGTCACCCATCTTTAAATACGGTAATTTAAAGAAGACGCTATAACGTTTCAATATTGAAAGTTAAATCAACGATATTCACAATCCCATTCATCCCAGTCCACTGACCAGTGTAGATCTTCCAGCTGCGACGTCCATCACTTTTAAAGATGCTGCCGCGCCCGTCGGCCCAGAAGTACCAACCCCGGGCCACGTCAAACGCCACGGCCACCGGGTCAATCACCTCGGTCATGACAACTTCAAACTGTTGAGTCCTCACGTTCAACAGTCCAATAGATTTCCTCTGCACGGTCAGCAGCCGGGTGGCGTTACCTGGACACGGTCAGAGACAAGGGGGGAACATTTGTACTGGAGGAGGTTTGAACAGGTCTCATGTTTGATCTCAGAGTTTCTCCTTTTTCCAGGAGCTCAGTCACATCAACAGCCAATTAACATTTCACTGATCTTGTGTCAAAGTGCAACGTTTGTTCTCGGGTTTGATCTTTTCCTCAGAGCGAAACTAGATCCGGCGAAGATTCACGTTAAGCTCATGACGGAGCAATTACCAGCGTTTGATTTGTCCTTACATGTCGTTCAGCGTTAAATCATCCAGACTTATAGGACTCAGTCTTTTCTCTTGTTAAAAACAAAACGGTCACAATGTGCGTGAGGATAATTTGCATTTAGAGCCATTAAGGAAACCTGAGCCTCATTACCTGTTGCTACACATATGGAGTCTCCATTCAGTCTGAAGCCGTCTCTGCAGTGGCAGTAGTAGGATCCGATGGTGTTTGTGCAGTGATGCATGCAGGGAGAAAAAGGTGAAGCACATTCATCCACATCTGGGGACGAAAAGAGGGTTTAAGAGTCAAGAAAATGAGTTGTTCATCAAAAACAGACACTTGAGAAACAGATACAGCTGCAGAAGAGACACTGGTTGGAAAAATAAGTATTCTAAAAACTCCAGGTAATCCAACCATTCCTATAAATGAACCCTCAACAGAATGTAAAGTGAATATTGTATAAATGTCATCTTCCACTCACCTTCACAGACCGCTCCATTGGCTGAGAGCTCATATCCAACCCGACAGGAACACAGGGCGCCCCAGGGCTCGTCGACACACAAGTGGTTACAGCCGCCGTTGTTCATCGAGCAGATACGACCTGTAGACAATCAGAAAACTGTTCATCGTCACAGGAATCCATTACATTACGTAGCATTTCTTCAGATCAATAAACGTAATCAGAAGCAATGTGAGTCTGTGTCAAACCCACCGCAGGTTACAGGTTCATCGCTTCCATCTGAGCAGTGAAGCTGTCCATCACACCTCTCTTCAGGAGATAGACACGTCCCATCAGGACACCTCACGCTGCCCTCGATACACACACCTGGAAAAAGGAAAAATGTGCTTTACTACGTCACCTGGTCGTGTCTTACACATTATGAAACTTGTGGAAAGTCTTGGAGGTTCTCTTAACATTTTTCATTCTCACATACTGCCCCTGTGGGAAATGTCAGGAAGTTATCTGGAGTGCATGTCAACGTTTAGGTATCTCAATATCCAGAGACAGATATCATCAATATCTACACTGCTACAGTAGGTTCCACTAGAGATCCTTCAAAATAAATCAAACTTCACTCTGAAGTCTGGTGCATTCACACAGATTCTGCCTCCTGTGTTCCACCTGCTCCTCTTCCTCACCGCAGCCCTTTTCGTCAGAGTTGTCCAGGCAGTCGTTCAGTCCGTTGCAGTGCTGCTCTGTGGGGACACACAGGCGGTTCCGACAGGTCCAGTCCGAGTCCAGACAGCCGTCCGGGGCTGTACAGTTCTCCTCATCCGAGCCGGTGGGACACTGGCTCTGTCCGTCACAATGGGCCGAAGCGTCAACGCAGCCGACAGAGTCCAAGCAAGGAAACTGTCCTGTGGGACACAGAGGGGAGTCGGGGGGCGCTGGAGGAGAGACAACGAGACACCATGAAGGGAAACGCACTAAAGAGGGAAAAGGGAATTCTTTAGATAAACTGTTTAACTGCTGCTGCTTTCATCAAAGGTTGCAAAATGTTTAGACTCTCTGTATTATTTTATTATTTATAGTATTATTTTCTAGAAGACCAGGGAGTTTACCAACCAGCACAATTCATTTCATCAGATCCATCCAGACAGTCTCCTTCTCCATCACATTTCCATTGATCAGGGATACAGGTTCCATCATCACATAGCCACTGGTTTGGACGGCATCCCAGTAACTGGCCTATAGACATAAAGTAATAAGACGATAGAAGATTGGGAGAATTGTCAGTGATGTAAGTTTGTCAGAGAAGAAAAGTAGGCTTTAGGTCTTAAGAGATTTTCATTTTAAATGTTCCATAGGCCAGTTCAAGCCTTTAAACCACTTTTGATAACTTTATTTAAATCTGGCACAAAGACACAGGGAGGTTTATAGGTTTTTCTTTAGGTTAAACGATCTCAAAGTGTCTCATGTCACATTAACTGACTGTAGAACTGACACTCAGCATCAGTAAAGATCACAGGAACGTGCACAGGATTTATTCACTTTAATGTAAAGTGCCTGACTTGAATTATAACAAGCTCGTTTAGACCTGGTCATTGTTTTATCCTTTTGATAAGCGTTTTGAAATTTGCAATATAAAGATTGCAAATGTATTATTATTTTAATTAGCACTGGTATAGCCTACATATCAATCGTTTTACTTTATTCCTGTTATCCTCTTGTATAGCCCTTTGTAAATGTCTATGAAAGGTATATGATTTTTATTATTATGATTTAGATTATATTAGTACAAAATCAAACAGACTTAACATTATCAGTGTGAGATTACTATAGATTCATTTAACAATTCAAAAGGTAAGAAATAACAAATAAGCAAATTGAAATCCAGCTTTAAATGTATTAATAGATTTCCTAAAACTCAGCGGTGTCACATATTGACCTGGACGTGTCCTCTTACATGAATCAACATTAGTCTGTCCCATCAGAAAGTTGATTTCAGCTCCAAATGTTACTTTAACCAGCTCCAGCCTCTTATCCACTTTGAAATTAACTTTATTTATATCTGACACAAAGACATGGGCAGGTGCTCACTTAAGCTAAATTACCTCAAACTTCACCTTCATGTAACTTGACCTCATCTTGAGAAGACCAGAGACTCACAGCTCGATGTAAACCTGACTCGAGCTTCAACTCCGACAAAGCTCAAATGGACCAGAACTGTGGAGTGACGCCATGTTGCCTTCTCCTTGTTTACCTCGTTATTGAGACAATTAAATAAGTTTGCGCACGAATAAACGCGCACACTTTGGAGGAACACTTTATAAAACTTGTGTTCCATCGGGCTGTTACCTGCTGAGAGTCTGAGAGATGTGAGGAGCACCAGGAGGAGGAACAGGGAGTCCATGTTGTCCCGACGCTCTCAGAGACAAACCGTCCCAGCTGAGGGGACGCGCTTTAATCAGTCCGCAGGTGCGTGTGATACCCGGTGACACCACGCACATGTCAACACAACGACAACATCCATTCTGTAGCAAATAACACGTCAAACAATATATTTTGAATCGCTCCATACTGTGTTACTTTGGGTTAGTGCAAGTTTTATTTATTAATTTGATAATTTATTTGATATTTTATTGATTTTATAGATTGTTGAAGCCATTAAATCCACCTTCAGTCCTATTCGAGGCTCCTCAGTTCTCTTCTTATCGTTTGGATCGGTTTTGCGCATCTGGATAGATTTATTTTGCACTTTTACGCACAAAGCGAATTTTTTATAATCCCAGTTTATTATTTATCTGTAATATATTAAAACCCAGGCCCTACACCGCTCGTTGTGAACTTATTCCCTGAGTATCTGGGGAATATAAATGGATATTTTACTCAATTTTAGTTCCGTTATTTTAATGATAAGACACATTTTACAGGTGGGCTTCTCCTCGTTCTGATCTACTTGAATCATTTACTGAAAAGTAGCTCTGCCTTTTGTTTTGTTAGAGTTAAACATACTGAAAATCACATAAAATACAAGACATCACACTTCAAATAATGATGTTTTATTTGAGTCATTCCCTATAAAGTCACTTTACATTGTAAAGCCTGATGTTTTTTAAAGAAGACAGAGACAGAAGCTCCATCCTCTTCATCCCGTTCTCCGCACAGGGATCAAAGCTCCGGAGTTCACTCGGAGCTCTGTGTTCTTTTCTTCGTCCAGTTTGTTGTGTGAACGAGCAGCGATCATCTGGCTCATATGTGACGTCATCCGCGTCCCTTTCATGCTGCTGGCAATCATCAGTGTACATGACACATGCATGAACTCTTTTCATTCAGGCTTTTCACATCTGTTCATTCATACGAGCTTTCGTCCAAAGATCATAGAGAAGATACTGTTACATATACCAGAAATACTGTTATTTAAAAACGGTGTCCTGACATGTTCTCTATCTTGTTATCTTATCTCTTATTAATTATGTTTTTATTTATTGAAAATCATTTAACTCTAATTCAGTTCAATTTATATTGTAAATATTTAGAATTCAGTTCATTAGTTATATCTATATTTAAGTAGCACTGAGATAACCTACCTATCATACCTAATAATAATGACATTTTAATCGATTTGTATTCACGGTTTGTTGTTTTTATCCCATTGTACAGCACCTTTTTAATGTTTTATTGAGGCTAGTTATTAAATATCTATATTGAGCACAGATATAACCTATCTAATAATAACTCTGATTTTATTCTTGTTTGTGTTGTTCCTTTTGTAAAGCACTTTGTAAGAGTTTAGAATATATATGTAATCATATTTAGTTAGCACTGATATAGCCTATTATACCTAATACTGATGACGTTTTATTAGTTTTGTATTCACGATTTATGACTTTAGTGTTGTTTGTATCCTTTTGTAAAGCTTTTTGTAAATATTATAAAAGATCCTGCTTAAATAAAGTTTATAATAATAATACTATTTATATTTAGGCTAATGAGCACTAAGAATATACTTATAAGGATTTAATTATAGTCTTGTTGTATGTTTTTATTCTCGCTTTTGTCCATGGTGTAAGGTGCTTATATACAGTTTACCATAGTTATTATTATTTTTATATTCTATTCTATTCTATACAGACTCATCATGTCTGTGTGAGGTTAATTTTATTACAGATTCCTTTATGATTTTCAACGGAAGCAAGAGGAAATAACAAACAGTAGAATTAGATTTAAACGTATGAATAAGTTGTATCATATTTAAAGGTTTATCATATTGACCTCCTTCATGTCCTCTCCCTCCTTCATGTCCTCTCCCTCCTTCATGTCCTCTCCCTCCTTCAGATCTCACAACAGATCACCACAATAAAGTCCTTACTGATTAACTCCTGTGTCACGTCCCCATTAATCACTGCGCAGTTGTGCAGCTCGTCATCTCCTTAACCGATGTGATTGTCCGGGCTTCTTATCAAAGGGATCTTTAATGTACTGGACTCTTCGCGGGTTTCACACCTTCCTCACTTCAAGGGCCAATTGGTTTCGACCCAGCACGTTAAAGGCGTGTGAGCGGCCCCGTGGATCACACACGCCCTCCATCCACCCAGCCTGACAGATGTGCTCCAGATGCCACAGGGGGTTGGAGGTGTGTCCCTATAAAGCCTGAGTCTCTGGATCCCATCAGCACCATTCGGCTTCTACCTGAGGAGGAGACAACACCACATCTGGAACTATGAGGGCTAGTGTGGATTTCTCCTTTGCGCTTCTTCTTCTCCTCCTGGTGGATCTGGTGGTTGCTCAGCCCGACGCACGGTTCCGGGACTCGGGCTCCAGACGCACGGTTCTCCGGAGGCAGAGCTCCAGGCTTCCCCTGTACATGATGCAGCTCTACCGGACCATGCTGACCGACGACCGGCACGCAGGGATCCCGAAGGCCAGCATCGTGAGCAGGGCGGAGGACAACCTGGGGCTGCACGACTCCGACTCCGTGGTCAGCCTTGTCGCTAAAAGTAAGTGTTCATCATAACTAAACTAATCATATTCTCTGAAATTAGATTGTTATTATGGCTAAGTAACAGTATGAGACATATTGTGTAAATGAAACAGGGAGCTACTCATTCAGATTATGCAAAATATACAGTTCAAGTTAATTTCTGAAGTTCTTTAGAAAGGGAAAATGTTAATTCATCTCCCTGCCCTTAATCCAATCATTTCTCGAATCAAACTCTTCTTGATCAATGTATTTTTATGCAAAACCCACAACTGGGAATAAAAGCTGTGCTGTTTAGAAAAGCTGTGCTGTCACATGATCAATAAGGAATTGGGTTTTGAAAGCTTGAAAACAAATGTCATGTGATTGTACATTCAGTGTCTTCTGTTCTGGAAGTTGTGAATCATGTTGACTAACTTTCTTCACCGTTCTGTTTTTCAGGTTGTCAGCAGATTGGCAAGAGGTGGTCCGTCACCTTCGACCTTTCCTCCATGTCTGCAAGTGATGAAGTCCAGCTGGCCGAGCTTCGCATCCGCCTGCCGGACTTCGTGGAGTCCTCTCGAGCCTCAGTGGACATCTACCACTGCTCTGATGAGAGGAACTGCCCGGAGAGCAGGCAGCTCCTGGGTCACCTCCGGGCTCATCCCAGCTCCATGGTCTCCACTTCCTCCTGGAAGCTGTTCAACATGACGGAGGTGCTCCGCCGCTGGCTGCAGGGGGAGCGCTCCTCCGCACAGGGGATGGAGGACGAGGTGGGAGAGGAGGAGGGCGTCCAGCATCCTACAGCTGACCGGGTCATGATGGCGGTCTTCTCCAGGCAGAACAACAACAGCCAGCGAAGGCCGACGCTCATCCGCACGGCAGAGCACTCCAAGTACGTCAGCCTGGAGAGGGAGCAGGTGACCGTCGACTCTGGGATGAGCAGCTTCAGGGCCAAGAGGCACCATCACACCCGGCAGCAGAGACGTAGACTACCCAGGGCTGCTCATGCTCACAAGTCCACCGTGGAGGAGAAGGAGAAGGGTCCTCTCTGCAGGAAGGTGGACATGATGGTGGACTTTCAGAAGATCGGCTGGAGCGAGTGGATCGTTTATCCAAAACGCTACAACGCTTATCGCTGTGAGGGACGCTGTCCTACTCCAGTAGACGAGACCTTCACCTCAACCAACCATGCATACATCCAGGTAAGACACACTTCTTTCATTGGGCTGCATCTACAGCAACAACAACAAACACTTATCAATAATACACCAATGCTCTACTCGGATGGATTTGTTCTAATCAGCCATTTTCTTCTCTTTCCCTATACAGAGCCTCCTGAAGCTTCACCACCCAGAGAAGGTGGCGTGTCTGTCGTGTGCGCCGACCCGCCTGGCGCCGCTCTCCATGCTGTACTACGAGAACGGGAAGATGATCATGAGGCATCACGAGAACATGGTGGTGCAGGAGTGCGGCTGCCACTGAGCAAAAGACTCAGACACCCCCAATTTAAAAAAAGCTTTTAGAGAAAGACAGGACTTTGCCTACAGGCCCAGAGGATTTTACAGATCTGAGGAACTCAGAGGCACAAAGTGGATGAACTGTACGTCCACACGCACTTTACACAGAAGACCAGTTTGACACTGGGACCGAGGCTGCTGCTGGGACGCAGGACATTAAAGAAGGGAGCTATTGTTTCGACTAAACGATGCTCTATAAACTATGGGTATAACAAATAGTATTTTACGTTTGAAGTATATTATGTAGAAGATTAGGTGACCAGTTGTGCGATGGATTGTAAGAGTTGATCCTGATCCACAGAAGCACAGGACGGTCACAGACTTAAGCACTAGAGAATGTTTTTAATAGAAAGGACAAAGATGTCAAAATGTAAAGCGCTTTAACTTTATCTAGGTCACATTGATCCATTTGTGTGTTTGCTATGTACAGAATACAATAAATTATTTCGTATGATGAAAAAAGTATGTCATGGTTTTATTTAATTATACAAGGGTTTGAATTAAGTTGTTAGACTTGCTAAAATACAGACTTCTATTGTTTTCATACTGACTTAAATAGGTATTTTAACAGTATTTCTCTTTATTTAGAGAAATAATGATAATGGTGACCTGGCTGGTTAAATCCATCAATTGTATTTGTTAAACACCATATAACATCACTTAACTACCACTTTACAAAGTCAGGTCTCAACCTCAATATCATAGTGAAACCAAACAGTTCCACCAATAAGGAAACATTGGGTTTAGTTAGATGTAAAAGGTAAATGAACTGGATTTATAAAGTCATTCACACTCACACAGCTCCACTATATCTTAATCACACAGAGGACAGAGCAGCCTTCTGGGGACATTTGGGGTTCGTTGTCTTGCCCAAGGACACTTTGGTAAATTTGACTGGAGGAGCCGGGGATCAAACCATGTTCACGTCTTAGTTGTGACCGAGGGATGGGAAAGTTTGTTCACCACGATGTAGACTCTTACAGATGTTATTTTAAACAGGCTGGAGGTGAATAAGATGTTTGTCTCATGATCCACTAGAGGGCGCTCACTATAAGCTTGTCGCATGCTTTATTAATGAAGGACACCGGTCCAGTTTGAGAAGTTAGTTTAAAAAACCTTTACAAATTAAAGTTCATAATTTCAGTTTTTTATTTGTTTAACATTTAAACATTTAAAGACACATTTTTTAAAATCGTTAAATGAGTTAAATCACATAAAAAACATAAATGGTTTAATTTTAATGGAATACTGATATACATGAGACTTAAATACGTCACAGGTCGACTTCCATCAAAGTGTTTATTCACTTTCAACAAACAGTGTTGTTTTATAAGAGCTATATTTTACACGTATAAGGTTTTTAAAAAAAACATTGATTTCAGAAAAAATCTGAAAGAGGTTTACACAGCTTATTTATCCCAGTAAACAAAAACAATGAAAATGTTTTTTTTTTCCTATCCTCCTTTCCATCTCTCTTCAGATGTCCATTTCAAACTGGTCATCTTCTCCTGGAAAAGAGGAAAACATCACAGTTAAAGAGAGAAATGCATAAAACACGTATCATCATCGTACTTTGTGTCTCAGACGAGTTTTACCTGCGCTGTCCTCTGTGTGCAGGCTTTGGTCAGTGTTGCTTTTCGGTGTGGGTTTGGGCGGCTTGGTGTCGGGGGAGCTGTTGAGTTTGAGCGGACTCGTGACTCCGGGGATGTCGGGCATCTTGGGAGGCGTCCGGGTCAGAGGAGACGTCCGACACTGCAGGAGGAACTTCCTGTCGTAGATGATTCTGGTGCCTGCAGGGGGCAGCAGAGGGAAGTTTGCTCAGTGCTAATCGTTCTTCAATGACTTTTGGTTTCATGTGTTGGTTTCAAGGATCATGTGTAGTGAAATAAAAATACCATATTGTACATTTGGTTTCATGAAAAAAGATTAAGGATAATCGACCACAGCAGACAACTGTGATAAAAACCCAAAAATATATTCTGTTAACCTTGACATTAAAAACATGTAACTCATTTAAAAGGATAAAATAATAATTTATAATACAACAGCACAGCACTGTTTTCAGGAGACATTCTACATCCAGGCATCAGGCTCCAGTAACCCCCTGTTATAGTGGTTGTCCAGTGTGTCCTCCCTCTATACATGTCCACACACGTCCACACACGTCCACACGTCCGTCACCACTGTCCCACCTTGTTTTTTCACATTCTTATCAGTGACGTCAACAAACCTTCAGTGACCCATTCGGTTAATTTCAGGGTAAAACAGATCCCAGATGGATGAGTTGCAGAACACGGTATCAGTCGAGATCAACATGTGCACTTTAGTATGAACGTTCTCACAACTCTTCTTTACTTTTATCACCATACAGGGATTTCCCACGGCCTCCAGCGTGTGGACGTCTGAGTGAAACTGGGTCAAACAACAGAATGTGACGACCACAGTGAACCTGGGACTGAGGAAAAAGTTTGTACGTCACATCTGTGAATAAAATGAATTGTTGTTTCCAACTCTTAAAAGGTACAGAATGTAAGATTTAGGTGAAAGGGATTCACTGGCAGAAATTCAATATAATTTAATCCTAGGGATGTTTTCACTTGTGTTTAATCATAAAAATGTGACTAATTGTAGTTTTCTTTACGCTAAAATTAACTATTTATATTTAAATACAGTTTTTTTTACAGTAGCCCAAACTGGACAACCTTAACACATTTGAGTTTTTATGACGACTGAAGCTTCCACAGGTTCTCTCTCATGTTTGGAAGCTGAGGGGTGTTCAGCTGCAATGTGCAACTTCACCACTAGGTGTCACTAAATTCTACACACTTAACCTTTATAACTTTCATTTTACAGAATATGTGCTTTGTAAATGTATATTTATTTATAATAAAGTGTATGGATCAACTGTAAAGACGCAATTTCATTTCGTTGTCATACGGGTTTGATAAAGACATTTTAAGAATTATTGCAAATCAGATAAACTGGTATCGAAAATATTTTTACTTCCTACTATCGGCATCGACCCTCAAAGATTCATACCAGCTGGGCTCTGATATAAATTCATCTTTTATGTAATTTAGTTGATCTTAATCCAAAACAGTGATTGGTTGTGAGATTCTGGTCATTTTTAGCAACTACCATCTTCGATGTGAAAATATTTTACACTTAATAATATATAAAGTCAATTATGTGAACCAGTTACGCGGTGTCGCCCACATCTCGTAAACATGTTGCTGCAGCTCAACAACAGTGTGTCGTAATAACAAGACTATAAATAGGATATGACTGAGTACAGTTCTATATTTGACCTCACAGTCGGTGATTGTGTAATAACACAAAGCTACGGGACGATGACATCAGGAACCTAATGGGTTTCATTAAGCTTTCAGCAGGAGTGAGACGACGTAAACATATGAAATATACATGAAATCACTTCGCAATTCAAAATCTGATCACGTCCGACTTCTCTACGGGTTTAAATTATGAAGAAGATGAAAGTAATTCATTTTGGAATGAACAGAGCCTCAGATTGAACAAATTTATTTGTAATTTGCATATGTACAAATAAATAACGTGCATCTACACAGTCACTTTACATATGAGCTGCAAATAAAAAATCTTTGCAATGTGCATGTAGGAAAATAAAGTTATTGAAGGATTACACTGTGCAGGGTCTGGGTGCAGAGACCTGCTCTTCATCACTATAACAGATCCACTGAGGAACACAACCGTGCATCAGATCTAATATCTGCGTCTTCTAAGTGTCAAATTAAAATCCTTCTTCAAATCAAAATCCTTCTTCAAATCAAAAAGAGGAAGACGAACGTTTTGCAATGAATGTGTTGTTGTAGAAAATTTAAATCCCCAGATGATGTTTTTTAATTTAGAACATTAATATAAATCGACAGCTGCTGTGCAGAAGGATGTTCCAGAATAAGAGGGTCTAATATTTAATATCAAATATTAAGTTTTTATCCGATCACATTAAAAACACAGATCCACCACTTCACTGTTTCTCTGCAGAACAAACAACATGAAAGTGAAGATTCTCACATCTTGTAAAAGCATTAGTTTGATTTAAAGAAGCCAGGGACTCATCCGGATGATATAAGATGTATGACCATGTGCACAGCTCCTTCCCTGTGACTCTGACCCGCTGCCCGAGCCTTACCTCCGGGCGTGGTGCTGAACAGGGTCCCCCCGGGGGTCGTGGAGTAGTCCAGCGGCATCTGGGCTGCATCGTGGATCGCGACCCGCCGGACCGCGGGGATGTCCCGGCTGGTGGTGGTGCGTCCTCCCGCGGACATGTCTCTCGGCTCCGGCTCGGTTGGTGCAGGAGACTGGAACTCACAGGGGAAGTCTCCTCGATGCTCCACGTGGAGAGAAAAAGCCAAAACAACCCGGGGACTTCCTGTTCAAGGACACGTGGTACGGACGGCTGTAATTGGCTGAGAGCAGGGGGCGTTGCAGGAGCTGGGAGTTGTAGTTCTCTTCCTGGTCTGATGACTACAGTACTACAGATACAGGGAAAACAAGGATCACACTAAATAATGAAAATAAACATGTGCTGGAATAATCATGCAACACATTTATCATACGCATATATTAAAGAGCACCCTCCCTGTGTTTCCCTCTTTAATTTAATATTGATTTTAATAATTTGCTCCCAAGGCCTCAAATGACCTTTTACCTAAATATCCTTCAGATTTATTGACCCTGTTTCCACTGATATCAGCAGATGGAGCCGGTTACACATCTCACCTCATACCAAAGGGTTAATCGAGCTTTAACTATCAGAGCCACCGCATTATTAAACCCATTGAACCGAGGCAGAGAACATTTCTTTTTTACTTTTACAAATACACCCTTTTATGATGTGCATATTATTTACTACCTTATCTGTTTTTATCTTTATCGTATTCTTGTCTTTTCTGCCTGTTTAGTGTCATTTCTTCGTTGGTAAGAAAAGGTTTATTATTATTATAAATCGGTTTTTACACAAACAAATCAGCAAAATTAGAGCATGCCTTGAAATTGTTATTATGAGGATGCTGGGTACAACTTTATCTTATGGACCTCAGTTCCTATAAAGGCATAAAGATATGTAAAAGTATATTCATATCAAGTATCCCTAAAGTGAAGCTGTATTAAATACAATGTTAATAAACCATATTAACTTTTACCAAAGTTGATTCCCAGCTGAACACATAAGAACACATGAGCATATATTAAAGGTAATATTAGAGGTACATCTTCATTATTAAAGAAAATAAACGCATGAATAAACCTTTAAATAAATTCTGAGAACCAACAAATAGAGCTGAAACAACTGTTATATAAAATAAATTGTTATTTTCAGATTTTTTTTACCCCAATATAGTTTTTAGTGCATCAGTGAAATCAGACACGTGTTCTTTGTCACATCTTTGTTTATTAAGTCTTGTAAATGGTTTGAGCTGGTGTACAGGGTAAGATGATCTATACATATCGTCATGTCAGAAGGACTCGGATTTGAAAGGCTTGTATACATATTCACGTTTGTTTCTCCTCCTTCCAGGACAATACAAAAGAAAAGAAAACAAGTGGTCATAGCTACAAAGCCTCTACATTCCCCATGATCATGGGCGTTGGCCTAGTCTAGATAATGCTTAAAGAACATCCATAACAACTCTATGAGGGTGCATAGCATTCTAATTAAATATATTTTGTCATATATTTATACACATATTTTCATAAAAACATCTTTTTTTTTGTGCATGTGCGCGGTTGCATTCCTTAGGATAGAGTAATATGATATTGCGTTTACATCGTCATGTATCCATTCTAAAGGAGTATAGGTGATCTTCTATTCTTCGCAACAGTTAAAATTTTACAATACTCTTTTTTAAAATACGTCGTCGTAGGTTACACGTCCTTTCGAGTCAAATCCTCACTCTTCTATTCCCTCAGATCCAACCAGGCGTAAAACCAAGCACCACACACACACACACACACAATCTCACACACACACACACACACACGTATCATGGGATCCATACAACAAAAACATGGTGGAGTTAAATTCATCATAGTGCAGAGGATCACTAATCACTTCACTCGCAAATTCAACCGAGTGTTAATTTACATCAATTTGCTTTATACATATTTTTTCTCAGAGTACTTTTTATATGATTTTGAAATCGCTCAATAACTGGTCTTTTAACTGTAAAATGAACCAGAGGATTAACGACTCTGTGGCGACAACTGTGGTTAGTGGTGGTAATAACAAGCGTGTGTGAATAAAACAGGCCCTAGAGGTTTGGTTTGGAATGACAGGTGTTAGCCAACGCAGAAGCTTTAAGTCTAAACTCTTATGTTTAACAGTTGAGTTATATTTTCTGATATTTGTACATAGTACATCCTCGTGGTCTTTGTGTGCATTTTGTGATTAAAGCATCAAATTTGCTACAATTATTGCAAAAAAGCATTCCCCAAAGAATTAAGCTGTTGAGCCACCATGAATTTTCAATTTGTAGGGTTTGCCTCCATATTAGAATTGTCTACGCAACTTTGCATTTAAAAATGTTCATGGTAATCATGGCTTGAAATTTTCAATGACTTGCATGTATTATCCCCACTGTTATAAAAGTGTGACAACCTACAACAAAGTGGAGAATTGATGAGATTCACGGGGGAAATCTAAGAAAGCAAAGAAATTGAATTTTGTCTTGCACGTGAGATGTTTCTGTTAATTTTGTATCATTAAATATATAAAAAATAGGGTCTAATCCAAAATGAAAACTTAAGGATTAAGACACAGTAAAATACCAATAGATTAAAGTAGAGTGCATCGATTTAGTGTTGGGGATACATAAGCTATAACATCCATCAGAATTAAAGGCTTGACTCTGTGAGAACAGTTGATTATTTTAGGTAAAAAAAAATGTAACTCAACTAAAACACTTTACGATCTGTGTTTCCTTCATCAGACACAAAACTGCACAAAGGGAAGATTGTATTGTTTAACTTGAAATAGGAGAAATGCTTCACTATCACTAAAACTTTTGGTTCCTATCGTTTTTTAAATGAATTTGGATGACAGTTCTCAGCAGGAGCTGAGCAGTAGCCGAGGAGGGGTCTCTCTCCACACACAGGTTTGCATGCACAGGGCACCGAGCCGTGGTTACTGACCACACACTCAGTACTCTGTGTACTTTTTGGTATTTGAATCGAATAACTCTCACATACACAGCCACACAAACTCGCATTCAAACCATCCCTCTTCAAACCCCTTCCCACGCGTCCCTGCTCCGCTAAAACACGGCCGAAACAGCGGAGTCCGTCCCATGAACGCTCCCATCGTGTCCCACCGTCTCTGAGAGGAGGACGCAGAACTCAAAGAACAGAAACCTCTTGATTCTGACCGAGCAGAACTGAAAACCTGAGTGGAGGAACAGTGGAAAACGTGTGATATGTAATAAACAAGTGCTCTATCAGATGAGGCGTGGAAAACCCGTGCATTCACGTGATGTGTGTTCAGTCATTCGGTGTCTCAGTCACTCAGGCTACAGTAGCGTTTACAGTACTCATGAGATAAATATCGGGATTTTGAATTCCAGGAAATGTGTGCTACTATGATGTGACCCCTTCACCGCGCTGCCTTTGGGTTCTGCATAAAGTGAGTGACCAGCAGAGATGAAGGGAACAAAAAGTGGGACTTTTTTAAATACGTGAAACACAGATAACTTAAAATGCAGTTGGTGGTTTTCACCTTATCGGCAGCAGCAGACTCTCTCAGGTTGTGTGACGTCGACATGTCCTGGTTTATATATTTTTTTGCTACGTTAGGTGCTGAAAAACAAACAGATCCTGCTCAGGCCTCCACGTTCCCACACTGCTACAGCTGAGTCCTCTGGTCTTGCGTCATCGCTCCCCCTCGGACTCTGTCACATCAAGGTCGCCGGGCCGGTCAGGTACAGCGCGGCTGTCCGGTGCCAAACTCCGGTCCTGTTTGTCCAGATGTTTCCTGTCTTTACTGACGATTTCAGTATCACATCCGTCATGTACACGCAAGCGGCCCTGGCGTCCATCGTCTGCGTCCACGCCGTCCAGTCTTATTGCTGTGGCATACTCCAAAAACTATCCAACACTTCGACCAGGCGATAATCATTTAATCCTAACAATGTGTTTCTCATTATGTGGGAACATAGTATATGCATGTGTGCTTTTTCTTTGTTTGTGTATGTGTGTGTGTGAATGTTGTTGTGTCTTCACAGTCTGGGGTCAGTGGTAAGGGGACGATCACAGTGCTACCTGTCTATGCTCGTTGCACAGTTCCGTTCACAATCACAAATTCCGCAGCAGCAGCAGCACGATGCTGTTGCACAATAAAATCCTTCAAAGCACCAAATCCTCTCAACCTCCATGTTTTTCCTTTTCTCTCTCAATCACCCACTTTCTACTGAGAGGTCGACAGTGAGGTGCTACAGCCACTGCAGAGAAAACAAGGAGCACACAGAGATTTGAAGATGAGATGGAGGAGCTGGGGATGGAGACGCCTGTGATTTTACTGCATATCGATTGAGGCTACTGATTAAGAAGGTGGATGGAAGAAAAGGGGAGGGAGAAATCGTGGGACCTTTGTGTTGTGGAGCTGCTGCACAATACAATCAAGCAACCAACCCCCCCTTCCCCAAAGAAAACATTCCCGCCGTCTGGGAACGTGAAAACACAAGGGGTGGGGGGGTGAGAGAGAGATTCAGTTCTGCACTGAAGTCAAAGCAATGCTGTGAAACTGAGGCGGATCCGACACGTCCCAAAGAAACGACCGACAAGGAGCCAGGAAGGAGACGTCAGCTACACGCAGACAGGAACACGCAACCAGCAGGGGGCGGCACAGCGGCTTTCTCACTCCAGCACTGAGCGCGCCGTGACATCACAGGGGGGCAAAGCAGCCAATCATGGGGCAGGGCCTCAGCGCCAAGCAAGGAACACATGCGTCAGAGAAGAAATACACACACACACGTACGCACACATACACATACCGACACATGTCCACGTAGCATAGAGTGCATATATCACATTGAGAGTAATTGGGGGGAAGGGGGGGTGGGGGGGTCCGGTGGGAGAAGCGTCGGTCGGCTCAGCGGAGGCGGAGCTGTTTACAGAACCATCCAGTGAGGGACTTTTTTTGGCTGCAGTGTTTTTGTACTCAACTCGCTGACACAAACAATCCAGTCGGGGGGGGTGGGGGAAGTTAGGTCCTTAAAACGGCCCGAGACCCAACGCGTGGGCCAGCCCCCCCCGAACCTTGCACCCCTCCAGTTTGTAGATAATGACAGTTCAAAAGGTCAAAGGGCATGCACCAGCAGTCATCATGCGATTACAGTTCACAGGAAGCACTTTTTGTTGCTTTTTTTTTTTTTTCTCGGTTATTTTACTGACATTTATGTTTTTTTTGTAGAAAAGAAGAAGAAGAAGAATCATCATGCCGTAGTCTAGTTGACTTTTTCTGTACAAATCTTATAAAACTACAAGTTGAACTCCTCTTTTTTTTCTCCCTCTCTCTCTCTCCTCTTCTTTTTTCTTTTGTGATTTTCCAGGTTTTCACACCTTGAGGACGGTTCTTGAGTTTGTCTTTTTGTAGTTTACACTTCTCAGTCTTTGTCTTGCTCTCCTCGTTTGCTCATTTCCATCTGCGCTCGGGTTGTGTTTTTTTGGAGGGTGTTTTGGCAGTGGGTTTCCTGTCCTGGAAAACAGAGACACGGCATCAACATAGAGAAGAAACACACAAGGTGGGATGAGTCTGGCTGTCTAAAAGAAACTTATGCAGAAATTAAGGACTATAATTTAAGGGTCTTTCACACCTACATTGTTTGGTTTGGACTTTTTGACTTTTCTGTTTGGTCCGAACCAAAATAATAGGTGTGAAAGTTGCCTTGGACCACGGTCTAGACCAACGCACAATAATTTAGTCTTTTGTTTGCAGTGTGAAAACACTTAATTGGATATTTAGAACTTTTGGACCAATTGCAGGAATTTGAAACAGTATTAAACAATAAGCGGGAGCAATTCACAGGATTGTCTGTAGTCGTCCCCTCTAAGGAACTAGTGCTTAAACAACAAGGACGTTCATTTTGCTGTTATATTACCTTATCAACATTTCTATTAACATTAACCTTGGTTCAGACCGGGGTCCAGACTTTCAGGTGTGAAAACGCCCTCAAACTTAAATTGAACAGAACGTGAGAGACTCTAACAGGATCCACTATGTTACCATAGCAGCATCTATCCAAGCACTGGGATGCACAAGTGCTTGTTGTGTGTCCCGTACCTGGAGGACCGGGCAGTATGTTTATTTCAGTGTTTAACTCTCCGCAGACTGGTGCGCTGCACTGACTGAGCACCCTTTCTCACATCCACCCCCACCTGGAGCAAGGAGGGCAGGAGGAGGGAAAGAAACAACACTTGGACCAGTTAAGTGCTGAAGCGTCTGCATGTGACCAGAGCAGGAAACTAACCTTTCTGTCCACCAGGCAAAAATTCACCAGCCCTCACGGTTTCACATACAGTAAATTATCAGCCAATCACTTTCCCAAAGTACAAAGTTTAACATATTAAAGCAGAAATGTGCAAGAATATTGTTAATTTCTGGTAATACACATAATTTTCACATGCAGTTTTTAAATAACACTTATATTTGTATCTCTGGAATATTTTGTCATAGTTTCGGCTGATTGGGAAACAATACTTCCAACCTGTATTTGGCTGGTGGCTGAAGTTAATTTCCCACCCTTCACAGTAAAATTCTGTGTGCTTCAGTTTGCACGTGAACATTTTGAGTGTAAATGATGAAAACAAAACCTACTTACTTTTCTAGCGAGCCCATGTGCGGGCTGATCAGCAAACTGAACCTCAGGTACATAGTCCTCTTTCTCGTCCCTCTGCGCAGAAAGAAAATAATTTAAACATTAATATTAAAACATCACGTTTACATTGATTCCATAATGAGTAGTTTGCAATCAGAGTGGTAAATAAAACCAAAAAAAGCACTGTCATGGCCATAAGCTGAAGATAAAGATGGACGACATGAATGATCCCAAAGAGTGAAGCCAAAACGTCTCAGTTTCCACCTTGTGGCTGGCTGCGGTATAGGTAATAATTCCCTCCAGCACAGTCCCAATCATAGATTTATATATAAAGGCTAGATGTCTCGGCCAACGAGTCGAACGTCCGCACATGGTGGCCATCTTGCCACAGGCGGCTTGCTCACCCATAACATTGTGTTCTAGTCGTACGTACTTTTTAAATAACCATAACTTGCTCAATTTTCAACCGATTTTTTAAACGGTTTGGTTTGTTATAAACATCAGAGATGTAGTTATGACACTGCATACTTATTAATAATTATGTTATTTTCTAAAAAATTGAATAATGTTCTAAAATGGGTACAAGATTTCCCTTTACAAATATACATCAAGAATTATTTTATTTTATTTAAAAAGTATATGTTTTACTACCAACACAATTTTATGGGTGGGCGAGCCGCCTGTGGCAAGATGGCCGCCATGTGCGGACGTTCGACTCCGTTGGCCGGCAAAGTGGACGAGATATCTAGCCTTATATACACTGCTCAAAAAAATTAAAGGAACACTTTTTTATCAGGGTATGGCATGAAGTCAATTGCACTTTTTTGATAATTATCTGGGTCAGTTAAGTAGCAGAGGGGGTTGTTAATCAGTTTCAGCTGCATTGGTGTTGATGGAATTAAAAACAGGTGCACTAGAGGGGCAACAATGAGACGACCCCCAAAATAGGAGTGGTTTTGCATGTGGAGGCCATTTCAAGTTTCTCACTCTTGATCACTTTGACTGGTTTTCCATTAGTGTTGGCTTTAGCTAGAGTCATTATCTCTACTGGGAAGCATGAGGCGATTTCTTAACCCTACAGAAGTTGCACAGATTGTCCAACTCCTCCAGGAGGGCACATCCATGCGTGCCGTTGCAAGGAGATTTGATGTGTCTCCCAGCATAATCTCCAGAACATGGAGGAGATTCCAGGAGACAGGCAGTTACTCTAGGAGAGCTGGACAGGGCCGTGGAAGGTCCTCAACCCATCAGCAGGACCGATATCTGCTGCTTTGTGCAAGGAGGAACAGGTTGAGCACCGCCCGAGCCCTACAGAATGACCTCCTTTTTCACAATGAGATCTGATGTGTTTTCAAAGTGTTCCTTTTTGAGCAGTGTATATATCTATGGGCAATCTCTGGCTCCAAATGAGCAAGATGGCGCCGTTTGATTGATTTCTGGATATTGGGAGACACGTCCTCCATCTTTATTTACACTCAATAGTCATGGCAGATATTTCCCATGTGTTGCACCACACAACACATCAATCTGGTTTGATTCTGTGACTTCATCAAAATGATTAATTTTGATGACTGCTGTTTAATGGTCGTGAGCGAAAAAAATCGAATTGAATGACCATCTTCCCAATCTGTTAATTCAAATGAGATAAAAGGGAATGAGAAAAGATGTTCCCTCTCCGGGCACAGGAAGCGGCGGCTGGTTTGCGACGCAACCTGACCTGGAACCTGTGTAGGCCCGCCTCCTGGTGAGAGAAGCCCAGCCCCTTGTCATAGGGCCGTGTGCCCTGCAGGGGGCGCCCACGCAGCACATGAGAGTAACCCGTGTCACACACCGGAGTCAGCAGCGCCTCCTGGGCCACGCGCACGCCGACGTCCCGTCCCGACGTCACTGAGCCGACCCAGCCCTGCAGCGAGTCCTTGTCTGGTAAATAGGGTTGAAAGGCTCCGCCCCCGACCATCCTGGAGAGAATTGGCAAATAAAGAACATAAAGCAACATGTGGAGTAAATATGTTAATGACCATGACTACAGACAGTGATTTCTGTTTGACCTCAGTTAGAGCCGACCTACCGGTTGTCTCCGTTGTGCTCGTTGGCCCGACTCAGTTCCGACACCTCACACCGCTGGGCGTACACCTGCTGGCCTGCAACAACAGAAATCCCTTCCACTGAACCCAGCCTTTCACCTCCTCCCTTTGCTCCTCCTCCTGCCGCCAGGACCTCCCCTCTCCTCCCATCCGACCTCTGACCTCCGAGCTGGCCGTTCAGGTTGACCTTGGGTACGGCGCCACTGGCCCTGACCCTGTCCCTTTCTGCCAGTGCACTCGCCGGCTCCTGTGGCGCCTCCTCCTCCTCCTCAACCTCCCCTTCCTCATCATCCTCCTCCTCCTGCTCCTCCTCCTCCTCCAGCTCCATGATGGAGCCGCTGGCCCCGCTGGCTCGACTGCTCGGGCGACCCAAGCTGTAGGGGAGGGACAGCGTGGTGCCCTCCGAGTCGTCAGCCCGACTGCTGCCGTCTAGCGATGAGTCCTCCACCGTAACCAGAGAGGGGCTGACCCCTGCTGGCCACACCTGAACATCTGACATCTCCATTAATGTGTCTTCCTCTGTGGTGGCTATGGGGGCACACTCCAGGCTGGACACTTCCTGCCAGTAGGGCTCCGCTCCCAGTGGGGAGGGCAGGTTGTACATCATGGAGGCCGGGGACAGAAGCTCCTCCTGCACCAGCAAGTAACCTGGAGGGAAGACAGGGCGAGACAAAAGAAAGACTAACACCACGCAGGCACAGCCAGGGAGAGGCCGGGGGGGGTGGAGGGTCGACCGTTTCTCCAACTTATACAAGTGAGTGAGAGTCGGGGAAACAGTGTCAGCCCTGTCCCAATATACTGCACCAGGAAGTCATGGAGGCTTGGTTGTTATTAGAGCCAGATCCATTTAGCTTAAAAACCTGAAATGAGCCTCTCACAGACACATCAGTATCAGTTTTTATGTTTATGAAAACTTTGATTTTACAGAATAAAAAAACTGAGAAAAGTTGTACATTTATGTTTAAACTACACATAAATATACAGAATATAATACCAACGTATATTTGGTTGCATTTCTTACTCTTTCTTCATTATATTTATAGATCTTTTATAGTAACGTTTACTGCTAAGTTTTTAGGGGGCCTGATATCACCCAATGTATTGGTATCACAAATCTTTTACTCCTTAATATTCGGAATTGGCATCTGCCTCCAAAAACCCACACTGGTCGGGCTCGGGCTAGTTTTTATGAAGCATCTTAAAGTTTGAATTACAAATTTAGGAATCAGATATTCTTCTACATTCACAAGTAAGTCACACTGATCCTGTAGCAATCTGACTCCAAGACCCTGATTAAATAAAAGTCAATATATTCACCGTTTTAAGGGGCAGAGCAGAATAATGTTCTTGTCGAGCAACAAAACATTGTATTATTCATCTTTCTTCATCTTTCTTCTGTCCCTTTTCTAATTGATATCAAACAAAATAAACTCTTTGGGATGTTTTCCTTCTGATTTGGGTTTTAAGCAAATGCCGGCTCAGGTCGTGGACATTGGGACACAGCAGTAAGAGTGAGGTGGGGGATATAAGGGGCTTTGGTTTGTCATCCACTGTGAGTCAGGTGACCGATGCTCTAGTTTGCCTCCATGTAAGGAAGTGAGTGTAGAGAACAAACATTGTGTTCTTTGATAAGAGGAAAAAAGAACAGGTGAGAGTTGTGTATCTATAGTGGGGTTAGAACGATATAGATTTAATGTAGAAGTGTGACCTTCGACATCTCAATGAAAATATGTCAATTCGATTTTTAAAAGGCTGTCAGAGACACACGTGTTTCAGCTGTTTCACAATTACTACTACAACTACTACATTTTAAAGGGTATACTGTATATTTGTACATACCAACACTGTTTTTTATTTAAATGAAAATGTCTCTATCATCGTTCTAACCCCTGTTAGACGTCTCTGGGTGGGAGTCAGCAGCATGTTGCAGATTCTGTGGAGGAAAATGCAAGTTACTGTTGCTCTCACATTCTCCTGCAGCTGCGCATCAGATTCATGCTTTTATTGTTTCTGCATCCCAAGGTCACTGTGCACACACACTGTTCTACCCACACACACGCACACACAAACCCACACACACACACAGACGCAGACATTTTAGACTAAATGTTCTATTTAGTTTTGTATTTGATTTGCATCTATAAGTGGAAGTTAGTCTCCAATTTTTAAACTAAACTGATCTAATCTATTACAAAGTTGAAGTATGTATTACTTCTCTGTTAGGGAGGAATTTATAGGATGATAGAATTTCCTAGAAAAAATGATAATTGTATTTTATCTATCAATGTTTAAACACTGAAGTACTTAACAACAGTTTTTGTTTAACTACCGTTTACTAAGAAGTTATTGAATATTAAAAAACTATCAGAGGACACAAGGACACACAACATATGTTTATGCTTTTTCTAATATTATTTGTAAGATTAATTTCTTGGCAGATTAATCATGTGATGTATTAATGTGATTCACATTTATATAAAATGCTGCATTTATATTTCAATTTGTTCTACCTGCACTTTAATGAGAAGTGTTTTTAATGAGTTGTAATGTAATTTATGTTTCATCTTTTGAAACCTGGCTGCTTGATTAAAAATCTATTATTCGATTTGCACACTACAACCCTGTCTTCAAGACAAATAATGTTAATGAATGATTTCAAATGTTAATTTAATGTTTATAAATGTTTTTACTATGTTGTTGCATCAGTTACTTTGGATGAATAGTGTTCAGTGATATTGATCAGTAAAGGAGTATTTCACCCAACACTTAAAAATGTTCAGTTAAGCAGCGAGAATCAAGGTAACAGATAATAAGAAATATTTAAATTTTACACAGTGAGCTACCAAACACATGCTCACAACATCCGAGGTTAAAAACTGAAACGTATTCTTATGGGCTCTATAACATCTTTGGACCGTTAAAAATAACAATTATGGGTGAATCACTTCTTTACTGTGTCAGTATCTCAGAGTTTATGGACCAGAGTGCGGGTAATAGGTGTGTGCGTGTGTGTGTGTGTGTGTGTGTGTGTGTGTGTGTGCGTGCATGTGTGTGTGTGTTTCTGGGATGGTAAGGGGCCATGGATGATGGGAGGGGGCACCAGAATGAGGTGATCAGGGAGGAATGAGTCAGAATTAGGATGAGAGTTAGAATGAGTCAGATGAAACTGGGTTAGCCTTTCCCTTCACTCCTGCTATTTAAACATAAACACACACATACACACACATAGGTGTCAAAGGCACAGGATGTAGTGAGGCACAAATACACTCCACAGATTGTCATGGTACAAGGAAAAAACACAACACACTGCACAGCACGCTACTCACTTTGCCACTGTACTCAGACACACATATACACACACAATACTACACTCATATTACAATAAAAAACACGGACACACACTTTTATCTCACAGAAATAATCTCACACACACACACACAAACACACCTCACAGCGTTAACCCTGCTGGCAAATAACGTTCAGACAATGTCAACATCTGTTTGTCGTCAGACTTGGGCAAAACATTTAATGAAAATCATTAAATATCGGCACAGAAGATATTTTAGGGTCAAGGTCGAGTGTCAATTTTTATCATTATTTTATTGTATTTTGATATTTTGCCCATGAATGAAAGACACAATGTCAGAGCAACATTGGACGTTGAACGTTATGTGCTTAGCAGCTGATTATGCGTTACAGCGTTTAGCATCAAATAAAAAAACACACTATTTATTGTACAAGAAAAAAAACCATTGGTTTGTTAATATAGCATTTAAAAACAGACTGAAATACACCCATTGAACAGAGAACACATTTTACACCGTGAAATAAACGTCATACATTGAACGCATGCCATGCACATAGAGATGTCATAATCCATCACAGCAAACTTGATTTTGTTCCAGAAACTGCACACGCACACATTTAAATATTAGTGTAAAAACAAAACAAAATATTCATACACATACATTTCTTGCAAACTGAGCTAAATAGAATGATTGCCTTGGCTTTCCATGAGATTATTTTACTGCAGCCTAGGTCTGAAACACACATACACACACAAACACACACCGTAACAGCAAAGCATGCGACGTGCACGTGCACAAACTGTAGTACACACACAGAGCTGGACTGAGAGAGGAGGAGAAGGTCCACGCTCTGACTGAACGAGGGAGGAGCGCGGGGAAATAAGATGACAAGAGAGGAGGAGGCCCAGAGGTCAACATGAGGTCATATGAGGTCAGAGGTC
Organism: Limanda limanda; assembly: GCF_963576545.1. Classification (NCBI taxonomy): domain Eukaryota; kingdom Metazoa; phylum Chordata; class Actinopteri; order Pleuronectiformes; family Pleuronectidae; genus Limanda; species Limanda limanda. Next base: position 37,946,400 of record NC_083636.1, on the reverse strand, counting down.
GGAGAGGAAGAGCTGTGAGGAAGAAGAGCAGGAGGAGGAGGAGGAGGAAGAGGAGGAGCAGGGCGGCCGGGCAGCCGATATGACATGTCATAGGTTTAGAGAGAGAGAGAGAGAGAGACTGAGAGGAGGACAGAGAGGGAGACGGTCCTGAGGAAAAGACACAATGTCAAGGTCGCGAGAGCATTGCACTTGCGTAACAACGTCTGCCGTCAGTGGGGGTGAAATTCTGTCTTTTTCTCAGGGAAAGAAAGAAAGAGAGAGAGAAAGAGAGAGAGAAAGAACGAGGAGGAGTAGAAACAAGGTATGAAGGCCCAGAGAACACTATCATCTGTGTACCAGTGTTACTTTTGACTAGTGTATCCATCCCAGGCACACACACGCACACACACACGCACCGACACGCACACGCACACGCACACGCACACGCACACGCACACACACACACACACACACACAAACGCACACACACAGAGATATCACACACAGTCAGACAAACACCCACATATAATCTAAACAAACATCCGTCAGTTAAATAGAGGAAATTAAGCGTTTGGCCTTAAATATCTTAAAATCCTGTCAGTTAGAGTGAACGGGAGTTTTCCTCATTTCTCATATTAAGCAAGAAGAATAAGAACCGTCATGTTCAGGACTCAAATATGAGGTGTGAAAGAATAATGACTTGTGCCCTTAGTGCATGCTGCAAAAGGCCGGGTTCATGGTGGGAGAATGACACCATTCGTCAGACCTTAAAAAACACAACTCGAGTTTCATCATCATCATCATCATCAGCGTCATTTTGACATGAGCAGCAAACCACCATGCAGCCCGAGCTCCCTTCAACTTACCCCTTCTGAAAAACGGGGGTCTAATAACTCGAGGCTTGTGCACTAGGCGCGGCGGCCTTGTGTCCGTGATCTCTTGTGGAGCAACAGAGACAATAACGAAATTGGCTGTTACCCAGACTCCAGGCAAACAGGGTCTGAAATCTCAAACTAACTGGTATATGTCAGTACATCTGTGAGTTGTATCTATTTACATGCTAACTCAATAATAGATGTGAGGAATAATTGACACAGAGACAGAATTATGGTGGTTTCATATGAAAGAAAATCTCTTATAATGTCACCAAGCACCAAGTAATTCCTATAAAACTCACAGGGATTATGATGAATATTAAATTCACTCAAAATATCTTAAAGGAGACACATTATGCTCATATTCAGGTTCATAGTTTAAATCTGGGTTATTAAAGTTTTCATGCTAACATGAGACATCTTTCCTCATAGTGTCGATTGCTGCAGCTTCTCTAGAGAGGAAAGAAACACTGAAAAAACATTATGTGTCTCCTTTAACAAACTTTGGAAGACTTCACTTTACTTTAAAACAAGTAGATTCCTAACACAGTATAGAAAAAAGTCATGATCTAGACTAAGTGATTGAAATACATTAAGTCACTTATTAAAGATCGTCGCACATGTTTTTTAAATACAGTGGTCTGAATATTCCCTGCTGAGTATATTGATTTGAGCTTTGTGAGTCTTATGAGCACGATGCGTTTGTGTGTCTTACCATTGCTGACGCTGGGCGACAGCAGAGTGGAGTCACGGTCGCTGAGTCGACAGGCGCCTTCGTCCAGGAAGCAAGACGCGGGCGGCTGGGCCTGTCCCTCCAGGGACGTCACGATATCCGCCCGGTCGATGTTCTTCAGGGCGGTGTACAGGCTCTCCACTGAGAGGGGAACACAACGGTGGTAGGAGTAAGAGAAACATGTAAAACAACAGAAGAAGAGACGAGAGACAAACACACAAAGAAAATCAGGAAAGATGAGTCAAAAAACAGTCACAGATTCACTTCTGTGTTGCAACTGAGATAATATCGGTGACTTGCAGCTGCTTATGTGCACTGGGAAATTAATTCTACATTATTCATGCAGCTGAAAAGTAATTTCTCAGAGAGGTACGGTTGTGTTGGACTCACTCTTTGCCCTTTTGCCTTCCCTGCCCGCCCACAGGTTGAGCAAGGCCGAGCTCTGGTCCAGCAGCGAGTTGGGATTCTCCACACGGATCCGGTTGATGTCGTCCGTGCCGAACTGAAGCTCTCGTGCCAACTCTGCCAAGAGAACAGACGAGCGGATTAATAGAAACCTCAATCTAATAATTCTTTGTGTGTGGAACGCATTCCGAGAACTGTTCGTCTTATTGGTTTCACACTCGGCACGAGTATTGTTCTGGGCTCAGGGAAGTGCAGTGTTGAATTTGGTGTGATTTGATCACGAAATACACAAATATTATTAAAATGTGACCACAGCCAGTCCTTACTTGCTGAATTACTTTTAAAGTTTCAGAAAGAAAGCTGCAACCAGCATCGCCACGAGCCGAGCAATGAGAAAAAACAGATGTAATAAGTGACTGACCTGCCCAACTCAAACCGAGCTGCTCAGATATGATGTTGATTTTGAATTCCGTCCTCTCCATGGCATTCACTGTGGCTTAAGAGAAAGAAAAACAGAAACATATAAGAATCTGTGGCCACAGAAAAATGAAACTGAGGAGACTCAAAATCTGACTCACTCAGTCCAGCTGATATCTAAGTGACTGTAGTTTGCCGGTAAAATGATGTGTGAAGGTTGTCATGAGGGATTTAGACTTAATTGATAAATCATATCAACCTCCACCATTCAAAATCTTAATTTTCTTTGGTTCTCCTTCCTAAAATAATTGCTATTCCAATTGTTAATAGCAAAACTTACCTCAACAAAAGCACTGATCTGTTGAAGGAAATTAGCAGCACGAACAACAATGTTTTTTTGTCCACATGATCCTCGGGGCCGGTGAGAATCTCGGGGTTCATTCAGGTGCTAGTGTCACCAGTCAGAGTAGCATTCAGAAACCGTCACAGAGGGACTGAGGTGCAATGTAGCAGCGCTGTGTATTTGATAGACAGAAAAGGCCTTTCTCCCCTTCAATCCCACCCACTGTCGGCACCAGTTAAACCAACCACAACGGCCATCTTGGCTCATTTACCCCAGGCCCGTGTCAGGGCTCCTCTGTCTAGCTCCACTGCGAGGTCCTGCCCATGTCTGCTGCTAAGCTACAGGTGCTAACGGTGTCTGCTGCCATGCCATTGGAAATCGCAGTGGAGAAACCAGCGCCATGCAAAAAACCAACCACGGGGGTCATTCATCTGTTGTCATAGCTACCAGGACACTGAGGGAAAATAAGAGGCCAATTTGCCAAGTGCCCTGGAGCCATTTTGGGTCATGATGGGGGGGGGATTGCTGCTCAACTTTTGTTTCGCACATTCAATATACGATTTGCTCAGACCGCAGCGCAAAGAACTCTGGGTCATACTGTAGAGCAGTGCATTGCATCCAAGGCTCAGTCTGTGCCATGCGTGCACGCGAGACATATAGGGGGGGTGGGAAGAGTAGGGAGCAGAGGGTTGTGGGTAAAGAAAGGGCAGTGCAACATTCAGTGCCCGTCTCCTCTGTGTGTGTGTCAGGAGAGGGCCGAGGGTCCGGCAGCGAGACACTCACCCAGGCCTGGCTCGTTCAGAGCACTGTAGCGCTCCCTCAGGGCGAGAGGGGTTAACGTCCTCCTGCGTTCCTCACTCCCAACAACCTGGAATTACAGAATAACAACAAAACCACATTATACTTACATTGTAAATTCCGTCTGTCATGTCTTTAAGGAAGTACCTTTGTACCCTTTTAATGAATAATGGCAAAATACATGAAAAGGAGCATAACATCAACCAGTGTTTACATTTTTAAAACATGACAAATATCCCCTGTTTCAAATACTGAATATTCTCCATAAATACTGAGCAGAAGTCTTTTAAACAACTTTCGAAAAACTTTATAAAGATTCAGAGTTCTTACCTTGACACAAGGTGGCATGGTGATGTTGAGGTTACACAGAACGTGCTGCGTGTCCTCGTACTTGGTGCACTTCCGCAGAAAGGATAAAAAGCCAGCAGCCTCCTTGTTGCTGTCTCTGACCTGAGAGCAGGAACAGACAGATGGAGAGAGGAAGAGAGAGAAATAGAGAAGAATAGGAAGGACGCATAGAAGTCAGACAAAGAAACGATGGAGAATATCGAGAGAGAAAATAGTGGGGAAAGGAGAGAAAGCAGATAGAGGAGTAGAAGAGAGATGAGAACAATAAGAAGTAAGAGATGGAACCAAGAGGAAGGGAAAGACGAGACAGATTAAGAGACAGGACACGTTAGAAAGGAAGAGAGAGAAATAGAGAAGAAGCCGAAGGGCGAATAGAAGACAGACAGAAAAGATGGAGAAAATGGAGAGAGAAAATAGCGGGGAAAGGAGAGAAAGCAGATAGAGGAGTAGAAGAGAGATGAGAACAATAAGAGATGGAGCAAAGAGGAAGGGAAAGACGAGACAGATTAAGAGACAGGACGAGTGAGAAAGGAAGAGAAAGAAACAGAGCAAGAGTGAGAAAGAGGAGGGAGAAAAGAAGACAGATCAAAAAAGGTATTAGATCCCTCCACAGTGTCTGGGGCATGTGGCGGAGTAACATGGGACGAGAAGCAGGGGGGAAAAAGGGATGGAAGCAGTCCACAGGCAGGCGAGAGGGAGAGATTTACCTGCACATTTACCTGGACGTCTGTCAGACCAGACAGTGACAGAGTGACCGTGAGAGAGAGAAAGAGAGACAGTGAGACAGACACATACAGACAGGCAAGGCCGCAAAGATAGGAAGGCAGGCAAAGAAAGTGAGGGCGTCACAGGACATGCAAGCGATTACCCGAGTGAGTTGACAGGTAGATAGGCAACTTGTTTGTCGCACCATAATTAAAAGATAATCATCAAAGTATTGACCGGATGAGGAAATGTGTCTCACTGACAAACGGACACGGACAGAAAGACGGTGACAAATAGGTGAGGTACCAAACAAAACAAATGAGCAAACTAGTAGAAAATTTACAGAAATATAGACACACATGAAGAGGCACGTAGATACACACGCACTGATAGGCTGAAGATATATCTGCTGTATTCTAGGCGTGTACTGTGCATGTTACTGGAGAAACACAGAACTCAGACTATATGGAAATTCTGGATTTGTATTCTGCAAACATAATATCACAAAGACCCTTGAGGAGGTAAATAATGTTACTTCTGAGATCATATCTGAAAAAGAGCGATTGCTGCGGCCTTTAAATCAACACTGTTATCTATGTGTCTGCTCCTACACTGCCCCTACTGTTCATGTGTGTATCGCATCTTGCGGACATGTTGCGGTCATTTCTGAGGACGTGCACAACCGATGCACCAAACAGACACATGATACACAAGGAAGCACGTGTATCTCCGGCCATACAGTGCAAGAGAATGGGATTTAAATAACAAAAAAGCTAAGAAAACCAAGAAATGACTGTAAGTTATGACAAGAGAGAAGGACGGATTAAAGTGATTCATCCATATCCAAAGGGAAACACTTAAAAAAACACATTGCATTAAAACAAGGCACAATTATTATCTATTTTGGAAAAATAATGATTTGACAAACCACAGGGATGAAGAAAAAAGACATCATGTTATGCAACATATCACAATATATTGAATTATCAATAACATATATTATTTTATCGCATTGAGGTCTTAGATAGTGTTACACGTTTGTCTCAGGTGTGGTGTGAGATTCCCGTGGTGGAGAGGGAACACAGCGCTGTGCTCGGAATCTCAACCTCTTACATGCTAATGGTGAGACAAGCTGAAAAGTGTAAATCACAGTGAAAAGCACACGGACACGAGGACAAAACCACCGTATGAACAGGTTGTCACGGTGATCAGCAGGTGTGGGTGGGGGGGAAACCGACTCAACAGGACACACTGAACCCGACAACACGATGAACCACAACACTGTATGAGTGGTGAGCGACAGAGAGAAGGCAGGCGTGTGAGCAGTGAGACAGAGACAGACCTTGACAGAGACGGGCAGCCGGTTGTCCCTGAAGGCCTGGAAGCTGAAGCTGCGCGGCTGCTGCGTGGCCTTCCTGATGGGCACCAGGTTCCCAGAGCACTCCAGGTGCAGCGGCATGCCCTCCATCAGCTGGGGAGGGCACGAGGAAACGTTAAGGGGGAGAAGATGAATCAGTTTGGAAGCAGGCGCCACTAGGGTTGCAAAATTCCGGGAATATTCAAAGCTGCAAACTTTCCATGGGAATTAACGGGATTAAACTGGAAATGTTGTGGGTAATTTATACTAACTGTATTTACCTTGTCATATACAGACATAAATATAAACATTTTATTTTGTCATAGGCTGATTTGAGCCCTGAGGAAACTTTGGGCACTTGACTATATGCTTCTGCATCGTTGTGTCATTCTTAACATAGGTCTTTGAACAGTATTTGCAAATGTACACAGCCTTTCCTTCTACATTGGATGGGGTGAAATGTCTCCACACATGAGATAGTGCACGTGGCATTGTTCTGTAGAATAAGATGAGAAAAAAGTTTGTAAAAAAACACTAATGCAATGCCAGAGATATAAATAGTTAGCCAAACAATTGGAATCGTCTGTAAAAATATTTTACAATTGATGGATAAATGAATGGAAATAGGCTAGATGAACAGATGAACAATCCTCAATCAGCATGCTAATATATTTTCCCCAGTAATATCATCGACACTTACCTGACTAGTCCTGCACTCTACAGCAGGCCTCAATAGCCCTGCTGTAGAGTGAAGGATGCTGGGAGTTATCTGTGCATGTGATGGAAGAATCCACAGTGGAGGGTTGACACTCAACGTGCAGCGTGTGCTGCATTCCATACATCTTTAAAATAGAGTTTTGAATGATGTTTTTATTGCTCAGCGTTTAATTTGCGTATTTTTTATTTTTTTTTCAAAATTCCCAAAATTCCCGAGTTTAACTTCCCATGGAAAGTTTCCAGAAAGTTTCCGGTAAATTTCCGGAAACTTTCCCCTTTGCAACCCTAGGCGCAACTAAACTTAAAGATGATATAAATCATTCAATAGAAACAAGCGCTAACCGCTCAAAACCCACATTTATCTCCATAACACCTTCCCCTCTCTCTCCTGCACTGACCTCGATATCTCGACTGCGAGCCACTTCGCTGAAGTTCTCATGCAGCTCCAGCGTCTTGTCCATCTTGTCGTCCGTCATGCAGTAGCAGCGCAGGCGACCCTCCCGCGCTTCGTTCATCTTGGCGAAAATGACAAACTTGGCCATGTACGGCACGGACATTAACTCCCGGTACAGCAGGTTGGCAAAGGTCACGGCCTCCGCTGTGCGAGGACAGTCTGCCAGCCAGAACCTGGAGGGAAGTGGCAGAAGAGGGAAAAGGCAGATAGAAGATGGATTATTATGCAGATGATGGCTGAGGCCCAGGGAAGACTGGTCATAAATCCGCCCAAAGGTTCCTGTTGAGGCGCTCACCTTGCAGACACGTTGGTGGTGAAGTTGGCACAGTTATGAGCGTACATCAGCTTAGTGGTCCCAGTGATGTCCTCCCACTGAGCTGGTGCAGTTCCACCTGAGGCACAACAAACACACCGTCATTCATGCCCCAGTGAACAAGGTGACTAGATGCCTGAATATACTTGTACTGCACATTTTGGGCGAGTCGTGACTCTTCAACAGAACTCATTAAGTTGGATCACACCATAATATTTGTGTTTTATTTCATGTATAGAAACTGGTTTTAAGTTGTGTCTTGACATTTGGTTTTTCGTTTTTTACATAACTTTAAATAATGTTAATTTGTAAAATAGCCCTATTATTTTAACGCTACTCTGGAGGTGCTGCTGTGCACTGAAATGTTAATATCTGCATGAACCAGCGCTTATTCTCTGTGAACTAACTTCTTTCTGGCGTTTGAAAAAAGAAAACTTGTCCGTAGATGAGGTTTTGTCCTTATTCTATTTTCTATAAAATTTTAAACTGTAATGCTATTATGGGCGGCTGTGGCTGAGGGGTAGAGTGGTCGTCCTCCAACCTGAAGGGCGGCGGTTCGATCCCCATCTGCATGCCGAAGTGTCCTTGGACAAGATGCTGAACCCTGAATAGCCTCCCATAGAATAACAAAGTGCTGCAAGTAGATGCACTGTATGAATGTGTGTGTGAATGGGTGAATGTGAAACTGTACTGTAAAGCGCTTTGAGTGATCATCATCAGACTAGAAAAGCGCTATATAAATCCATTTACCATTTTATGTAAAAAAAAATCATTAATGCAGACATATTAGGCAAATGTCTCGTGTGTCTGATCATCTCTAAAGTGGATCGTACCAATGACACTGCAGAGGAGGCGCAGGCTGGTGGTGTCCCCCTCCCCTGCGTCCCGAGGACTCTCCCTCCAGGACGGTGGCAGTGGGATGCGCAGCCCGATTGGACGGTGGAATTTGCGTCGGCGCGGTTCGATGGTCACCACCGGGCTGAAGGTCGCCTGGTTGCCAAGCTGCCGTGTCAGGAGCTCATCAGGGATTGGCTGCGCCTGAGGTGGAAGTGGCGAGGGGAAAAGGTTGTTGAGCCGGAAGATGCCAAAAAGACGGAAAAAAGGAGCCATACAAAAGGGCGGGGGTGTAAATTTGTTAATTAAGATACAAACAACTGAAGCAGAAACACGATGTAAAGGCTGAGGTTCAGTTAGTGATGCAGGAGCATAGAACACAGGCAGGAAACAGAAACAAGGAGAGGATACAACAGGTAAATAGAACAGGACGTGTGCTGTAGACTGAAAAACATCAAACTCGCAAACATACTCACACATGCAACCAATTCATATTTCACACCTGACCCAGCTCAGATCAGTGCATCAGCTTGGTCAGTGTGGCTCACAACTTAAATCAGGGAACTGAGGAGTGATGGATGGCTGGATAAAAAGGAAAACATAAAGAGAGCAGCATAAGGCACAAAGCAAAACTCATGCACTTCCGTGAAATAACTTCAGTGCCAATCAGTGCTTTGACAGACAACGTGAACAGCAGCATACACCCCCAAAAAACAAAACAAAATGAAATGTGGAGCCCCTGATCCGTCATAATCTTTCTGTCGTGGAGCACAAAGCCGAGTGGAGGTGAAGTGTGGAAAGAGATCGTGAGCAGGAGCGTGGGCCAAGTCTCCATATGTGTGTCTGTGGAGGTCTGGATGCACATTTGCCAAAAAAGCTCCTGCTGAAAATGCTAATTTAGAAACGCTGCAGTGTGGCAGCACAGGCTGAGGAACCTCGGGTCAGGCAGAGGATTATATCAAATGTATTATATTGACATCTAATATCATTTGCTAATTTAAAGACCCTGAAAACACACAGGGGTCAAAAGTTTTCTCTCGTAGATGCAACAACTCATAACGCGATTCATAGACGTCCTTAAAATATCTAGATTGATAATAATAAGAGAACACATAATCTGTCGGCAGTCAGCAATGAAGATTATACATCAAATCCATATTCTGGGTCATTTGTCAAACAGGACTTCGACTTCAGGATTTGAAATCTGTCAAATCTCAACCACAAACCAAAAGAGCTGCTGGTAAACGTGTTGGCACAGATCGCTGAGTCACAGCCTGAGAATCAGCTGTTCAATAATTCAAACATCTGTCCTCAGTAATTCTGAAAAAGCACCAGATTGTCTCCGTTGTATAAACAGCCGAGCAATTAGGAAAGATGTGGATCTGAGTGTTTTTTCAATTCTGCTCCTCCCTCTTCGCTCCATTCCATCCCTCCTTTCTAATATCCTTCTAGAAACTGAACTGCTCTGCTTACCTGCAGGCCCAGCCTCACTCGTTTGGTGACGGCCGTCTCGGGGAAGATGGCGTCGACCCGGGGCACCAGCTTACTGGTGAGCCGGCCGCCCTCCGGTCCAATCAGGTCGCTCTCCTGCTGAATGCGGGAGACCACGGCGAAGTAGAGAGGGAAGTCGGTGGAGATGATGCGGCGGATTCTCTTCTTGTCCAGCTCGTCGTGACTCTCCAAGTCTAGAGATGGTGAAGAGTGAAGAGGAGGAAAGAGAAAGAAAAACCACACCTCCTTAAAGCAGGGTCATACACCAAGACTAAAACTAACTTATCTGCAGCCGTGCAAGGTCTCCCAGAGAGCGGAATCCATTATCGTCCCACTGACCTTCATCCATGCCGTTCAGAATAGTTTCCAGCACCTCGTCGCCATAGCGATTGCGATGCTCCTTCCACACGGAGCCGTTCTCGCTGCGCAGCACCACCAGCTCTCGGTCGCCGTGACCCAGGGAGGCAAAGTGTGGGATCTCCACGATAACAGGCCTGCGGAGGAAACAACAACATACATAAATCATAAAGTGAAGTGATATGAAAATGGCCTTGTAGCCTTGTTTCAGTAAAATAACATATATTATTAAATATCGAATTTAGTTTTCTTCTGTTATTGTTGATATCACCATCATGTAGACTCTGTGTACATCAATGTCCACTAGATGGCACAATGACGAAGCTCATTAATATTACAGTAAATGTACAGCAATTAATTGACATAACTATGACATCTTTAAAACCATTTGTATGACATTTAAAGAAAATGGAAAAGTTTTTGTAGGATCATGAGAAGTTTTTTAAACAGAACACAAATGTTAGATTTGAAATTTGATTTGAAATTCCTATGTCATCAACAGAAACATTTAAAAAACGACACTTCTCGACCTTGACTTTAAAGCTGACCAACAAATTAAACTACAGAGCAAACCCACCCAAGGAACTGCATACTGGACGGTCCCAGGGAGATGATGCGGCTCGCCAGCCCCTCCCCTTCCACCAGTGGAGGAGGCGTGGTCAGTTTCTGCGGTTTGACCAGACGACACGTGATGCGTGTGGGCGCGGCGCAGGTCCGAGGCGGGATGATGACCCTGAGGCCGTGGTGCCTGCTGCCGCGCATGGAGCCCCCCCGAGCATCCACCATGAAACTCACCAGGAAGCTGAAGGTCACACAGGGTCATAGTTTTTTATTTATCATTAAATAACACATTAGAGAAGACAGGAACTTAGAATTTAACAATCGTGCTGGGTTTTCCTGAGAGAAGTTCTTCCAGCTGAATGATACACAAAATGATCATTAATTTGTGTATTGTTAGTAGCGATGTTTTGACTTTATAATTGAATGCAGAGCAATTCATAGAGAAGCCAATGATGCAATGTGTTGATTCTCTTTTCATTTGAATTGTCTGAGTAGGACAGGAGAGGGCGGGCTGTTTAGAGAGGCCGTGAAGTGCAGCCAGGATGACACTAAAAGACTTTAAAAAAAGGAAAGACGCATGCTGTTTGATCCTCCATTAGACAGCTTCAAACAAGTGTGTGGGTCTGTGTGTGTCTGTGTGAGTCTGTCTGCTGACTCACTGGGCTTTTAATAAATGATGACTAAGCACTGGAGACTAAATAAATTCACATCGCGCTGGATTAACCTCATGGAGTTTGTCGTTAATGACTTAATTACAGATGTTTTACGCATCAACAGCATCAACAAAGTGAAACAGGCAACGGAAAAAAATGTTAATGTTCCTCAACATTAATCATCGATCTGTTGTCTAACTTACAAATCAGTGGGATTTAATAAAATAGTTCCTTTTCCTGTAGTAGACTTCTGAGTTTTGACAATCCTGTGGAAGAGGGATTAGGTGGAGGAAGGATACATATTTCAGTTTGGGTTACTGATCTCACTGAGTCGCTGAAATCTTGTCTTCATGATAACAAATACAGCCTCAATAAATAACACCAGTATTTCAGACGGTGATGGTGAATATCCCCTTGTACGTTTGAAGGTCTTCTGCACAAGTCACTGTGAGATCCAACATGAGGATTAAACATTAGCTGGATGTTTTATGAGCTCACCCCGTGTGAATGGGGCTGGCCACAGGGCTGACATTGTCTGAGGTCTCTGTAGCGGGACTGCTCGGGATGAGAGAGTCGTCATCGTACTCCTTTGGCAGCGGGACGGGAGTGTGCTGAGGTCGGAGAGGGAGGAAATAACAAAGACGGGGCAGAAAATAGTTGAGAGGCGGTAAAATAACCATAACGGAGAAGATTAAGACAGAGGAGAGTGGGAGGGAATGACAGAGCAGACATAGAGAAAGAGGACGGAGAGAAAAGATAGAGAATGATGAACAGAAGCAATAAGATAACACATAAAAAATATATGTAATGTACATGGTACGGTGAAACCAACCTCCAACATAACTGTCTCTGGCGACACACAAGGGATTCTGGGGATAGCAGGAGAATACGGCCTGTGGCGGAGGAAGAGAAGATAATGTAAGACAAGAGGAAATGGATGGCTTCCATTCTATAATAGAAATTTTAATAACACTATTGTATCTCATTCTGCGGGAGACAAAGATGAATTATGTATATCATTCAACAACTCAAATAATGACATCTTCATTATGTTATTCTTCCACTTGTGGCTATCATGCACGTTATTCATCCTGTGCATGGTGACTTACGTGGTTCCCAAGCCTCCCTCAAAGTCTCTCATAGTCTTCTTCGGCGAGAGGAAGTCATCGTCCTGGTCCTTGAAGTCATCAAGCTTCAAGTAGCGAGCGCCGTCCATCCCGAGCAACTCGTCTCCTGTGGGACACATGAAGAGTTAAGGGAGAACGAGGAAAAACAAACACATGAAGAATCAAGAGAGAAAAAGGACAAGAGCAGGGGATTGCAGGGCAAAATGATGCTGAGCTCAACTCTCAAGTTCTTCCACTCGGTCGTAAAATGTGGGGATCTTAAACTAATCTGCCAAAAGGATTTAGTTTTCACCCCCTCGTGGATTTTTATCTCATTTGAGAGGGACAGTATTTTGAGCTTGGATCAGAAATAATGCCACTTCAATTCAATTCTGCGTATGTGGAAGCAGTAACTGTTACACCAGCATAACTCCCATTTCTCCACCTTCACCACGCCACAGACAAATGGTCACAAAGCGATTTCAGATAAACAGTTAGTCCAAGCACACCGAACAACATCTAGAGCGAATGGAAACCAAAGGAGTGAAAGAAGAAGTTTTGTAAAAAGACAGTGAATATTATCACAGTTGAGGACACTGCATGGACGGCAGTGAGCATGCCCATTAAAGATGAAATCACATGTAGAGATGGCTATTTCTGTGTAGGAGAAAACACCTCAATAAATAAAGGAAGAATGATATTTAAATAATAAGTTCAAAAACAACTTAAAACAGCTTTTTACAGATTAATAAGTATAAGTTGGCAAATAAAAAAATAGTAACACAAAGAAAACAGATTCAAAATGAAGTTTTCATGTGAAAATCCTTTCAAATTTTGATTTACTCTGAATTTCTTAAAAGCAGAAAGACGGCGGCATTAACATGAATTGTGTTTTGTTTACAGGAGCAAGTCCCAGCTGGTTCACAGCGTGTGTGTAATCAGCTTATTGATTCATTCGGCTGTGAAAAGCAGGAGGGACTGCGACGCTGAATTGGAAAGAAGCCGTTTGTCTTTTAAATTGCAAAAAAGCTGGAGCTCCGTCAATTATGAAGCCACGGACAGATAACGCTGGTAAATAGGAAAATGTTGTGACTACATGCTGATGAGAAACATTTCTATTAAATCAATCTCTGAGCGAGAGAATAACGACAGAGGAGACAAAGACAGAGAGGAAAGCAAACAGTGCCGGAGTCGAGAGCCGACTCAGAGGAACTGAGTGAAAAGACAATTAGTGACGCACAGAGAAACGAGGAAAAAGTACGATTACAATGACGGCACAAGTTCACTAGCACCGGACCCAACAAGGTAGAGATACAGACACAATCCTACCTAACGTTAGCTGGGCAACCCCTACAAAGCAAATGGGAAAGGGACATTATAAACAGTTGTGTACATATCTGAATTCATTGAATCAACCTGCCAAACATTCTTCTTCTACCAGAAATCAGAGTCAGAGCTGAAAATGAATGATAGAAGTCGTGCAGACACATCAGAAGACCTACCTTCATCCTCTGAGACATCCAATATCTCATCCACTGTCTCAGGAAAACTCATCCGATGCTTCTCTGTCGTGATCTGTGAAGAGCAGGAGCAGAGAAAGGTGGAGAGTAAGACCAAGATTAAAACTTAACTTTCAAGCAGTTGGTGGAGCTGAGTCTGATCAAGACGAGGGAATTGTTTTATTGAACGTCTGAGTCATGGTTTGTCAAGGCTACTTCTTTGCGCACAGGTGTAACCATGTGAACCACGGATGATGCGTTTGCTCACCGCAGAGACGGACTCCTCGGTAACCAGCTTCAACACGTCGATGACGGAGATGTAACCGAGCCGCTTGGCGATGCCCAGGGGAGACGTCCCGTTCTGTACAGAGACGGATGAGAACCATCACAGACAGTATTTCAATAATAAAAATTATTTTTAATAAAGTATTTGATAATAGCACCTGCTATTTTTAAAGATAATGTCAAAATGTGATAAACCTTTAAAAGTAGAGGGAGAAAACACAAAGTGAATACACATATAGAACGTTAAATCATTTAATGACAACAATTGCTCTAGAAGAAAAACTGAGCTGATGTTAACACACAACACTGTTTGAATGTGTGAGACCAAAAAGAAGGAATCATCTCAGTTTTCACGTCATCTATTGGACACACGTGTTTACGTTGAGAGGGAGGTTATCACAGGAGAATGGGGGAAGGTTTTCCAAAGAGCTTCTCACCGAAGTGATCTCATTCGGCTCAGCTCCGGTTTTCAACAGCAGGGTGACGATGTCGGTGTGGCCCTGCTGAGCCGCCTGGTGGAGAGGGGTGTAGCCCATCTGGAGGAGCAAAGATGGAGGTGGTCAAACAAAACAAGACACAGAGAAAGCAGGGATTCAATCTATGGGTTTGGCGCCTGAAGCTAACAGCAGCGTCGCCCCTGACATTCGGCTCATACTGGGGATCACTGGTGCGTAAACAAACACGTAAACAAAACAAATCATCATAAGGACCATATGGGGACCAGGTCTTACGTGTGTATATATAGTGCACGTGAGAAAAGAGAGGTGTTACCCTTGTCTTGGCGTTCACATGAGCCTGCTGCTGCAGGAGGAACTTCACCATCTTGATGTTGCCATAGTGACAGGCCACATGAAGGGGTGTGTAGCCCATCTGAGAGGGGAGAGAGAGAGAGAGAGAGAGAGAGAGCGAGAGGGGAGAGGAGAGAGAGAGAGAGAGAGAGAGAGAGAGAGAGAGAGAGAGAGAGCGAGAGAGAGAGAGAGAGAGAGAGAGAGAGAGAGGGGAGAGGGGAGAGGAGAGAGGAGAGAGGAGAGAGGAGAGAGGAGAGAGGAGAGAGAGAGAAAGAGCAGGTGAAACACGTGTGAATTGTAATAGATGCAAATGTCTTGAGATATTTATACCTTCCATCTAATTGTGTGTACACTATAAATGGTATTTATAGTCATGAATCTATTTAATTAAGAAACGGGGGAAAACATCTTGTGATTAACATCAGTTATGTGAAATAAATCAACTCTGTGACATCAGCTTCATTTTATTCAATTTTTTCTCAGCTTACCCGTGAAGCAGCGTAAACGGACGATCCCTGTTTCACCAGCGTGTCGGCGATGCCCATGTGACCTTCCTGAGCCACGAGGTGCAGAGGGGTCAGTCCACTCTGAAGGACAGAAGGAATTTAACAGGAGATGACAACAACGGAAATAATATCACTAAGCCATTTTGATCCATTCTTCTCTCCATACCTTGTTCCCCAGATTCACGTTGGCCTGCTTGGCGATGAGCAGAGCCACGATGTCCGGCCGCCCCTCCTGTGCGGCCAGGTGCAGGGGCGTGATGCCTTGGAGCGACTCGCAGTTTGGCGAAGCTCCGTTCTGCAGCAGACAACTGGCCACCTCCATCTGGTTCTGCTTGGCGGCTATGTGCAAGGGAGTGTAGCCGTTCTGCAGAGAAACAAGGACAAACAAGCACAGAGTGGGCATCGCCTGTGTCTTAACATTCTTCTGGTCTAATTTTAGATTAAAACTTGAATCCTGTTTTGATGCAGAGAGTTTTAGAGAACCGAGATTGTCATGTAGTTGTGTTTAAGCGCCACACAGTCATTTTGACCTGTTTAGTTTTTTGTGTGAGCGATGGGTTAGCATGCCGCCATGTGTGAGCACATCGGACACACGCATGTGAGCGTCTTACTCGAGCTGTGCTGTGTGCAGATCCTCCCTTGCTGACCAGAAGTCTCACCACATCCAGGTTGTTGTGATGGACGGCCACATGAAGGGGTGCCAGACCGTTCTGTTAAACACACGCACCAATACACAGATGTGCACATATATAAACCAACAGACAAACACGGAGACAAGAAAACAGCACAGAAACACATTTATATATGAGACACAAACCACGATAGCTCATAGTCAGCTCATTCTCTACGAGGTCGCACTTTCTGGCTGGATTGATCGTCACAGCCTTGTAAAAAGTGCGTCGTTGTTTCTGAGGAGAGATGTGAACTAAGTGGAGCAGAGACGATCTCACCTTGCCGGCTGCGTTGGGGTTGGATCCTCTCTCCAGAAGGAGTTCTGCCACGTCCGTCTTTCCATACTTCGAGGCCACATGGAGAGGAGTGAAGCCCTTCTGCTCAAACGAGAGAAAGACAGAAGTTTACAAAACCTCAAACAGCTTAAGGCAGAAATAAGGTTAGACCATTTATCCAGATGCAGCGGAATTTTTGTAATTTGGCTTCTGCTCTACCTTCGTCATCTTGATTTGCTGCGCTCCAGCATCCAGCAGTATTCGAATGGTGTGCACGTGTCCTTCGCGTGCAGCGATGTGTAAAGGAGTGTGGCCTGCAGATGTAGCCGAGTCGGGGTTGGAGTTGTGCTCCAGCAGCAGCTTGACGAGCTCCTTGTGGCCCATGCGGGCGGCACAGTGTAGAGGCGTCTGATCGTCCTGGATGCAGACAACAGGAAAATCACTGTTAACTAGATTTCTATTGATTTTGCACTTGAAGTGTTTAGGTTTTCTGACAGACCTCCTCTAGAAACACTTGACAGTTCATACCTTAGCCTTCGCATCGACCTGCGCTGAGTTCTGCAGCAGAAACTGAGCGACTTCACAGTGTCCTGCTCTGGAGGCCATGTGCAGGGGAGTCTCCACTTTCTGGTGGAGGTAAGAACACACAACCACACTCAATCTACATAGTACAATGTAATTTGTATGCATGTAGACTTTCAGGTAATTCATCCATTACTGTATATTTATGCGATGTTCAGGTTTTTCTAACTTGTAAAGAAAAACATGTTTCTTATAGTTATTTATTTCCATTTTTTTCCCTTTAAGATCAGGGTTAAATATCTTTTTTGTTTAGTATAAATCAAATTCACCTATAAATCCACCTTGCTCATCCGAGGACCCATGGTTCAGATCAGTCTATTAATTTCAGTAATCCAGACATAATTAGAAGCTCATTCCACAATTTAATTTTTAACGACACTGACTTCACGTGGTGGTGAAAGAGAAACTATAGCTAATTGTTTTATTAATGACCCATACAATCTTCTCCTGTAATTAAGTATTTCAATCAGCATGGAATTTCATCTTTCTTAAAAATGTGAAGTGAGGACATTTAGTAAAACATCTCAACACGAGTAACTCAAACTGTTAATTTGATCAACTGGCAATATTGAATTTAATTGTTTATTTTGGGGAAAGAAAACAGGCTCTCACCACATTGGAAGCATTAGGTGAAGCTCCTCTTTGGAGCAGGTTCTTCACGATGTTCAGATGACCCATGAAAGCTGCTACATGAAGAGGAGTGAGACCAGACTGCACAAACACAGACAGAGAAGAGCATGCTCAATATAAATCCACTACCGAGACCTCAGAGGACATTCTCTAGTTCTTTAGCCACTTCTGACCGACTGGCAGTCAAAACATTAAAGACAGGAACTGCCATCTGACAGGGGAGAGGAGGAATTTGAAAATACAGCAGGGAGTTATGAAGGAATGAAGGTTTACAGTCTTTTTTAAAGCCAGAAGTTTTGATTTTTATCATAATTTTCTGACTTCGCCTTGTCGCCTCACCTCTGTTACAGCTTCTAAGGAGGCGGAGTGCTTCAGCAGCAGGTCCATGGACCTCATGTGGTTCTTCTTGCAAGCAATGTGGAGAGGTGTGAAGCCATTCTGGGAAAACAGAGAACAAGGTTCACAACTAGACATGTGCAGGGTCCAGAGGCCTTTCGATCAAAAGAGGTGTTCAAATAAAGGTTACAGGTTTTCTGCTGTAGGTTATAAAGGTTGAGATTATATTGTGTGCATTTCACAACTGTATCCATACAGTGATGGTGACTGTTAACATGGCAATACACAGATTCAAAGATAATCTGTACTTTCTTCTACTAGTCCTGAACGATGAAAGTCATTTAATAATCTGCATAGTCTTACAAAAACAAGACATTCAAACTAAATAACGGCTGCATTTAACAATATGAAGCTCACAAAATACTTTAACCCATTGTAAAGAGTGACTAAAACCTTTTGTGAGTTTCAAGGTCACGTAAAAATGAGCGGTTAGTCACCAGAGCACGTGAATTGGCTTTGGCCCCCTTGTCCAGTAGGACTTTGGCCATGCGGTGGTGACCACAGTGGGCTGCTACATGAAGAGGGGTTAAATGGTCCAGCGTGATGTCATCAATCTCGGCGCTGTATTGCAGCAGCTGCCTGACACATTCCATGTGGTCCCCCTGAGCGGACATGTGGATGGGGGACAGACCGTTCTGCAGGAGACAGAGGAAAGTGGAGAGGAGATGGAGATAGATGAAGTCGCATGTATCATCCTGATTGTAGCTCAGAGTCCTTGGAGGTATGATGATCAATCCATGGATGACAAGCGTTTAAATTAAAGTGCTTGGTTAGGACATCTTGAGTGAAGCTAATTAGCCAAACTTGCATGAAAGCATATACTTTTTTAGCAAGCTAGAAATATGAGATTCAGTCAAAGTCAGTAGTCAACCGGAAACCTTGATGATCGATGCAGATTACAAAGCTTCTAAGGATAGATTACGTATTTCATCGGTCATCTACCTTGGTTTTAGCCTGGATGGGAGCACCATGTTCCAGCAGGAGCTCAATAATGCGTGCGTGACCATTCCTGGCTGCACAGTGGAGAGGAGTCAGCTCATCCTTCAAACAGACAGAGAGGGAGACTCATTGGAAAAGTGTTTAACGGTATAAGGGACAGAAATGAGCACATTAGCAGGAGGGAGGATAACGGATGAGGGGAAACAGAGGTGATGAGCATCCAAACTGACTAAATGCTTAAATCTACCTTTGTTATGGCATCAATCTGTGCTCCTCTGTCCAGCAGCAGTCTGACCATCATCACGTTTCCCCTCCTGGCAGCTATATGGAGGGGTGTGATGCCATTCTAGGGAAGCGGACAAAACAAGTTGGCATTTGTTACCATTTGTGAGTCCAGATTATGTGGAAATATAACAAAAGTACTGTATAATAGAAACTGAACTACATGTAAATGGGGAATACAACTTGAAATATTCCCGTTTTTCTCAGTTTCATTTCTGACCCTGCGGCTCAGATGAACTGACCTTGGGTGTGAAGTTTACGTTGGCTCCTCTGTTCAGCAGCAGCTGGGCTACGCTCATGTTCTCATAGTGGGCTGCGATATGGAGAGGTGTGAAACCAGTCTACAGAGGAAGAGACGCAATGGGAGACCAGAGTGTAAAGACGGTCTATTTATACCACTATTAAAATGCAAGGTTAGACATGACACAGATAACAAGAGGAGAGAGTTTGGGCATTTTTACTTAGTGTTATTTAATTTTGATATTCTCTTCATTCACAAAGACAAAAGCCCAGTTTTTTTTATCGATTGTGTTATCATATAAAAAAGTTGGTGCATACCTTGCTGAGTACATCTGCATTGGGATCGTTCTGTAGGAGAACTGCGGCGGTCCGCGTGTCGTCGTTCCGAGCGGCGATGTGCAGTGCGGGAAGCCGGACTTTGCCCTTGGTGCCGTAGTTGATGAGCAGCGCCACAACGTTTTCGTGGCCCTGCTGGAGGGCGACGGCCAGTGGAGTGAAGCCGTCCTGAGAAGAGAGAGGACGAGGGAAAGAGGTTGGGAAATAATGGACGAAGAGGGCATAAAAGGAGGAAGAGGAGAGAAAGATAAAGGACTGATGAAGAGGTGAGTAAGAAACCATGCGGAACAATGTTTTCTTGAGCTGTTATAGTGAAAAATCATACTTCTTGTTGCTCAGCTATTCTTTAACCCAACATTAATAAAAGGACAAATGTGTATTTTTATGGAAAATATGCTAAAACAACAATTAACCATCTCATTAACAACAAATTACCTGTATAAAAGAAACAAGCAGCAGATTTTCATATAAAACAGATACCAATGATGTGTAAGGATCTAACTACGGGAAACCTCACAATCCAACAGGCAGTTTGAAGGAACTCGTACCTCGGTCGGAAGACTCTGATTGGCTCCGTTCTCGAGCAGGAACTTGACGACCTCTAAGTGATTCTCCTGCGCTGCCATGTAGAGAGGACTGAACCCTTTCTGCTCGGGCACAAATTCATTATGTAGAGTTTCAAATACACAATCACAACATCATTTCAACCTTTAGGACAACACACACGCACACACACAAACACATCTACATACAAACACAGTTTTAAATAGTCACCTGACCTGGAGGAATACATAGTTAACCTGTGTTTATCTTTACAAGGACACACACCTGTACAGTACAGAGACTCACCCTCACAGACAATGTATATAAATATATGGACAACTCTGTAGCAGATGCGTCACAAACACACTCACACACACACACACAAACACAAACTTTCTCTTGCTCACAGCTCGTGGTGACTTACCAGAGACTGGGCATTAACGTTGGCACCATAGTTGACGAGCTCAGCCACCACTCTCTCCTGCCCCGCCAGCGCTGCAATATGGAGAGCAGTGTTCCCTTTCTGGAGGTCACACACACACACACAAACACACACAACACAAACACACACACGGAACCACACAAGGTGAGAGAAAAATAAAGAGTGAATGACAGCAAAACAATAGGAACATATGGCCTCAATCTCTACATGTAGAACTTGACTCAAACCTGTGAATTTTATTTATAGTCATGTTCTATTTTTAGCATTCAGCTCATTTTGAAGCAAAACACTGTAAAAAATTCTAACCCTTTCTTACAGAAATACTCCAATAGACATAGACCCTGACATGAGAGATACAAGCATTGGATTTTTGCAGGCAAGAGACTTATTTACTTTTTTATTAATTTGATAAAGTGGTTTAAAATAAAAGTTTGTGGTTACATGTTTTAATTCTATTATTTTAGATCATGGATGCTACCTACAGCGGAACTGAACTAGTCCACGAGTTAAACTAAAGCTTAGACAAGTGCTTAATTTAGTTCAGTACAGTTCAGTTCAGAATGAAATACTTCAGAGAACAAGCACACAGACAGAACAAGGTACCTTAGTGGTGGCTTCCAGCTCAATGCCGGCGTGGAGCAGCGACAGAACCATTTTGACGTGACCTTCTTTAGAAGCCAGGTGTAACCCGTTGAGACCATTCTTAAAGAGGCAACAGAGGAATTTAGTCAAATGGAAACTGGAAGAAACACAAGGTTAGGATACTCTGAAGTACTGAAATGTAAGTGTACTGAATAAAGTATTTCATAACCTTTCATAAACACCAAAATTTGCTTATGAACATCATCAGAACTCCCCACTTAATATTCCATATGTTCTGAATGCAACCAAATAACTTGTAGGATTTTAATAAGGATGAAGAGAAGCGGAACTCGCTGTATCTTGCAGCCTCAAGCTCCCCTGAGCAACACGGGGGGGGGGGGGAGAGAGGCTGACAGATAGCTGTTCTATCTCAGTGGTCCGTTTATCTGTCTGATTGTCTGTCTGGCTGAGTCTGAGCTGCTCAAACCGCCAGTTGTTACCAATCAGGCCACCAGGGGGCTCCACGTTCAATTCAAAACCACTCTCAGGCTTCCCATCATACTGCAGTGTCACTCAACTCAAAGGGGAAACACAGCATCACTGCGAGGAGCATGCACGGAGGGATGGGAAACACTCTGCGCCTGCAAAGTGAGAACATGGGTTCTCTCGGTTTTCTTTTCAACAGAGAAGTATCACCAGGGAGAGAGAGAGAGAGGGAGCAACATGAGCCTGCAGGTTTTCAGATGCAGCGAGGACGGGTTTTTCCTGCAGAATCACACAAATCACAAATAGAAACACCATCTCTGCCCTAGCTTCGGTCCCCATTAAAAACTCATCAACACGATGCTACAGAAAGAGAAACAGAAGCAAACAAGAACAAACTGCAGGGAAATTAATCACTTGAGAAAATCACCATTTGAGCCGTTAGCAACACAACTGAAAAAAGGTATGAACGCAATGCAATTATCTAGGGGCATATCAATAATAATTATGTAGATGATTATAATCTTTATACTAAGGTGATAACAACCCTTGAACATTGTGCAAAATGTTGTGTTTTTGACTCGGCAGTCGTTTGTCTTCTCTTCTCATCTATCACTGTGTGTGTGTGTGTTTGTGTGTGTGTGTGTGTGTGTGTATATATAAATAGTGCAACACACTCTGAGGGAGACAGGCGTTCATTCTTCATGCCCAGACTTCCTCTTCACCAGCACATTCATTCTTTAATCCAAATACTGACAAGGTTAATGAGTGCAATTTACACAAACACACACACAGACACGCACACACACACCTGATAATATTGTGTGGTCATGATGCAACTGGATGTAAGAGAGGAGACAGTGAAGCCGCTCATTAAAAGGAACAATCATCTTTTTTACTTGATTAGGGTATAAGGGAATAAGGAGGTGTCTTTTATTTTACCATGGATTGAGAAGAATACTGGGACATTACTGCACATGGTGTTTTCAAATATTCCTTTATAAAGACTAAACTTTGCAAAGTCTCTTCATTCCCCTGTTAATAAACATTCTCCATTAAACCTGATTCATAAGCTGTAAACTTTGTGATTTGACTTTCCAATTAAATTCTTCCTTCCCTGTTTATGATTTCCTTCCACAGAAAGAACGCGACACTCATTCTCTACATTAATTATTATTCCAGTCCAACAGCACTTATTCTGATTAGGTTGAGAACAATCTGATAATGGGTTGGAGGTAATTTGCAAGATTAAGCCAAACATCTGGTCAAAGAATCTGAGACTTAACTTTGTTACTGTCTCAGCAAAAAGTCCAGATATATATAATCCCACAGACAGGGGTGCCTCTGGAGGTGAAATATTTCATGACAGAACAATAGGTAGCCAGAAGGCAATGCACAAAGGAACCAGTAAAACCAGACACATTTACTACAACCAATCTGCTGCTGCTGGGCTGGAGTGAATGAACTGCAGGGTGGATTCCAGGAAAACAGCACATAAAGTGGAAAGAGTTTCAGCTCTACTATAAAATAAATATGATCTAGACCAGCATCGGTGGAAAACCTCTCCAGACTAACATTACTAACTCAAGCAGTAACATGCTCCTGCCTTGGCTCAGCAGTGATCTTTACTGTGTATTAACAATTTAATATATCTCTATTAATAGTCATGACTGCTGTAGAGTTTGACCCCTCAAGAGAAGGAGCCTAGACTCCAGACACTGGTTTTCCATGTCAGTTAAAGGACCAATGCCAATATCAACGTCCTGACAGAAATAGCACAAACATGTATTTACTTGAATTTAAAATGAAGGTATTACTGGTACTGAATGATTTAGAAGTTAGCTTAAAGTCCTGCAGACACAAACACAGTAAGGGGAGAGTCGATGGACGTGAGCAACAAAACAAACTCAAACGTTGAGAGGCCCTTTCCCCAGTAGACACCATGTGGCAATGAATCAAGAAGATGGGAGGAGATAACATGGTCCCATTCTACAATCACATTTAATTCTACACAAACTCTGCTATGTCGTGATACATTTCTTATCCGGCCATGAAATGAACCCTCGCCACAATTTAATTTGTTTTTGTTAAATGGAATCTGTGAATGGGATCTTGCTGCCACTGACACACAAACATTGATCTCCGGATAGGGAGCCGATCGAATCCAGCTCACTTGATTAGATATGTTGATGTCCAGTCCGTTCTTGAGATGATCATGAGCCTTGTCCAGGTTTCCCGAACGAGCTGCACGCAGGAAGCTGGTGGATGCATCCGCCTGCAATGGACAAAGAGGAGGAGTGTTATAAAAAGGGAAAGAGGCGATTGTTGCAGATTAATACCTTGAAATAGATAAATACATATACAGCAGCTCCTCCAGCATTATCCACAAGTTAGGATGCACTCAAAGCCCCCAGTCAGGCTACAAACTGCTTGTCAATCCCTTATGAAATATAACAATCAGTAGAAGGCGAGACACACAAAGTAGGAAATACAATACTACATCCATCCGCTCACCTGCCCTCTGTCAGAGGCTAAAAATGTCAGAGCGGCTGCAGTCGAGCTTCGCCCACACTCTGCATTTGGCAGGCCTTCACAGCCGAGCACACTTCGCCACGAGCTCCGCTGCCTGCCTGATCTCAGAGGGGAAAGCGCCTGTGGCTGGTGTGTGTGTGTGTGTGTGTGTGTGTCAGTGTTTGTACGCCCACCTCTGTATTCATTCATCAGCCAAGAGTGTAATACAGCTGACCTGCACAATGAGATGCTTCCAATGCCCTGAAGAGGTATTCTCCCTTTCCCTCTCTCTCTCCCTCTCTCCTCTCCCTCTCTCTGCTCTTGACCCAGCCCCTCTACACCCCCGTCACCGGCAGAGTTACGGATCTGTTTGAGCTGTTACTCTCAAGTGGCTTAATTATCCCGAATTGCTGAAAGACACGCTTGCCCTTTACAAATCACTGAGACTTTATTTTTTTCCTCCCGTCCTATTTGTTGCTGATGCTGGTGATTGACAAACTGCTTTAGATTGGATAAACACACAAACTGGATTTGCTTTCCTATCAACAGTCTTGTTTCCCCAACTTGATTTATATCTTTGCTGCTTTTCATGTCCTTTCTCTCCAATAGTTTTGTGTTTAACTCACGATTCGCCCCTCAACAAGATTCTTTGACATTTCTTATCTAACTCTCAATTCAAACCAGGAAGCTCTGTCAATTATTACCTGTGCAAAATAGATTATGATTTCATCCCTGTCCATTATGTGTTAGTTGACTTGTTTGATTCTTTGTTTATTGGCAGAATTACTCGAAATATAGAGAACTGATGTTCCACGTAACTTAGAGGAAGGATGGGACACTAGGGCCTAATATCTTTTCCACTTTCTTCTTCTTTATTTAAAATATTAATCAATTTCCCAGGGAATCATTTATGCTTCTTCATGAAAAAAAAAATATCAGGGATATCTAGGGGCCTTACATCACAGTGTGTGTGTGCAATCTGGATCTTTTCGATTTAAACATGGTTTCGTACAGGGATTGGATTTTAAAGTTTTGCTGCGTACAAAGTATTTTTATCACTTTCATTCACATTGCTATGTTGGGCTCTCGGCGAAAGTATGCGCTCTACTGAGAGCCATTATATGATGACTTACTTAAATAGACCCCAGGCCTCTGAATACTTCCCAAATCCACTGTACACTAAAAATATTTGTCTTTGCTTGAAATCCAAACAGTCTCCTTTGTTTGATGTGTTTGCGAGCTGTGTTTTTTTTGTGCCTCTATTGTTCCATTGCTAAGTGGCTGAGTGACTATGTGATCTATTCCCCATCTCATCCTGGGCTTTGAACATGAGAGCTAGACATTACTCAGCATAAGAGAACTGAGGGACAGGACTTCAAACAGCCTCTGACAGGAGCCTCTGCAGATTCACATCCTAAAGCGTCGGTACTATATGTTTTGAGCTGCCTGTCCCACTATAAATATTTCCAAATGAGGAAACTGGCTTTTGAAAACATGCCTGAATCCACCATTTCTAATATCACAGTCAACCTTTTGTTTTCTTCTTCTCCACCTGCTTCCCTCCTCCTCCTCCTCCTTCTCCTCGTTCCCCAGGACTCCACACCTCCCTGCTTCATGAACCAGATTTCTACGTGCATCCATCATCTGGAATATGAGCTTGTTAATGAGTGTGTGTGTGTATATATATATTAATTCAACAACTGCATGAATCATGTGCTGACCATATTTTGCAGAAAGTGGAAAAATCTGGAGCCACCACCTTCCACAAACTCATTGTGGTGTTCATGTTGCTGTGAGGCTGGAATCCAATTTCCTCACTACCTACTATTCATCCATACATCACAGAGAGATGCCAGATAGATTGATTTGTAACTATAGGGTCAAAATTATATTACAGAGACTCCCTCACAATGCATGAATTGTCGTTCACCTGCCTGTAAATCAGGTTTTCCTTCTTCTTCCTGCTCTTTTTCATCTGGTTCACACATTCTACATGATCATTTCCCAGCTTTTTCCTGGATACCATCATTACCCTCAGTGGAGACGGTTCTCGTCTTTGTCAATCTAACTGTTCTCGAGAGGTCAATACAAGTCTCATCTCACAAGTGAGGCCATGTGATGTGATCCCTGAGCCAAATGAAACCAGATGTTTCACACTTTCTCTGCCTCAGGTGATAATGATGAGTTTTACAATGTGAGGCAGGAGGCACACGCTGATTGAGCTCGATGCCAATTCACAGCAAGTGAGCGAGCAGTGATTGATTTTTGAAATTTTCAGAAAACCTCTGTGGCCAAAAGAGTTTTTCATCTCAACTTCACCCTTCATAACTTATTCTAACATATAGCATTAAAAGAAGCAACAGCAACACAGAACCAGTCAGTAGAAAAAGTTATTTAAAAGAAGAATACTACATTTTAAAATCTGACTTAAATCCCCCCAAAAAACAGCCCTGTGACTTTATCTCATTTCAAATTAAATACTCATAACCGCTTCTGAATCACTAATGCTGTGTAGAGGGAAATCCTTTTCACATCAGCCAACGTCAGTGGAAATATTCATGGGTCGACTTACTAAAGCTGAGGTCTTTTTTTTTTTTTTTTTGGCAATGCCTTAAGAAACCCTGCAGCAGCAGCTGATGAGGACACCCGGCCTAAGTGTTGAATAAATAAGTAGAGTGTAAACAAGTGTAACAGCAGCATAATTTACGCTGTTTGATAAAAAGCCACATTTCTCGGGCTTGGGTCAACGTCTCAGAGGCCACAACTCAGTCAGCGCTGACCCGCATGAGCCGAGAAGACAACACACACCGGCCCAGACAGCCGGAGCAGACAGTGAATGGCAGAGACGCACAAACAGAAGAGGGAAACATGTATACACGCTTAAATGAGGCAACACAACATCAAATCCATGAAGATTTGGTCACACAACCCGTAAACCAGTCATAATTTATGGAGTATAATCCCAGTTTCGACTTGCAGGTCAATAATCACTCATGGCTTTGATCTCGTATGAGCTATACAGAAGCCCATGCTCCAAGTGGTAATGATTATCCATAAAACATATAAGTCAATAAAACCATATGTTCGACTTATTGAGATCAGCTTGTGTGCACTGTTTACATGTTGTTTTCTCACTAAGCAAGATTTCAGTTAAAATGCACACAAATAGATATCGTCAAGTAATGTACAATATAAGTTTATGATTCCATTAATAAAAATGTATAATGTCAGATTGAATGCTATATGTTAAAGCTTTACTCACATCTGTAAAGTGTAACACTGGCTCACGAGCTGGGGATATGTTGAATGTAAAATTGTGACATGCAAACAGTATTGTATTAATGTTTGTGTGTGTGTGCGTGTGTGTGTGTGTGCTGTAATTTAAGATTCGCTCATCCTTGTGCTTCGTGTTTCAACATCTCCTTCCTGTGTGTTGAAAATCTGACTTGAATATTCTCACAGTTAAACACGCATTCAACCTCCTGCTGAGCCAAAAATAGATTGGTTTAAAAAAACTCGACATCACTGAAGCCAGAAGAGGCTGATACGTCTGATATTAATACTGAGCGAGAAAATACTGAATCTAAACTGCCATAGGCACAATCATATCGGTTTTCTGTGCTTTTCTTCAATTGGCTCCTACGTTTTTAAACAGGCGCCCACACAAGCATTGAATTGCAACTTTTAATATATTAAAAAATACAAACGAATGAGCAAGAGCAAGTGAAATAAAGTACTTTTATAGAAACCAGTCTCACAAGATGAGTAACACCTCATTCCTAAAAAGGAGAAGGTAAAAAAAAAACAGATGGAACTGAGTCACACACTTAATATGAGCCGTTATATAAACTGCTGCTGCTGCTGGTGTGAACTTTGCATGTATAATGTGACAGCGTCAGCAGACACGTCTACATTGACACCGATATTAACCGATGTTAACCGAGGGTTAAAGGTCAGGGTTAGTATTCCGACCTCAGACGCATTTAATCGCATAATAATGTTTGGTTCAGTTACTAACATGCTTAATGCACATGCCCTGGATTTGAATGTAAACAAGATGTAATATTGATGTGAGTCAGATCAGAAAATGCTCTGCAACATGGAATAACTCAGGGAAACGTCGTAATCAAAATAATGTCCTATTCAGAATAAGATCAGTAGTTCGAACATGGAAGATGGTGAATGATCTGAGGTAGTGATTTAGGTTTTCAGAAGGATTTATATCAGAATGTGTCAGGATTGATTTCACTGTTCTCGGGATACTCACGTCTGTCTCTACAACTCGACTGTTTTCTGTGATAAACAGTCGTGATCTTGGGAGGAGTTGAGATGAGATACAGACATTCGATCCCCCGGTATCACAGACTCTGTGAGCTGCAGGAGTTTGATGTGGGTCTGCTCTGACAGGAGTCATTGACAGAAAGTTGTGAACGTGTACTTATTGTAGTGACAGCTCCTGTCACTTCTGATTTTTAAAGGAGTCCTTGTGTCACTTCAAGTTGTGACTTCTCGTCACGTTTCAACATGCATCTCGTCACCTGCTACTTCTTTACTATACAACTACTCACATGGAGAGAGTGTGTTTAAGTGTTTAAGGAATTGGCAGAAACCAGCATTTTGCCTTAGAAACTCTTATATTGACATGGTGTGGTTTATTAGACATAACTCACTTCTGTGAGTACCTCTTTTACTATTTTCTACAAAAATGTTCTACTTAATTTATCTGCATTCATATTCATAATAAGATATATGTTAATGGGGATTACCCAAAATCTATCTGGACCTAAAGCACTTGTCTTGAGAGGAGAACTGTGATTGAAGAAACTAGTCAGACTGAGGGTTCTTCTTGTTCCCTGGTCACTGTATACACTGATGGGCTCCAAGATTGCTAAAGCCTAAGTGTTATAGGAGTAAGGGTCATCTACTCTATAAAAACAATGAGAAGGACATAGAGAATGAAGGTTTCTAAATATCCTGATCCATCACTACAGGTGGATGGAGAAACTGGACTAAGTAGCAGTGGCTGGAAAATCAAGGACAAGATTTAAAGTGATGCCGGAGCTGAAGCAGCATATTTGGAATATTATGATGAATACTGGTCGACAGTGAGTCACAAATTAAGTGTGGACGGAGAAATTGTGGCCATTTGTCACTGTGAGCATGAACAAGAAACTCAATTCACACAAGGCTAAAAACAAATGCATATGGAGACAAATTACCTACAAACACACGCATGCGCACAAAGCAGAACTAAAAATAGCCGCACACACGCCACAGTATGTTAGTGCTGGCACCAACAAGGAGGGAGATGGATCACAGTAATGAATCCTCATGGGTTTTAACAAAGACACGCTTCTGTTACAGAAGACAGAATCCCAGCAGCAGAAATGAACTACGAGGCAGAGTCTCACAGTCCAGGGTAGATTTACACATAAAGCCAAGATACACAAGGATTCACAGGCTCCGACAGCAGGAAACAGAAGAAGAAGCCTCGCAGGTCTCGACAGTGACAGTTGTGAGTGCAACTAGCAGAGCAAACACTAATGTGCGTGCACGAAAAAGAGAAAAACTTGATTTGGAGAGTCAAAAGAGAAACACGCAAAACACAAGATAAAGCAAAGCTACATTCTGCATGCCATGTTTTATCCAAAGCATCTCGGTTCCAGGAGTGCTCATGATTTTATTATAAACCCCAAATCCAAGGTGTGTTGTTGATGTCGTCCTCTGTCACACGTACACAGAGGTGAGGACTCTAAACATGGCAGCATCACCGGGATGTGCCAAACAGGGACACATTAAAACAAGGCACCCAATTTATCACTTCTTATATAACAGCCATTATTTCTTCTTTCCCACTTTGTGCAATGGTTCTCTGAGACATTCCCCAATCCCCTTGACTTAGGTCTGTAAGAGTAAAGCCCTGTAGCAAGAACGCCCAGAGTTAATGAAAAATACTGATCAGTTTAACATAAAACCATTATATCCCACATACGGTAATTTAGGGTTGATAAGAAATAAATCACCTCATTCTGACCAGTATAGAAAATACATTGCAGTTATTAGAGGCCCCATCTCTCAACTTTTTATCACACCGCACTAAGTGAGAAAAGATAAAGAGTATCATTTATCTTTTAGATTAATAAACAAGTAGCAAGTCCTGGAGGGAAAATACTCCACTGAAAAAATCCATAATTTTCCACAGTTTTATTTAATTGGTATTTCATTGGTATCCCAT
Organism: Limanda limanda; assembly: GCF_963576545.1. Classification (NCBI taxonomy): domain Eukaryota; kingdom Metazoa; phylum Chordata; class Actinopteri; order Pleuronectiformes; family Pleuronectidae; genus Limanda; species Limanda limanda. The sequence goes on along the minus strand of NC_083636.1, from coordinate 37,915,728 downwards.
GATTAGTATTTCAGATAATAAATATGACAGACAGGTGAATAATTGAAGAAAACAGAAAAATATAAAATTAGAATCTCACATTTGAATTTACCTTATAAAGGTGAGTCCTTTGGCATTATGATTAGTATTACTGCTCTAATATTATATTTCTAGTTTTTAAATAGATGTGAAGGATTTCATTCTGTACCATTTGTGTGTAAATATTTTTGTATTAAAGAGATGCAACATGAAAATTGTAGTAACCTTAATTAAAACAATTAACAGTGCAAAGGAAAGAGGAGATCAATTTAGAAGCATAATGCAAGATGAAGTCAGAGCGCGGGAAAATGAAAAATCAATGGAGCCCAAGCTCAGGCTCTACAGAGTGGGAGTTGATTCAGTATTGATGGATGGATGGATGGATGAAAGGTGGCAGGAGTCTGTGGGAGTAACATGGAGTAACAAAAACACAGAAGCACAGATCCTGCACATGCTAAATAACAACAGCTACACAATTCAAATATATTAGATGTAAAGCCACATGCAGGTAGCGCAACTTTTACATTCAAAGATTGCTATTTCATAGTTGACATCTATTTTCCAGTGGCTATTTGCTTTGTGTCATAAAAGTCGTAACATAAGATATAATTCAAAATAAATGGGTTGTTAAAATGCACTTTTGCAGTGTGAGCCTTTGAAGATCTCCAGTTGGCACAAAGAAAGACTTTTTAACAAATCGTTTTTGACTAACAAAAAGACAAATCATACAATCATCTAGTACATCTACCATTCAAATAGTTTTGCAAATCCAAATATACCATAAGTACTTGCAGGCGAGCTACTGCTAAAAGCTAATATTCAAGTTTGTATATTCGTGTTCCTGCATCTTCTCCTTACAGCAAAATTCTGTGCAACAAGCTGCTGCTCATTCAGAAGCCTAATTTGCTCTTTATCTTGAAAAAAAAAAACCACAAGATGAAGACGGAATGAAAGATTAAATGATTCCAGCAAAACCCAAATTCCTCCTCACTGGTGAAATAATGAGACACATTAACAACAAGGATCTTCCTCTCGTCTTCTCTGCACTAAAACTGAGCATCTGAAATATTTATAGCCTCTGTCAGGCCAATGCCTCGGCAACCCATTACAATCAAAGCATGCTTTTTCTTATTTCTGTACATATTTCTTGATGTCTCGCTCCCTGCACACCAAACTCACGCACACACAAGCTAATACTGGGGCTGTTACTATCTGGTATGTATGTCTTCAGAGAGATAATAATAGATAATAATACACAATATACAAGAATACACAGAAATGATAAAGAAAACGTACAAAACTATATGCACACACACACTGTTCTTGAAAACATTGTGCACATGTACAGTGTATGATGTTTAAGGATACCTGCCTATGTGAACTGACAATATAATAATAACTTAATAATTTTGGTGATCATATTTTTGGTGAAATATAAAAATAAAATTGTTACAGATAAGGAAATTCTGTAAACTTCAAATGACAAAACAATCGAAAATTATTCAAATAGTCGGTAAGACCAGAGCTAGCATAAAAAAAAAATCAAATCAAATCAAAACCCAGATTTTTGGGCGTTTTAGCCTTAAATAAATAAAGTTCCCTCTTCCATTCTGTATAATTTATCATCTTTAAACTCAAGTTTCATTGTTTAAAGCCACATTATCTACTGTTTAGAATAATCAACCTTTACACCCTTTTTTTCACCCCTCTGCCTTTAAAGAACACTTATACAATCGTTAAAAATCTGTTGTGAGCATTTCTGCCTAAAGCAGAGAAATTAAGACAAGAGAGAGAAAGAGAGTAAAGAACAACAGTGACAGGGCGAAGCGACCCTGAACCCCTGCATTCATAAGCACTTGCTCAGCTCCACATCATATCCACTCATTCCTCATCATTACTCCTTCAGCGTCTCTCACTCATCCTCACCCTCAGGTCTCTTGCAGCTTTGTGCAACCTTCCTCTCTCTCTCTCTTTTCATAACCTTTCAATATTTATGAGCACTGCAGAAATGCTCCTGGCAAAGCATGCTGGGTAGAGATGTCCCTCAGAGTCAGGCCCTGACGTCATCACTCTGTGCTGGCATTCTGGGCACCCAGCCCCGAACCAGTGCCCGGACAAAAGTCAAGTTCCCTGCCAGCGAATGCATTTTAATACCAGACAGGAAATTAGAGTTCCATCAGGCAATTGAGCCATAAACTACAGTAAAACCACTTTCATCTAAATTATTAAGTGTTGGGTATATGTGAGTGTCAGGTGTTGGCCACTGTATCACAATATCCAGTAAGGGAAACTGCTTTAAATAATTCATGTTGCAGTCAAATGCCATAAAAAAGAAATCAAATAAACGGTCGTATACAAACAAATTCTGTTGAGGAAACAACGTGAGGTGGAAGGAATAAATTTAGTTTAATAAATCTGACGCTCAATACAGGACAAACTGATTTTTACATAAACGTTAATGATAGCTCCGTGAAATTAAGTGATACAACACACACAACATGTGGGAATTGGAGAAATATAAGGAAATATAACAAATATGACATTATTGTCGTCCTTGTCCTCTTATAACATGCCATAAATATTTACAAAGAAAAAGGGTCTATTATGGTTTGAGATAATTTTATGACAACAGCATTTTTGAGTAAATGGATTGAAGTATATGGATAAAAGTCCTTCAGGCAAAGAGAAATAGCTCATAAATTCTTTATAAAGACACAAAAACTGCAAAGACAGAAAAAGGGGGGAGAAGTAAAAAATGAAGGTACGAATATGACGAAGAGGAGGAGACACGGAGAAGCTGGGAGCCACAATGTCTGAAAGTCATGTGTGCATAACTAATGCACAGCACTCAACCGCACATGGTCAGTGACTGGCATGCACTATCCCCCCCCCATAAGGCCAATATACAATCACTGGTGACAGGAGGGAGCAATCAGCAGAGGGAGGAGCCAGGGTGATGGATGGGAAGGCAGAGGAAGACAGGAAGGACATACAGAAGAGAGCAAGCTGGTGGGGTGATAGTGTAAATCCAAATAAAAGATGGCATAAAGAACATAAAAGGGTAATGAGGGAAATAATGAGCGAGAGGAAAAGGGGGAGAGGAGAGAGGTGTGGAGAAGGAAGGAAAGGGGGGAAGGGGAATGCAAGGAAAGGAAGCTGAGAAGGATTACTGAGGTCTTGAGCAACATGTCCACCTCAGTATTAAAGCTGATAAATTTAAATAAGCTGTTTCTACATGCTGAATGGATTATTTCCATACTGGCATTTCAGATTTCCACTTTGAAACACTTATGCAATGCAAAGAACTTGGCTTTGAACCACACGTCTTTATGCATTTTATTCCTCCCTCAGGTCTGTTTTTAAAGGTGGATGACATTTCAAACGATCTGTTTTGGTGGTTGTAAGCTTGAGAGTGGTTAAAGGGCCAAAGCTGGAATGATTCCATTAGCGTGGACATGACTTTTACAGTGATATGGAGAGGTAGAGGTCAGGTGCAAGAGAGGAAGACGGAGAGAGGAGGAGGAGGGGGAAAGTGAAAGAGAGCTGTGAGAGAAGTCACGTGTCGAAGCAAGCTGTATGTGATGGGAGAGAGATAGATGTCTGAGGAAGTAATCCCGGCGCAATTTGCTTTGTACTTCTATTACCCCCAACGGGAAGAGGTCAGAGGTCACAGTCAGATAGAGAGACGGAGCTTTGAGGCCAGAGAGGATGCGGCGTCTTGCTCGGGGACACTGAAGCGAGGTCAGTCATTCCCTGATTATCAAGTTGGGTGGGTGGGGACGGGTCTCCCCCCCCCGGCTGGTACTGAACGAGTCACCACACTCTCACCTGACAGCACAGAGTGATGATTCATCACTCCACTGCAATGATGCAGCCGGTCTATATGTCTATTTCATAGACTGGAGATGGGAAACCTCTGGCCTCTGGAACATATTTTATATGTGGCTGGCAAGAAAAGCCATAAACAGAAAATAGGCTAGTTTATCTTGCCCTGCCAGAAAAAAAAGCTAATAGCAGAATAATGTTTTTCATATTTAACCTTTTCTATCAGGGTGAACAAAAAACGTTTTCCATTTTATTGTTGAAAAGCATCACTACGACTGTCTAGTAAAAATAAATGTATATAGAGATTGTCGTGCTTTTCCTAAGAAATATGGACATATGATTGTTTTTTGGGTGTGAGAATCAGAATCAGAATCAGAAGGTATTTATTGCCAAGTAGGTTTACACCTACCTGGAATTTGCTCTGGTTATTGGTGCATACAATGAACATAGAAACATAATAACACAATAAATACCCCACACATAAGAAAAACAATAAAAAACAATATATATTTACTCACTATTTACTTCTTATTTACTCACTTTTTCTAATATTTTTACAAAGTAACATTTATTAAGACATAAACATATCTATATAAAAATATGTAAAAACTGTGTCAAATTGCAATATGCAATGTAATGCAGTATAATATAATATAATATGTGTGGATGTAGACCACGAGCAGCTTCCACTAGACCACATTCAGACGGAGACAAGTTGTGTGGTGAGCGAGTTCATGGCTAAGAAGCTGAAACCTGATCCAGAAGCAGAATTGGTGAAGAAGTATCAGGGGTAAGGCTTCGTTTGATCAGGTTGTTTAGGCTAAAAGCAGCTGTGAGTAGCATCGTCATCACTACCATCATCCGACATCGGAATAAGCATGTCTGAGCCTTGCATTAGAGAGGAGAGGGTGACATGTGTTCCCTAACGTTTTTGGCCCTTGAAGGATGTTGTTAAAAACCAAACGGCCTGTGATTCCCTGCCCTTGACAGAGAGATGTGCCGTACAAATCTCTGGATCAGTGTTGAGATCCGGATTCAGGAGCTAAGCCGTCGGTAATTTAATTCAGCGACTTCTCTCTTTTCCTCGTCTCCTCCACACATCCCCTCGATAGACAGACACACATTACAAGTGCACTTATTTACACACATAAACAGACACACTTAGAGGAGTCCACACACAAATGGGAAATAAAAAGCTTCTCTGCTGGGTTTTCCCATGTGGATGACACAGTGTTGTAATATTTCTCATTTCAGAGGTGTCAGTTTTGCACTCCTACACATATCCTACTCTTTATTATTCTAATGCATTTACCCTTTTTAGTTATTATTTATAACTTTAAACTAATGCACAACATATATATCGTATAATAAATCATACAGTGTTAGCTTACTGAGGACTAAAAATGAGTAGATGGGTATTTTGCAGCATCACATTTATAGTTCATTGTTTAATTTTTGATATAGTATCAATTATTAATGTGTTTCGGCATTACTGTAGGAATTGGGTTATGTCATTACTGCATAAATATACAATAGAAGCCTGTGTTTGTAGAGGAGGGTCGTTCAAGCTCACATCTGTAAACATTACTATATGAAACTCCTGAGGTTGCTCGCTCTGCCACATTGTTTTAATGTTTCTAACATGACTGATTCATACAAATCTGTGCAGCTATGAGAGGATGTAGGTAGGCAACTTGTAAGGGTAGAACCCAGACATGTGTGTTCAACGCCACCATGCAACAATATGGTATAATAGACATGATGTGCATATCTATTGCTGAGTGATATGTGAGAAGTTTAATAAATTCACTTAGTCTGGCAAATAGATGGTATCAAAGCAATGCTATTACAATAACCAAGTAATAAATAGAGAGACAGAAATAGGAAGCTTTGAACATTTTTAGAACATCTCAATGTTTTGGTTCAAAAAGAAAACAGAAAATGTAGCGGAGAACAATGAGGCTGCATAATTACACTGGATAAAAAAGTTATTGCTTAATATATTATTATCTCTGCCAAGGAGGTTATGGTTGCTTTGGCATTTGTTTGTTTGTTTGTCTCTTAGTTAGTAGCATTACAAAAAACTACTTGACTTTGATATAGAAGACATTCAAAAATCTGGACGCTATTAGTTCTATTTCTTTGATTTCTTAAATTTGGCATATAAACATTAAATCATTACTATGAAAAACAATACAATACAATGGATTAGATACCATGAAAGTAAATAAACTACAGAACTCAATGTGGAAGTGACTATAAGGTCAGTGCAGAGTGACTCATGTGACGTGGTTGGATGCTGGATGTCAGACGATCTGTGATTGTGGCCCGGGAGGGAGAGATGGATGACATGAGAGGCATGGGGGGTGTGGTGGGGGGGTGCAGAGTGCTATCATGACGTTGACTGACTGACTCCCAAATCACCCGTGTCATGAATCAGAACTGCAGACGGCTCTGGAGCTGACACATATAACTCACACAGGCACACGGACAGAAATGCAGAAGAAAGCTCGCCGTCGTAACGTGCGTGCAGATGCATGTGTACCCACACATGTGCGGATGTACAGATTTACACTGGCACATTTCAATGCAAACACACGGTTCATGTGCAGACTGTCATATCAGAGTGAACAGACACACTGTAACGTGCTGCATCATCTTCAGTCCCGCTGCCAACAGGCGGTCACAGAAGCCGACATATGCTCCTCACCGCAGGATGTAAAGACTCCAGCACACAAGAGCGCACGTGTCAGCTGACAGCTCGCAGCAGGCCGCACATGCAACAACACTGAAATCATTGTACATCCAAAAAAAAGTCAACAGGTTATTGCATTCGCCACTCTGCTGGGTTATTCTCCTTAAATGGATACATTTTCCCCGTGTCCTGGTATATCTGTATTTGTGTGAGACACTCAAAATGTTAAATGTGTTCATTGTACACATATGAGTTGTTTTCCTTCTACTACAAACGCCCTGAAGCTTGCACCTCTTCCAGTGGGGAGGGAAATCCCTTCAACATCAGAGTCCATACAATGCTAAAGAAATACTGGAGAAGTACAGGTTATAAACTCCACAACCAGATGATAACATTTCAGGTTCACTAGCTGCTTTTGACAGGTGATTTGCCTTTCTACTTTAGATTTAAGTATTTTAAATAGAAAGTTTGATTATCTTAAACATACCATGTAGGTTTATATCTGCTTATTAAGTTGCTTTTTTGATTGGATGGCATTAATATCTCCAGAAATATGGCCCATGTGTTTGCATATCTGTGTGAGTCTGTGCATACAAGCGGAAGCTCCAAGTTCTGACACGAGCATGGTGCGCTGTCCCCACTGTGCTTGTCTGTGTTGGTGACAGCAGGACATCACTAATCAGCCTGTGGGCGCAGAGTCATACCAGTAATCCACATGCTGAGAGAGGGATGGAGACACCGAGCGGCCGGTGGAGGGAGAGGGAGGAAAAGTCACAGAGGACGAGCAGAAAATGCAGAGGAATTCACGATCGAAGGAGGGCACGGCCTCTGAGTTTACATCTGCCACTATAACTGCTACGATCACTACTGCTTCTAATAATAGCAATGATTCAGCAATAACATTAAGGGTTTCAGCACCGGGCTCTCTCTCGCTGGCACAAGGTATTTGAAAGATAATAATAGAATGAAACGCAGTGAAGATGACATCAGATTAAAATAAATCATTTTAAGAAGAAGAATTATCACTTATGAACCCCAGACCGCAAAAGAAAGGCAAATAACCTTGACATGCCACAACAGGAGAATAATGGATTTACCCTCAGCCACAAATTTGCTGTTGCCGGTCTGATAGATTTCACAGGCTAGCGACTCCTCCTGAAGCCGGTCGATAGAGCCAACTCCTGTGATTCAGCATTCTAAGCAGGTTCAGAGGGGCCGTCTTAGCCCAGGAGGAGCCATTCGTCAATGGGACAAACGCTTGATGCCAGGGTCGGACGTGAAGCACGAGGTCCAGTCGGGGTTAACACATCGCACGCGCCAAGTTGAAGCTGCAGCAAGTGGCTTGTCTCCCCCAAGGCCAGCCAAATATAATTTTACATAAAGTCCAGATTAGAGAAGCGAGTCACTGAGCAATGCAGAGAGGAAACTAGAGGAAAACTAAAGGAATTCTGATCTAAAGTCATTAACATATTGACTCAGGGGGTCGAAGGCAGAAGCAGATGGTAAAACGATCACAGTGACATAAACACACACAAGATGTGAGACTATCGAATCCTGCCGGGACTAATCCATCTCAAAAGACAGCCAAATTACTCAGAGGTACAGCAGCCATGAAACCTGCAGCTGTTTGACGAGTGGGAACCTTGCGTTGTCAAAACAACAGCTTTTCATTTTCACTGATTTGTCACCAGCACAAGAAGAGAGTGCAAACTGCTTCACCTTCAGTTTAACGCGACATAAATTCACTATCTGCATTATCCACCTTTTTCTCCGAAGCACAAGCGGGTGAACAAGGGGAAGCTGCAGAACTGTGACACATGCCAGTTGATGTCCCAATGAGAAGTGTCTGAGCTCCTTCCAAAGCTCATGCTATAATAAACCCGATGCACCAGGGAGAGCTAAAAATATGGACACGACAAGCTGACACACTGCAGCATCAAGCTGCACTTCATCCAGAGTGCCATCAATCACACTCATCATTTACCAGGTGGGGAAGCGTGTCGCCTGTGACGTGGAGCGAACGTGTGATATTCATATTTACATATATGTACAATAAATCTACATATAGACCTTGTACGTCAGGCACATGAATACGACTTTTCAATATATCGAGTCCAGTTTGGGATGAACTTGCTGCGATTTCTAATAATAGGGTTAGGGTTAGATTATTTAAAGCTTTATTCAAACTGGAGTTTGTTTTTTCCTGTGGGACAGAATGAATACTGTGACACCTTTAAAAGATAAATCAGCTTAGAGGTGAATCAACCGTATGTATCAAATACTCTCCTTATAATTTATAATTCACATCAAAGAGTGAAAAAGGGCCGGGACGTAGATAACTTTGCTTTGGGAAAAATTTCCCCATGGGGACAATAAAGTATATTCAATTTGATTTGATTTAATCATGAGATGTGAGACATGAGGGAAAACGTACTGGAGTCTGTAGGAGGATTTTTTGGGGTTAATGCAGATAACAATAACTCCCTGAAACTTCTGATTGAAATCTAATGACAAAGAAATATAATAGGATTGATATTCAGTTTACCAATGAACTTTAATAGAAATAGCTATAAATAAGAAAAACACGAACCCAACCATATTAATATCTACAAAAGACAGAACATCGACTGTAGCAGATCTCTTGGAGGAGTACGATTAAAAAGAGAACACAAGGAAAAATCTTTAAAGTGAGATAAAGTGAGATAAAGCTGATTCACCATTTTTGCAGGAGTTGTTTTCGCATTCTCAATTTGGACGATGCAAATAACAGTTCAGCTAAGAGCAATCAATCACCCTGGGCTTCTCTGCATGCTCCAGTGAGCACGGTGTCTTGAATCCTGATGACGCCCTCAGCTTGTTAAACCACAGGATTAAGGTGGGGTTTCTTAGTATGCAGGCTATGTGCATTTTTGAGAGAAGGTGCATCCGCTCTCACCTTGGCCTCCCTTGAGGGACGACTGGTGCCGAGCCAGCAGCGCACACAGCCTGTCACCCTGTCAGTCAGTCAAACCTCTAAAAGAGCTGAGTCAGACTCTCTGCTTCATTACAACCAGGCAACGGTCCACAAATATTTTTTGTATGAGTCATACGTGTGAGACGGAGAAGGACGATGTAGAAACTCAAGCGTGGGTTGAAGGGGAAAGATGTTGCAGTGATCCACGCGTGATACTCCAGCCTCCCATCGCCGTGTCGCTGGTTGGACTCAGGACACGAGCGCTGGTGTGAATGAATCATACGGTGGGTGATACAGTAGCAGCAGTGGAAGACTGTGCTGATGAGATCATTTCTCGCTGTCTGTAGTTTAGTCACTGGCTCCGCTCCATGCTCTTGTGACTTCGGTAACACACGCCAACAGGAAGTAAACAAAGCGGAGGAGAGGACGCCGAGCCAAAGACGAGGGAGGAGAGGAAACTCAGAATCCTTCCTTCTATCGTTTTATGATTAAGTCCTTCGATGGGTATGCAAATAGGACAAGTGAAGAAGCATATTGCCTCTCAGTCTGTTCCTGTGTGACTCGATATCATCTAAATACAAGAAAATCATATTTCATGACTCACAGGCGATTATGGCAAAAAACACTGTCAACATTTTATTATCCAGCTCAGGCTCCAGCTCTGCTAATGGAAGGCTTTCCCATGGATGATTTGTGCTACCTGATTGTTTACTGGAGTTAACGTAACAGACAAAAACACATTGTGATGCTAGGGCATGGCTCAGCGATGACAGGTCATGTTGCATGAAAACAGTGAAATAAAGGAAATCGAGTTTAAGAGAGATAAACAGATTTCGCATCATCTGTTTCCCTGAATGGGAAAGTGGAAATGTTTAACTCGTTCCCTGCCTGCTATTCCACACTCGTTGTCACGTATCAATGCTGGATCAGTGGGTTTAGGACGGTTTCATCATGGTGTTAGGGAAACGTTGCAGGGTCGTATGGAGAGATGGATGATTGCAGAAAGGTGAAAGGATAGGAGAAGGAGAAACGGAAAACAGCATTTGTCTTTCGTTTGATATTTTAGACATTTACATGCACATTTCTGTCTGGAACTATTGCAGGGTGAAGGAATGAAGTTTTCCTGGAGATGGATGACGTCTTAAGCTCAAATAGTTATTGTCAACACCAGATGTGAGATCAGTGAGACATTTGGCGGATCAAGTAAAACTTTCACATATGATTCTGGATATAATCAGATACTTGGAATTAAATCAACAAAGCTACACAATGAGCATTTGCTTCTACCATTTAAAGACATTTGAAGCAGTGAGTGCGAAGAAGAGCTACGGACCAAAGGAAATAATAGACCGGATTTGAGAATGGAGAAGAAGAGGTAGGAGGAGAGACAGAGGGGGAGGGAGAGAGGTAAGCAGTGAGACAAAAAGCCGGCTGATGGACGAATGCACCGAAGGCTCAGTGAGGGAACAAACAGTCGCTTCCCTTTTGCCGTCTCCCATCTAGATTTTAAAATTGAATTAGCAATGAAGTATTTAGTGGGTTTTCCAACTCAATGCCTCTGTACAGATGAGGACAGCGCAGGGAAACCTACAGCGCTGGTGATTGCTACCATTCATCTTTTTTGTTTTTTTTCTACATACGAGTCGTACGTTCACAGCCAGAAATGCTATATCATACCCACAGGGTGAGGAGGAATGTCGAGAAGGGGGGGGAGTTAGAGAGAACTGGAGGATGTGGAGTCGACTGAGGAGAACCACTCAGTTTGGAGTTCTCGCTGTCACCCTGAGCTGTCGTGCTCCCGGCCCGGCTGCCATCAATGAGAGCTGATGGAAAAGCTCCGTCGGATCCGACAGTGGGAAGTGATATCAGTGAATGAATGGCAGCTGGTCTTGGCAAGGTTGTTTGCAAACCAGCGATGTTACATTTGTCTTGTTTTCATTCGTTTTCGAGACGTGAAATCCAACAACCGGTCTGGAGTAAGTTTTCCTCTAGTTGATAGAAAATCGCTTCCCATTGATTAGTAATTGAGCGAGTGTAGAAGTTCCATCAAGCAGAAGTGACCAATGACGTGACACCCCTGCTCATCATGGGGAACGTGCACACAAAGACACATGCGTATGACTAAGCTGATTGTTGGTTTATAATAATATGCATGATTAGTTAATACGGTAATGGTTGGAAATATGTTGTGAGAAAACAAAAGAAATGAATAAACATCTCTCTCAGACAGGGCAATTATATCAAATTGAATTTGATTATACATGTGCGATTCTGCATAATATTACCATAAAACTCAAATTGAACTTTGTTCAAGGCCCAAAATCAACATCAAGTCTGTCTGGAGCGTGTGACAAATATATGTTAGCACCACAGATGTGTCTTCACCACAACAGACCAACACTAGCAAACAATAAAACCACCACAGTATGAAACCAGCAGAGGAAAGTGATGGAGTCAGGGTGTGCCTGAGAGCGGCTGCTCCAGTGCATTAGGGCTCCTGCAGGCCACATGATCTGGGTGGACCTTGAGGAGCACTAATTCCATTACATAATGCCCAGATCCTCCTCAAAGTGTGTGAGTGTGTGAGTGTGTGTGTGTGTGTGTATGTACTCGTTGTCTGCGTGTCAGCGCGTGTGGCATCGTGCTCGTCTGTATCACTTTCACTCTTCCTCTAATGATTCTTCGGAATTAGCGGTGCTCACAGACTGACTTTGCAAATGACCCTCAACGTCAAACGCATCATTAGCACTAGGTGTAGTTAACGCTGCATGTAGGTCAATTACGTAAAAGGTGTTTTTGTAGCTGTTGTATATATTTTAGATTGTTCCTTTTTGATATGAAGTGCGGCTACTTGGGATGCAAGACGTATCTTGGAAATATCTGAAATACAGTGGCTGTGTGAGTCATCTTTTCTTATTGATGTAGTCTCATCAGAGCTGCTGTGAGTTGAAATGAAATTCAGCATCCACATGATTGAGAGTGCAGCCAACGCATGAGGCTTCTTCCCCCCCTCCAACCCATTTTGTGTCTGGTTGACTTTCTGTGCAGCAGGTTTTCATCTCCGGCTGAGGCTCACCCTCGTCCATCTCCCCCCCACCCTTCATCATCCCACCACGTGCTGTGACACACCGTGATCACCATGGTAACATCAGTCACTTCCGACCACCTGTCTACTGACCCCAGGGTCGTGATAAACTTTGCCAAAACAGATTTACAGCTTCATGCCGCCCGGCCTTGCTAACAATGGTGATGGATGCACTGATTAGCACGCTGGCATATGAGCCGTTACTCTTGAGGAACCAGACGACTACGTGTTGATCTAACGGGCCATCGGCACCTTTATTCTCTGACCACAACAGGGTTCAACAGCTACTGCTCGCTGAAGTATTAAAACGCAGACTCATGGTTCAAATGCCTGAACCTGAACTTTCTAAAAGCCACAACACACACTGAAAGATAAATGTTTTGTGAAGATCTGGTCTTCAACCTTCAATTACTCTGCTAAAAGCGTTGGTACGATAGGGTACGTTCGGTTCTTACTGTCCTATCAAAAAGGTATTATTTTTTTTTCTTTAAATAGCAGTACATAGGAAATATCTAAATCATGGAATTGGGTAACATGTTTTTCAGAGATTTATCAATGAAAGACTAACCCATTCAAGGAAAGAAACACTTTTTTGTTTCAAAGCTACATTTCCTAAGGGATAAATACAATGTCTGCCTGTCTGCCTATCTATGTAAAATGGCAGATTGTATTAGTATCTATTTTTTTCATGTATGAACTAAATAATTTGTCATGTAGACATTAGCCTAAAAACAAAAAATGTCTTTGTCTATGTCTGTGTAGATATTTCTAGAATATAACATGACTATTTTGTAAATAACATTCACAGGCTTATTCTTCCAAGCTATTAAAAATGTTCCATTAAAACAATAAATGCACTAGAATTGCAGGCACACAGACATATTTAGGTAGCTAAGCAATGTTTTCCATTAACAAAACAAACTGATTTTCCTGATTATTATCAAAGGTGTCTGACATAGTCATGCTTACATGAAGTCACTTGGATCTCCAGATCAAAACATGGGAGTCGAGTCCCAGATAAGCCCTCGTGAGGTCTGATAAACATCGGCCATCATGCCTCTACTCTGGAATCTTCCTGTGTTGTCTGAGCAGGAACAGATCTGGGGCAACGTCAGACACATGATCGGAGCAGGTGCTCGGCTCGCACACAGTTGTGGTGTGTGTGTGCGGATGCGTGTCCAGCTGTGGTCTCAGATGCAGTGTAATCCAAGGCTGACAGGTAAATATAGCCTGTGGCTGCTTCAGGCTGGGCTGAGTGCTGCTCCTTTCTGCTCTGCTTGACCTTGGCTCATCCTGCCCCCCCCCTGTTCCTCAGCGTGGATGAAAAGGCACTGGTCCATACGACCATGCAGCCAGTTACTATAGCTTTTGTTTATTTTCAATGACTAATTCAATGTCAAGGCTCTCACCATACCTTGAACCTCCTGACAAAGTATGAAAGAGGTTTTTATCACATGAAAAACATTAGGTTATACGTATAGCAGCAGAAATAATAATTTGATAATATTGGGTTAAATAACTGAAACAACACATATTACGCAAACATTCACCTTTTAAGCTCTGCACAGCGCTCAGGTATTTTTAGCCTTTTATCCTCTTTTAGGCCATTTGTTTTTTTCTGTAAAATTTGAGTCGCAGTGAAAACAAAGAAACCACTGTACCTGAATGACAGACAAAGCTAGCAGCTTCAAACGGTTTTATTTCGTCTGAACCTTCTGTCCAAACACAGCCCCAGTCAGACAATAAACTTAATTACTGGCAAGGGCACGATAAAAAAATGAACTATGCCTACATATAATAACTTTTTGTCCAAGCCCACCACGACAGGTATTACTCTAATCTACGCAGGCAAACACGTCGGCCATAACCAGTAATGTTTATCTGAAACTTTTGTTCAGTGTTCTCTGGTCACTAGTAACAAAATAAATTATTAATATGGCTTAAAACAAAAAACTAAAATCATTAACAAATATATAATCACATACTGTACCCAGATTTAAGAATGGCTAATTCCACAAGAAGACACAGATTAACCCAAAAAAGCACAGATGACTCTCACACAAATTAGACCCTTGGATTCTCGGACACTTCCTAAAGAGCTCCAGTCCCATGGGCGCACGTGAACATGCTCATCTCCACCCCCTCCCCACACAAATACACAGTGTATGAAAGTATTCTTTTCAAACCTCCTCTTCCTTTGAATCTGGGACAACATGCAACACGATTTAAATTGGGCAGAACTGCATCTTTGTGCACAACATCTCCAAGGATTTGACACCTGGTTTGCAATGAAACTGAAACTATCAAAAGACAGCGGCTCATCACCTGTGTGAAATGTAAAGGTTTGTCATGTGACTGAGGAGCAGATTCTTGTGTTTTCTTGTGTCAATATCTGGGTTGCTTGTAGATTTTAATTGTCTAACCTGAGGCCAATGCTCTTGCAGTTCCGTCGTCAGAGGAGTTATAGGCGATTTTTCAGAGAGGAAAACTCCCTTCACCTTTGTGCTGTGAACTGCATGACACAAATTACCCAAATGATCTATTAATTTACACCCACAGCTCTGGAATATAAAAATAGCAAAGGGAGGATAATCTTTTTCTTGTCTATCATTCTTATTATCCATTCTCTCTCCCCTTATCCTCTCAGGGTCATGGACATTTTACAGTCTCCAATTAATCACACCTCACTCTGCATCTCTTTGGACTAAGGGAGAAAGCTGTAGTATCCGGAGAAAACCCTCAAAGACACAGAGGAGAACATGCAAACTCCACAGAGAAAGACCAAGCTGGGATTCAAACCTTCTTCCTCTGAAGCTGCAGCGCTAACCACTGCACCAACGTGCCGCCTTATATCATCTTTAATTACCAACGTTAGGCATCACTGAAAACAACTTCTGATGTCATCATCCTGCATGTTGCAGTGAGTGGAGACAAGAAGCAGTGAAAGAACGAGAGACACAGAAGAGAGTTTTGACTAATTAGGCCCAAGTATCCATAAGGTTACATAAAAGTGGAGTGAGAGACCCTGAAGCCCTGTTTTTGTTTCACTCACACACACACAAACTATGTGCACACATCTCCTTGGAAAATACAAGCAAGCGAGAGCCCCAACTGTCCATTAGCAGATCATTGGATCCATTGTATTAAGTGCAGGGCAAGGAACCGGGACAACGTGCAGAGCCCAAGAGCCTCACGCCGAGTTCCTCCCCTAAAAGCTTTCATGTCCCAGATTAGTCGCTCTCATCGGTTACAAGGAACTGACAATGAACTCAAACAATCTTTATGGCAATTTGATGCTCTGCCTCATTCACGTCATCCCATTCTTCTTTCCTTATCTTATTACGGCCATGGAAGAGTGAAGCTTATTTTAAGGACGTTATTATTAGCATGAGTCTCATGCCAGCTGAGTGCGGCCCAAGAGAAGGTTCGGTATCCAACTCATTTTGTGGTTTCCGACAATAGTTGTGATCTCGGCCAAAAAAACCTGATCAGGACATTTATAATTCATGGCGGCATAAATCTACGACAATCAAGAGCTTGTTGTGACGTGCTGCCGGTAAACATAAGGCAGGGATCAATAAACGTATAGACCAAAGCAAAGCTATAGCGAAGTAGATAGTGATCGAGTGATCCATATTGATAAGGTTACAGCCCGCGGGTCAAGAATACATACTGTCACTGTGGCCAAACATTCGACTCCATAGTTTATTGACAATGCATTGAATTTAGCTGGATTTCAAACCGCCTGATGAGTTTATTACCTTGTGGTAAAGAGTGACTATAATGTAGCTAGTCTGTGGACTGAGTAGAATAGTAGTGTAGAGTATATGATGATTCTCATTGAATTTGCACCTAGAAGTATATTTGTTCTTATGTTATTTCCTGTCAGGTCTAATAAGTGCTTCCCTCAGGCAGCACGCACCACCTTGCAAAAAACTAGCATTTAGCACACAGAAGTACATCAGTATATCATACTTCAGTCTGCCTATATGACATTTATGCTCTTGTTCTTCTCTTAATAGTCAACCTTTCTATTTTCCAGATATACTGCGAATGCTGAAAGAAGCTGACAAAGGTCGCGGATCTATTCCAAACCAACTGTCGGACTCATAACATGCACCTGAGACAGCAGAGCTAGCAGGACGGCCCTGCACTTTCCCTCCTGTAACTGGATTACTGTCCGGCCGATCCACAGTTATCACAGAATCTCTGTTGGCAGTGCAGTGGATGACCTTTGTGCGATGGGAGTAGAGCAGAGAGATGCCACGTTGCCAAGTTTGATTTACATCGAAGGAAGCTAATTAACATCCTCAGGACATTCAGACCTGCCTGTCCCTCTCTGTGTCTTTGACTTGCTCCCTCGCTCCATCTGGATCCAAAGTCCACAGGAGGACATGTTGAATTCTCAATGTTTGTTGATGACCAGACTAATCTTGCTATGATTTTGAAGCAAAAATCTTGCACAGCTAATATGCTCATTAAACAATCCTGGTACCTGATACAACCAAAGTTGTTGCTTTTTAGTTTGATCATTTATGAAGTTGTTATTTCATTTCTGATAGATTTTGTCCCTTAACATCCTGATTATATTTCCTTGTTATATATTTTTGACAGTATTCCTACCTGCCGTTCATAAAAAGAAATAATAATCTTGGCATCAGGTGTGAGTGGAGTGACTGAAGTTGGTTTACTGGATTAATATCAATGGTATTACACTGGAAGACAAAATACTGATCCTGGTACCATTCATAAATTACATTTTCTAAGAATTTCTTCCGTCAGTTCTCATCTATGTGTGTTTCAAATTTCATTTTTCAAAAAAGTTTGTTTTTGCTTTTAATCATAGCGGAAATTCAAACTCATGCCAATCTCAATTTAGCTTTTTAACCTTACTACAGAAGGAATACAGGAAAATGACAAGATCAATTCATGCTACGTCCAATCCAATGTAATCCAGTTTACGGAGGAGAAATCTTCGGATAACTGATGTATTTATGTCAATTTGTACCACTTGATTTCTTTTATGTTTTTGTACAAACATATTTTGTATTAATTACGTAGGGTTTTTTACTTGCATCACATTCTGGATATTGTCGTGTATATAAAAGATCAATTCAAATCACTAGATTAACTAATGGAATATTGGTGAATCAAAAGAAGTGCGTCAAGTGAGTCAACATACTGTAAGTGATACTGTGTTTCTATAGGCACAACTGACGTCACATTTCAAGAGTTTTCTAGTTTCTATCAATGGAAAGTAAATCTGCACAACAAGCTGGCACCCCAAGCAAACAACAATCTACATAATCAGTTTTTTGCTGAAGATTAACTAAACAGAAAATAAATTACACCCCATGAGCAGTGAGCAGCCCCAGCTCCCTCTGCGGATTCCATTTATGTTTGCCTCTTTCCCTTTGTCTTTCTGACAAACCCTCTATCTCTTTGTTTTACATGCACACACACGTTGTACAATCTCCACATCGTGATGTTGCAAATTAAATTTCTAAAAATTCCATACGTTGTTTAATCAGTTCAACAAGTACCTTTCACAAATTGTTCAGTGCTGCCAAGCGTGCGTGCACGGAAGCGCAGACCCTAAAAACATCTGCACCCAAAGGCAGAGCCAGAGCAGGAGGGTGAAGAAGAGGGTGAAACGCAGGGTGACTGAGAGCTGTAATGCTCACAGGAAGATTATCTGCATGTCTAGCTCGTGACAATTCCTTTAAATATTCATGTACTGCACGATTAATATTACTGGCAACAGATACTGCTGTATATATATAACATAACTAGCATAGGTGTCTCCAATGGACAACACATGCAGAATGCAACCAAAGAGATACACAGATGGGTTATTATTAGGGTGTACCTCCATCTTCCCCCTCCATTTTATATCTACCCCAATGAAAAAAAAGGTGTAATATGGGGGAACCACCGACTCTAAGACCAACACCGTTTCATAGAAGAGAGAGGAAGCAGGGCACATCAATGATGATGTGATTACATGCATACAAATACGTGTACGTGCTGTGCACTGAACTTGCATTGCATTCAAATGAATGAGCTGCAGCCGTGTAATAGCGCTTCTCATGTAAAAGGAAAAAGGAATCTGTTATTCAATCAACAACTTCCACCTTACACCAATCATCATTTTCATCTTCAGCCTCATTTTCCCTCCCCTGGAGCTGAATATCGGATGGAGCGCGAGCACAACCTGCACCAGAGCATATGTGCCCGACTGGTTAGCCTGCACGCACGCACGCACACACCAGCTGAGGCTGCCAGACCAAATGTGGGATTATAAATGTGTAACTGCATCCCTTGCCAATCACACTAAATAGATGCAGAGAGACTTGTAGAGAGAAAGACAGGTAGAGGTGCATGGGGAAAGATGGATGTGAGAAACCCCATCCCCTTCCATGTCTCAAGAGACAGACAGCCATACCTTGCGCCTGCGGTCCCTGGATTTATTCCTCTTTTTTAACTTTTCCTCCTCCTTCTCCCTCTGCTCCGCGGCGGCGGCCTCTGCAAGGTCCTTGGTCTTTCGGAGCTGCTTGGCGGCTTGTGCCATGGTGCCGCTGCTGCTGCTGCTGCTGCTGCTGCTCCAGTCGCCGTCGTTCCAGCCCTCCTCCGGCTCGCTCTACCTCCAGTCGTCCCCTGCTCGCTCCTCCCGTGTCCCCCGAGCCACGTCACTTACTAACTCCTCTCTGGTGGCCACCACATCATGTGTGTGTGTAAGGCGAGAGGTGGGAACCTCTGTGTCTGGATGCTGGTGTGTGTGTGTGGGTGATGCTGATGCTACAGCAGCCACAAGACATCCTCCAGCAGCCACACAGAAGGATGCTACAGCTAGGGGTGCTGATGCTGATGCTGGTGCCTGTGTCGCGGCTGCTACTCATCCAGTCAGCTTGCACTGCGCCGAATTGCCTTCCCCTCCCCCTTCTTCCTCTCCTACCTTCCTCCCCTTCTCTCCTCTCTCCTCCCTGTGCTTGCACGGACCTGTCACGCAGTCCCGTGTTCAGCACAGTGGGAATCCTGCAGCAGAGCTCCCTCTTTCAATCTGTCAGACGTGCTCCCCTCTGCTGCTGCTCCGCTTCTTTCTCCAGTTTCCCTCTCTGCTCAAGGTTCTTCTCTCACAATAGGTGTTGCTGCGTCTTGCATGACTGAGGTACAATAGACAAGGGGCGCCAGAGCTGCGGAATGCCTTCACATAGGATTTCTTTCTCCTCACGTCTTCCCTCCTTCTGACCATGGATTTTCCACGGCACCTCCCTCCTGGAGACAGATGGAGAGAGAGAACAGTGGTGAGAGAGATTGAAGGGCGTAAGATAGAAATGAATATCCTGATCCTAATATATACAGTCACTGAGTGCGTGTGTAAAATGTGAGCGTGGAAACATGGTGCCATACATTAACACCTACACCCCCACCCCACCCCTACTTCCCCTCACGTTTCAGTGTCAGAAGCAGACAGGGAGTAAAAAAACATCAACAACATGAATGCCTCATAAAAGCTGCATGTCCTCTGCCTCCCCTTCCAGTCCGCTGCTTTCCCTTTCTCCCGTCACATGAGGAGGGCGTCATGGACGTTTCCTCAGCAGACAGGACAATCCATAGACAAACAAAGCAAAGGACAGTGATTGGTCCATGGATTGATATATCGGAAGGCAAACTCCTGCAAAAATCGTGATAGTATTCCCATTTAATCTCTGAAAATATTTAAACTCAATTGTTAATAACACAGAAAAGAAAGTAAATCTGTTTTCTAATCAAACATCCTCATCGTACACAGACTGTATTGTTGCTCATATTCTCTGGAGCCCACTGTTCAACATATCAACCATTCAACATCAGAGGATGCACTGACGTTAAATTACATTATTCTCATGTCTCTCTCTCTCTCCACCTCTGCAAGTTCATCTTTCTGCAGAATGATGCTGCCTCATAGTGTGCCCTCTACAAAGAGAGCATGTGACAAGACTAGGAACTAATGCATGTTATATTCATAGATGCCATCTGCTGAGCGATACGAAGCCAAAAGGACTGACGTGAAAATCAATACTGTGGCCACGTGTGGATATTCAAAATCGAATAAACTCCCGCGGTGATGGAAGTATTTCTCAGGATATTTTCTGCCGACTTTTAGTGTCTTTGTGCTTCAACAACTACTATTTGTGGTTAAGATGTTTCACTTTGCATTCATTTGAATGACAGCTTTGCATCGTCTTGTGCCTAATGGATCCATTAAGCTGGAGGTCGTAAACAAAATTACGCCACAACCTCTGGTCTGGATTTGCGAGAAGGAGCTGGGGGGGGGGGGAGGGTCTCATGGAACAGCTGTCGATATGACCAGAAGAGTTATTCCAAAGTCCACAGTGAAAACACCCTCAGGAGATGCATGTTTACATTCTTCAAGGAATGTATGAGCACAGCGTATAGACTGCTGGACAAAAGGTTTTCTGATCGATGCTCCCACAGCGTTGGTCAAATTATCTCCTGCGGGCACAAATCTTTCAGACGAGCGGTCACTTAGACACTTAAACGAATGAAGCTCAATTGAGTCATCAGGCCGGTGCATGGATGTCTCAGTGCTGCCACATTAAATCAACTTTTGCCAGGAGAGAGGTCATGGCTCGAAATTGTTGTTAAATCGTTTTGTAAAATTGTTTTCTCATGTGTCCCCTTTACCTGTTCGCCACGGTGCTGCTGATTCAATCATGACTTAATTAAAAGCATGCCACTATGACAGATGTAACAGTTAGCTAGGCTACTGATACCATAAAGTAGATTTGATATTTTATAAATCGTATTACTCTTATCTCTGTAGGCTACCTCACAGGTTATGTCCAGTCCTGTCCACATTAGCTTCAAAGTTTTAGGAGCAATTTTTTCCTCTTCATCTATACATGCATCAAAAATAATGCAGTTAAGTAGTTAGCTAGCACTTAGCATGAGCTGCTAATGGGGTCGTTCCATTTAACCCCGGACGTTGCAAATGGAAAACCACCGCAAGTTGGAATTTCAGCCCAGGGGTGAAGGAACCTCACCCCCCCTGACTACGAAATCCAAGATGGCCCCTCCATTATTTAGCGTCTAGCATGAGAAGCATAACTCGGGCTAGCTTAAATTTAGCTACCGTTTTTACATGCGTAGTTTAGCTAAAGCTGGGTAAAAACAACTTCTTTAGTTTTGCTACGTGAGATTAAATGGTAGCGATATTTACTTATTAATTATTTTTAAGTCAGCATGTATAGAAAAAAGCTAATGAATAGTCGCTAATGCTACCATTAAATAATGTAGATAAATGAGCTTAATTAAATAGTTTAATAGCATAATTCGTACCTTTTTCACTGTGATCTTTGCTCGTAGTCAGTGATTTACATTGTGTTATATTATGTGAGGTTTATTTCGTGCCCAATTAATGTTGAACTTACTGGAGTCAGTCTGGTGTAGATCTATGAATCTCAATAACTCAGGGTTGTGCACGCGGATCTGAACCCTGATCAGTTGCATTTTTATGTTATAATCTATATTTGTGTACTCAAAACTCAAATCTATAAATCTGACATCAATAAATAACCTGTAACAACGCATATAAGCCCATGCTGGGTTTACATTAGCATGCAGGGCGTTATACATGTGCGGACAGTGTAGTGAGTGATGAAGAACATTTCAGTCACAATAGAGATGAAGAGCTGCAGCAGATGGAGCCGAGATCTGTCACTGATGAAAACAGCACTGGTGCTTAATTCTCCGGCTCCTGAGCCAAACTGAGCCGAGCTAAATATGGAAAATGATGAAGCAGGGACATGAAAACGGGTAAAACACAAAGATAACGAGAAGAGCTGAGTGCAGAACGAAGGAGTGATGTCCTGGACCTAGAGGGTCGTAGGTCAAAGTAGTCCAATCAATTTTATTTAGGTTAATGCGACATCTGTGACACGAGTTTCACCTTGTGACCTTGACCTTCAATAGCCCATATTCACAAATCACAGTTTGTCTCATGAGGCTTAACAAGGTGTGGCAGCCTCTGTTCTTAACCCTCCATAAGAGTAAAGAACAACTACCCTTACCACTTACTTCACAATAATCACAAGGCAATATTCAAATAATAGAATAACGCGTTCATTCGTAAGAACTTTAAAAATTGATGAGGGATAAATTTAAGGCTGCTCGAAGATCTTTGGGCAAGTTGTTGCATATTTGATAAGTACAACAGATAAAGGCAGCCCTCCTATATTTAGAACATTTAGTTTGCTGTACAAGATTCTCAAGGATGCTGCACGACCATTACTAAATAATTCAACACTTTCTACGTCAGGGCTGCAAAAATTAAATCTAAAAACCAACCGGGCAGCAGTGAAGTGGCGGCAGGAGCGAATGATTGAATGAGTTACGGCTCACTCTCGTTTTTTTTAGTTGCACAAGTTGAATCAATCAATCAACATACGGGTGCAGCATGAAGTGTGATATTTATTGCCAGGGTGTGGTGCTTTACATTCCTGAGAGGATTACACTGTTTGCAGCAGATGGTGATTCATGAGTCTGCAGAGATTTACTAAGTGCATTTAAAACCCCAATCATTTTAAACCATGTTGTGTTCACTGTGTTATACTGCCATCAGGTGGCAGATGATTGTTATTGCAACTATCCAAGCATAATTCATTTCCTACATAAAATATCCTCTATGAAACTGCAGTGACGATACTTCCTTAAATGTATCGTCCAGTTCAACATTCAGGTGATATTTCTGTTTACTAGATTGTTTTAAAAAATCACACCTGCAGCATATTCTTTGCCCACTATATGCAACACACACGCACACACATACGTGTTTGTAATTGTAAGTTGATTAATATTTGCATTATTAATCTTGGTTACTCTATATGATTTTATTTGGTTTATTTTTAATATATTTTAATATATTATGTCTTCTGTGTCTTCTATCACTGCATTTGTTTATTACGGATAATAATACATGCTCTACATATGTTTGTTTAGTGCTGTTTTGCAGTGTGTCACCTGCCATCTGGCCTGACTCCAGACCAGTCTCCAGAGCAGACTCTACATCCGCTGCTCTTTGCCCTTGACGATGACTTGCACTTCCCTCAGCACATTCTGGGTCTCAGCCAGTTCTGCTGTGTCCAATCTAAAGTCTCTGGTCATTTCTGACTATAGGAAGAGAAGGTTGAAGGGAAATTGAAGGACACGTCCTTCTCTTCCCCTTGACGGAATGCTTTCATGTGATGTTCTCAGAAGAGATACCATCAGCCACGTCTCACTGAACATTAAACTATGTATTAATTAGGGACTCTGAGAGGAATTGGATGGAAATCATATTAAGAGTCGAGGTGGAAATATCCTTTACCACAGTTTATCTCGACCTATGTGTGTGTATGTGTGTGTGTGTGTGTGTGTGTGTGTGTGTGTGTGTGTGTGTGTGTGTGTGTGCAAGCGCAACTCTATCAGCAGTATCAAGTCATTACAATAACCTTCATAAGACCCCACATCCTGGAATTGAAAACATATTAACTAGATTAAATGAACAGTGTATCATTCCCTTGATCAGATATCAACCTCAAACTGTCCAAGTAAGTTTCTCTGCTTATTTATTTTTTCAAAACTACTAATACTTCTACTGCTTTACCAGTATTGGGCCACAATTCACACACCTACGCATTTGTACCTGTAGGTGGCAGCACAGTTTAAACAAATGAATATGCTACACAGCTTTGAGGAGAAAGTATTTGCTAAATATGGTTGTACACAAGATGGCAGATATTCTACTAAACTGCTGTCGAAATATGATAGTGAGAGATCTATTATTTATTTGCTTTTCGTCTGCACCTTGTTTTCTTTGCTGTGGGGCTCACTTGTTTAAAACTGCAGACAAACACATCTCATTAAGCAGCCTCAGCATAAGAAATAAGCTCTGGTATGACACTTTAAAGATTGTACTGTGGGTTCTAAACAATGCTCAGAAGAGTATAAAAGACATATGGTTGTGTAGGAGCACAAATATGTATTTAATCAGCAGTTCAGCTACTGCACCAAAGGACAAGGAGATGTTGTTTTTTACCCACTATTATATTAAATACAATTGTGGCCACAGGAAAGAACTGCAACATGTGAAAAGAAAAGTAAAAAATAAAGATTTTGTGACCTTAGACCTTAAACTGAAGCAATGACGAATGAAACATACTTTTGAAGACAGGGGATTTTTTTTTAAATGTGCTTCATATTCTTGTGTCTATTAGCTGCAGCCAGGTGACTATTATCAACATGACTAAGTGAATAAAAGTAAATGTGAGTTTTTACAGGGGGTCATTTGTGGGACTCTTTCAAGGTTTTCAGCCAACAAAGACTCCAGAGACAAATTGTTAAATTTCTTGGAGGTTTTCTAATTAATTTAGATGTAAAGTAAGATAAGACGTGCTGCTCTAAAGAGCTAGTACAGTTCCCACCGATATACATGCATGTGTGTGATACATGTTATCTCATAACTAATCTCAGAATCCTTCAAGTTGAGTCAAGGGCATCTTAACCAGCATGCTCGTCTGCAGCCGCATAACTAGTCTCCACTCTCCACTCAAAGTATAATGCACATTGGTGAATCTGGAGTGAGCCATAAAAAAGGTTTCTAATGGGAAATATAACCTGTTGAAAATCATGTTTTATATGGAGCCCCCCCTGGTGACATTTGGGAAAAATATGAAGCGACCACGAGTTAATAAGGCATTAGAACTAGGTTATAAATTGTGGCCAGGCTATAACTTTTTTTTCCCACCAATGTCACCAGGGGCTCTATAGTTTTAAAGTTTATTTTAAATCTATACTTGCAGTATTTATTTCACTGTAACCATTGAAAGTGCAGGTCTGTCCCGCTCCCCCCTCCATTAAGAACGCAGCCTGGTTTTGTCAGCCCAAAGCAACTGCCCCAAGATGGCTGCCGAGTGGAGAGACCTTCCTCTCAGGACTTTGCTTCCACCTCAATATCGTTTTAATTGAAGTCTATTTTTAGCTTGAGCTGGTCAAGCACACCTCCCTCTGGCTGGTGTAAGCAACTCCTTATCTGGACAGACACAGGTCAGCTGTCTGTGTAATGTTGCAGTCTCCTGGCTATAGATTAAACATAGAGGCAATCAACGTCATCCTCATCAAACAGTAATTTAAACACTTTAAAAGTTGCCAAGTTCAAAAACCTGTACAACATATTCTTGAGACGACTCCTGCATATTTGAACGGATCATAAAAATTAAATCACCAAGATAAAATGTGATTGATTGATTTATGACGCCACAAATAAATGTGGCTTTGGGGGAAAAAAGGCTCAGAATTGTCGGTGTTATGTTTTTTAATGTCACGCAGAGTGTGACCGCTCGTCCATTAGGACCTATTGATCATCAGAACTGGGCGTTCGAGAGCCACTCTGTGAGAATCAAAGTGCTTGGGGGGGGAAACGCACTTGGCCGACGCCCAGAAATTATCTCAGAGTCACCCCGGTGGAAGCCAAGACGCCACGATACTGCAGACCAGCTTCCTGTCAAGAAGAGGAATAACGCAGACTTTCTCTCTTTCCCTCTGAAATGCTGATGAGGGGACTAGCACACGCTGCGATTCTGCATCCCCTATAACACAGGCTCCTTTTTCATCGTCAAAGCTGTTTCAGTTAGCACCTGATGATCGTGCAACTTGCATATTTATCAGCTTTTAAACAGTTATTGGATTCCTCCCCGGGCCCTGAACTGACACCTCCCGAGGCTATCCAAGCTCCTGTCGTTGACCGCGTGGGTAAAAATGATGAAGCACGTCGAGAGGTGATGATTAACTCTTACAAATCACCGGTGAATCCAAGCACCAGACTAGTTTGTCTCCTTCTCTCTGGAGCTGCAGCCTTTTCTCCTTCTCTCCCTCATCCTGCTGCCGGGAAACTTGCTGACCTCTGAGGCTTGGATTACCTGACAGGGCCTGAGAGAGCAGCTCAGATGCACTTTGAGGACACGGCTCGAGCTGCCTCCGATCAATGCTCATTGACTCTGGCCTTTTTTTATTTATATATTTATTTATTTTTACAAGAGTTACATTACAGTAAATGTGTTTGCTTTGCAGTGGCTCGGCAAACTGCAGCGGCAAACACGTTGTTCCATAGATTAGGAAGTAAAGATCCATTCCCGTCCATGTGGCTGCTCAGCGGATGACAGTGTCGTTCTTTAATGCAGCTGTGATTTACAGTTTCTGTCATAGGATGATCCAACACGACGTGATGGGAAAGGACACCATGTCACGTAATGTGGTATAATGTATGATGTCTGTGACACAAACACATCACCACAATCATTAAACTACAGAGGGAATGGCATCCCCAACCCAAGTGGAGCAAGTGTAGACTATCTATATTCCGTGTGGTTTATGTGATATATTGAGAAAAGGTCAAATTTCGCATCCGAACCCATAACATGAAAGATCCATCCATCATCCTCTACACAGCTTATCAGTGGAGGGTCACAGTTGTTCTTTACATAACACTTTATATGTGTGTGATAATATTGAAATTTCCATCACCAGTTTAAATTGGTTTTGTGTGTTTATTAGCATATAGTCAATTTAAATAAGAATCAAAAGATTTTTGCCTTGTCCCACACAATAAATTATACATATTACACTTATTATGTAGATTTTCACATATTTCACTATAACAAGTAGTTATCCTCCCTCTCCTCCCCCTCAGCCCAATCTCTCTCTCTTCTCTCCCCGCTTTCATTTGCTTGCTCATAGTGGGAACTATTGGGTTTCGTAAATTTTTTGAGGTCCCGACCTATCTATGTATAGTGCCATGAGATCATGTAAATTATGATTTTGCGTATATACAAATAAAATTGAATTGAGATTGAGAGCGGCTTAAATTTTAGACATGGATTTACAAACTTTTGTGGATTAAGCTCATTCAAAAAGTGTCTTAATGAGTTTTCTTAAAATTTTCTTTATGATAATCTTATAATTTATAACATATTGGACAACATGTGTGTCTGTTACACGAATGCATAATGAATGGAGACTGATTTCCCCTTGAAGGAGCGTGAAGGACACAACACTATTTATGACAAACTTTTGAACAGTGGCCTGATGGCAACGGAGGGAGGACAGGAAAAAAAAAATCGATAAACTGGATGAGATGAATAACTCTGTCCTCCACTAGATTTCATAAAGGAGGGTGGGTGAGAGGAAGATGTTGTAAAAGCTGTCACCTTCTCTGCTCTCATGCATGTGAATGAATACGTGAAACATCCCATAATGACAATGCTAAAACAGAAGTTTAGTCCATGTGGTTTCTATTGATTTACTTTTTGTTGCTTCTTTTGAGCTGCTGTAACAAGTCAATTACCCCTGTGGAGATTTACATACTTTATTAAATTATTCCCAGAGGACCAGCACCTACTTGATCAGTTTTAAACTTTTTGTGCGATAAAAAAAAGTAAATTGCTTGAGCCATTAGTCATTAATGTTAATAAGGTCTCAGAGAAATGTTTTAAAAATATCCTTCACAGTGAAGTTTGAGCAAATTACACACATTAAGATGACGTATGTGTGAGAGACTGGTTGGGGTCACTAAGTTGTCCGACAGCACAGAGGACAAGGGAGGACGGAGACATATGAATCTAGATCTTTGTCTGCTGCAGTGTTTTTTCTAACAGTATATTTTGCTGCTATTAATAAGTTAGAGAGAGAGCGAGAGAGAGAGCGAGCGAGAGAGAGAGAGAGAGAGAGAGGAGGATTCCTACCTTCCTCGACACAAGTTTTTCACATTACAACATATTTATTGACCTAACGTCTGCAACAAGCTGTGGATCCGGCTCCTTCTCTGTTTATAGGACAGTGCAGTATTAAGGTCTGAGAGGCACAAAAACTCAGGTCCTGTCCCGTGGCCCCCCCTCGCTGCCACACTGCAGAGAGACAGAGGCAAAGAGACAGAGACACAGACACAGAGAGAGAGAGAGAGAGAGAGAGAGAGACGGAGGGAGGGAGAGAGAGGCGAGGGGGTTCAGATGGAGAGAGGGAGGAGGCAGAGTTTTTGGGAAACGGGGAAGTGAGCTGCACTGCAGCAACTGGGCGTTGGCTGAGCAGAAGGCAGAAAAAGGTCGGATGAAAAGGAAACAGGATGATTGGCGCAGGGGAAGTGGATCAGGTGGATTTTAGTTTGAAATTTAGACATCAAATATAGATGTGGTTTGTTTGAACAAGATGCCGTGAAAATTCCAGGTTAGGGTGAAACTATATAGGGTTTAGGATCAAGGTTAACTTTGTTATTAAGTTTATTAAGTCACCAGAGGAAAGTAAGTAAGTACATCTAAACAAAGGATTTAAGCACAAACTCAAGGTATTTTTATTTGTTGCTTCTTAATACTTGTATCAACTTTTAGAGAAAATACTTTTTACTCCACTTTTATGACAGTTAAACTTGCTCTGAGTGACATTATTATCAATTAAACTTTATTATTAGTAATAGAGATTTTTTACATTGTGGTATTTCGAATATTCCTTAAGGAAATATACAGTATTTCCTCCACTTTAAGTTATAATAATGATTTATGTAATTAGTTAAGGTTTCCATTTGTATAGACCTAAATGTTTATTTCAAATAAAAAGTTTTAAGGGACAAAAAAAACATGACAAAAACATGTAGCTGGGTCACAAATGCATTATCGGGATAACCAGGGTATGATAAGAGCTATGATTTGGGGCTAGTGAACTACAACAGTGTATTTTTATATAAATATAATATGCAGTGGGGTCTTGGACGTGGAAATTTGTTAATGGGAAAGTGGTGCATTGAATTATGATCAGTCTTCATTTTTTCCATCTCTTATGTCATCATCTGCTGCTGTTTATTCTTCTCCTCTGTTCATATCATAAGTCAGAGCTTTAGTGATACTTCTAACTTCTAACTGAAAAAAGGGATTCAGACAGGAATTCACAATCTGCTGCGTCATTTCTACTTGTTTTAACAGCTGCTGTGTTTCTGCGTCCAATAGATCACCGATCAATAAACCTCCGAAAATGGACATTAATTCTTCATATGCAAACGTTTCTGTGTTCGATGCTGCAGTTATGATCAATCATCACCAGCAGATCTTGAAAAACTGCTCCGATTCTATTTCATACCCTGCATGTTTATGTATCGGCATGCAGGTCAACTGAGGACAGAACCCACTCACACTCACACACACACACACACTCACACACTCTCTCACACACACTCACACAAACAGAGCAATGTATACAGCCACAATGTGCAAGAGGCTCCCTTATCACCCAACCCACCCTAAGACAGCAATATAATGTTTGTTGCCGTAAGCATTTTCTTTACCGTCCTCTCTACACAGGCCCGTCTCCATCTTTCTCCTCTTACCTCCTCTGTCCTGCTACTTATATCTCCATTTCTGATTTCCTCTCTGTATACCTCCCTTTCTTCATCCCTTTTTTATTCCTGTTTTCTTTCTTTATTTCTTTCTTTCCCTTTTTCTCTCCGGGGCCAGGGAAATGTGCTGTGTCTGCAGGGGTGGGGGGGTTTATTTGGTGCAGGAGACGGGGAGTAATTGATAATGGTGCCGCTTGCTGCCCTTGCTATCAAGAGAGCTGTGTTTGCTTTTAAAGGAAACGAGACGGAAAGAAAGAAAGAGGGAGCACAAGTCAAGAGAGAGGGATAAAAACCAGTCAAAGGCGGACATAAAGAAAAGAGAGAGAGAGATTGAAGAGAGCCAGAGGGGAAGATAGTTTAGAGGTAGAAGACTTTGTACCTCTCACAAACTTTTTCTGTGTTGGCATCTTACTTTTTTGAGTCATTTTCCCTTTTCTAACATGAATACATTTTTCCATTTTCCTTTAAGGGAACATCCTGGACAGGTCGCCAATTAGTCCCCGATTAGCTTAGTGTCATTAGACTGTGGGAAGGTGCTGGAGTACTACGAGAAAACTGCAGACACAGAGCATGCAAACTCCACACAGAAACACCAAACCGGGAATTGAACCAAGGACTCTCAAGCTGCAACAGTGCTAACTACAGAGCTAACATGCCGCCCTAACCAGAGTCCATTGCAGTCTTGGTATAAAAGAAAAGTGAAATGAAACGAACAATTTAGTAGCACTTAAATGGCACTTACTTATAGCATTTTGTAGTTTTGCTTTATTTTTGAAGAATTTGTACTTTCTTGATTCTTGTTGTTCTTGGTTTGTACCCTCGGGGTTGAATACACTTATTGTAAGTCGCTTTGGATAAAAGCGTCAGCTAAATGTAATGTAACGTAATGTAAAAAGTTGTGTCAGTCAGCTACCTGTTGCATTACCAATTGTATTTGTAAAGCTCATTTTCACAAATCACAATTCAGCTGAAGGAGCTTAACTATCTGTAAAAGATGTGACTACCAACACCCTGGCCAAACCCGGATTCAATAACCATGAACCTGCGTGTGGCACTACCAACCCGATCATTCACCCTGCGTTGGATTGGCTCTTTTACATTTCCGATTATAGACTTCCAGACTTCTGTGGGACTTGACCCCGAATCCTTACTAGTCCTATATCCCCCACCCCCAAATAAATGTTATACAGTTAAAAAATAAAATTAAAGTTAGACTTTAAAACCAGTTTGATAAGTATAATTTAGCATTAAACGGAATCCAGCTCCTGGTTTCTTGACTTTGCATATTGAGCAAAAAAGAAAGTGTACTTAACAAATTTATACTTAAGTTTCGCCTCAAGAAATTGAATCCGTCCTGCATTAAAAAATGGTTTACAGCGATTACATGTTTACATTTTTAATACTTCTTACATTTGTACCTTCATTGAGACACAGGACTGAAGCGATGCAGACTTCACAGAGCAACGATACCAAACACAGGAAATCTGATGTATGATATTTAATACTTCAGCGAAACTCGGTGCATAAACTGTTTCTTTTTTATATCTTGCCAACTCGCTCTGAGGAAATATACGATTTTGAAGTTCAGCTCGAGCTGAAACAAAAGGAGTCAAATTTCCATCCCTCCCCTGTGTGTGTGTGTTTGTGTGTGTGTGTGTGTCCGTGTGTGTGCGTGCGTGCGTGCGTGTGTGCGTGTGCTCTGTTGCTGATGCAGTTATTTACAATTCAGGGTTTTCCAGCATTGGAGCCCGACTGCGTCAGACCTGCCTCACCACTGAATCTGCCTCTTAAATATTGATGAGATCTCCAGGCTCTCTGTGGTAATGATAATGTCAGAAACACTGTGGTATACAACTACAATAACAGGCATACGGATAATGTTAACACCTATACTGTTGATGCACAAGCTTATACAGCAGCACACATGCAGGTAGGAGGAAGTTCATGCACGTGTAACTAACAGGGCGTGGCTCACCCATGGTAGCTGTGGATCTCAAGGTAAAACAGGTCGTCCACTGACCAAAAAAATCAATAGTTCCATCTCTGGCTCCTCCAGTCCACATGCCAAGTTGTCTTTTTGAAAGATACTGATTCCCGAAATCTCCCTGATGGATAAAAGTTCATTTTGCTCTATATAGAAATGCAGTTTATCATTTTTCATGTGACATATGCACAACCACATATACACAACCGCCTACAGTACAATGAAATACACGAGGCTCTAAGGTACAGTATATATTCACCTTAGACTTAGTTATACCTCATGAAAAAATGTTGGATGTTAATTTTATATTTGAATATTGTAAATATTTCATATGCAGAGAGTGTTCACCTCAGTTCCTCAAAGACACTGATTCAAACTGCTGTTTAAGTCTGGAGAAAAACAACGACACATGTTTGGGACAAAAATAAAGAGCTGAAAAAAAAACGCAAGAGACCCTAGAGAAGAAACTTCCTGCTTGTGGCACACAAGGGAACACCTGCCCCTCCTAAAATGCAAAAACACCCGACCACACACACCAGATCCTGTCGTTCCCCTGCCTCGCCCTCTCTCTTCAGAGGAAATGAGATATGCTGATGAAGCTGCTGCATCTCTCCTGGATGAACACCAACCGTTTTGGCACTTTTTGAGACATCAAAGCGAGTCAGGAAAACTCAGGGAGAGAAGCTTGTGATATTTCATCTCCGGGTGTTTTACATGCGCTTCCTCGTCGTGGAGTATATGTGCTCAAAAAGTGTGTGATGGGATGTCTGAATCTTTTGTGCCTCTGATACCGAATCCCACTTTCCCCCCTGGAGCTCAGACGACTACCTTTCGGTTCTTTTCATGTTTCCGAGAAGTAACTCTCTCAAAAAACTTTTTGCATAATAACAAGTAGTGGTTCTAGGAGTTTTCTTAATCAGAGACTGAAAAGGGGCCACAATTTACACAGAGAGGCCAAATATATGTCCAACATCTATGCACTGATTCAGAAAGACGGACATTAAAGTTTTTCTTTGTTTACTGTTCTAGCTTTGAGCAAAGTCACATTGAAAAAATGTTTTGATACAGGCATTGGAAATGCTGCAGATCCTGCTGAAAATACTGGGTGAGGCATGAACCGATCTGATACTAAATCTTTAAAGAATATTAGTTTCTTTTCTCACATATGACTTTTTGCCGCTGCACTGCGACTCTTTGGCAATTGCTGTTTTTCGAACAGCGAAGAAGAAGTGATTTCTGGTAGTGTCAGCCAGAGCAAGTTAAAAATCAAACAATTTGACAATATATCACAGAGGAAAGTCCCTCATGTACGCTACACTTCAGTTTGAGGGGGGTTGCAAACTCATAAAGTATTTGAAGAACCATCACAGGAAAGAGCAGAAGTTCAGGCAGAGGTTAAAAAGGACGAACTGCAGCAGCAAACTTTGGAAACCACTGAGACAAGGACAGCCCCAAAGCAAGAAAGTGAACCAACACACTTGTTGCATTCATATTTCTACACAACAAACCCCTGTCGATTTATTGTCCGAGTAAAGTTTGCCGGGTTACAAAACACATGCGAACTGCCCTTCACAACACATTTCGTTTCAAAATACGTTATATGAAAAGTAATTTTACTAAAAGGTACAGGTATCAGATAAGTATCGGCCAATACGCAAACACAAGGTTTCGGCCTCAGGAAGAGACAAAGAATATCGGATCATCCTTAATTAAACACATCTCTATTGAGAATAGCACCGTTAGTGCCTGGATCACCAACTCTTGTTTTTCTACGCTCACGCTTTGCCAGAGTGCAGTTTTCTGCAGCCTGTCTCAATCTCATTAAATATGCAAAACTTGACCTCAGTAATTGCCGTTCACCAGCCGGGGTTGCGTGACTCCTTGGTTTCATTTTCCAAACCAGGGAGACGGTTTATTCAACCGTGACACTACGACTCACTACCTCTCAGCCCGTCTAGCTCATGGCCCAGTTTACAGCAGCAGCAGCAGGAGAGAGAGAGGTTAGTGGTTTACAGGAGAAAGAAAAATAAAATGTCATGCTTAGCTTTTCCCCCCTTATTACATCAATATGGCAGTTGATGTCCTCTCTATATAGAGTATATGTGACTTTCATAAAGGGATCATCCCTAATAATATCTGAATCTACACTGGGAGATAGAAAGTATATGATAATAAAACCTGAGAGAAAGTCCACTCTACCTCTCGATCTGCCAAAAACTTAATGACCACACTGTCTACTGGCCCTCTCTGTTACAGTAGCATCTAAAAACTGCATTTTTAGTGCAATCACAGTGTATTTTACAATGAATAAATAAGTTGTTAAAATACCTTTCAACAAGTGAAGTAATATAAATCTGTCTTTTTTCCTAATCTGGTGTTATTGTGGAATGGAAATGACCGCTTTCTAATTATTTTTCGATTTTTGTTTTCCCTGCAGGGAAATGCAGTCAACAGTATAAAGCACAGAGACGTAAAATAAATAAAAAAATCTGGTTTAATTTAAGTCATTTAAATGTGCAAATCAGCCCCTTGAAACAAATGCACAGTGCAGAGCTCACACCACAGAAACGGGTCTGGTTGTGAGATTAGTGGAAAGGCGACTGCAGAGTGTGTTCATTTTAAAAAAAATGAGAAGCACTAACTTCAGGGATTTTCACATAAAAGCAACGCTGAGGCACAAAAGCTGATGCAAGGATCCAACCACCATGACTCATCGGCGTTAAGGAAACACCCTCCCTCCCTCTATCCTGTCCTTCTATTCCTCCTACATCCCTCCTTTCCTTTAATGCATCTCTGCATCTAGCTTCTTTACAGACTGAGCAAGCACAGCGAGTAAATGCAGTAAATTCTGCAGAAACAAGCAGAAAACGTGTTTTAATTTACAAGGTAGTGTTAGATAGTGAAGAAGAGCCGACATCAGGGAGATGTGCAGCAGAGCTTAGGCTAATAGGAAGAAGTGGAAAAATATACTTAAATTCATGACTATACAATCGACAGAATTTTATGAGGTTTTCTTTGCAAACACTGTATATTAAATAAAAAATATACAATATACTATAGTTTCAAACCTGCTATTTGTAGATAGTGACTGTTTTATTAGAGGTTTTAAGAGAAAAAGAAGAAATAAAAGGGGATAAAGAGCAGAGAAAGAATGAGACGCTTTTCTATTTCAACTTTCAGCTCTTTTGATGCAGACTCTATGGGAAAAGCTAAAACACGCACAAACCTTTATAAGATTGTTATATTAATTTCCCTAATTACACTTTATTGTATATCTCATGTACAATGAGAGAGTCCCACCCACACACACTCCAGCAGGCAGTCTCTGATTTGAGGGGTTACAAACTGTCTCAGAATACTAAGTGCTACTTAGCAGGATTGGCTGCAGGCGCCCCACACTGGTGCCGTGTTAGTGAACCTATTACTGTAAGAAAATAAATGTAGTCGTTGTTAACCTCCTGTCGTTCTCTGAATCACAATCACTTTAATCTCACAGCCCCAAAAACCAAAGTTGACACGTTGGTTGTTGTGCTGCAGGAGACGTGCACAAGGGGCTCAAACACAGAGGTAACCTCAATGCAACACTGAAGTACTGGAAATAGAATATAGGCCACAGTACCTACAACAAGTACACACACTGAGGTGTACAGTTTATGGACCAGGATCTTTTAAACTCCTGTTTGACTGATTAGTTTCTGGAAAATTTAGTCTGGACAAAGCCGCAGATTATTACAAAAAGGGGAAAATGAGGCAGGACATTATTATAATATTGCTTAAAGTGCTTGAATCTTCGTCTGTGTCTTATCTACATGTGTGACACCTCTCCTGAGATATTTGTCCAGTTTCACGTCTGTCAAATGCTAGAAACATCATCGGCATGCCTAACAATTTCCAGAAATTTCTCGCTTTATTCTATGGACAGGCAGGAAAAGTTCTGGAAAACTTTGGGAGAAACTTATTCTCTCACATACTAAACCCCTCTGGAAACATGTATCTGGACTTGAGTGCAGGTCTGAGAGCAGCTTAGGTGAAAGAGAGAACAAGAACCCGGCCTTGCAGAACAGAGGAAAAACCCACATGAGATTCAAACACAACACACAAAGCAAGTCTGAAGAACTTATAGAACTCACAGTTTTCAGCTGGTACTCACAAACAAGTCCTGGGCAAAGAGAACAACTTGACAGGTAGAGAAAGACTGAGGGGACTGAAGACACATGGAGGAGAGGGGGACACTGATCATGGAGGAGACAGCCATTACAGAGACAGGAAACAAACAAGCAGGAAGTCAAACAGCCACAGGTACTAAAAGAGAATTTCAAAATAAAACAGGAACTACAGAAAACCTGAGAAGGGTGAGACGTAACATCAGGTCCATGTTTAAATAAACCACCGTTTGTTCTAATGCTGCTGTTCACGTAATCAACTTTAAAATGTGATAAATAGGTTGATAAAAAACCTTTAGAGATATAGAAATGTAAAATGCTGTAGAAACATCTGGAGTGTAGTTGAACAATAGCTGGTAACACTGGACATTACAGAAATGTAGATTAATGTGTGTTTTTTTAAATTATGAATCACATTTAATAGCATCTTTTCACCTATCAGGCCATGTACACTGATTATAGAAAATGTCCTCTCTCGGCTTTATGTAAATCAGTTTGACTTGACATTGACTTTGCTCTCTATTCAACAGAAATCACCACCACATTACCCAGACGTTAGAAATGGTAAGAGGCGGATCAGAAAACAGTTGTATTCCTCATTCAAGAGGGAATACCAAATTCTGTGGTATCAGATAAAAGGACCTGTTGATATAAACTGTAACCTCCTACCCACTCACACACACCACACCACACACCTTTCTAAACCTCAGTACTCGTTCACCCTCTTTCTCCTCCCTCTCTCCCCTTCTCTTTGACTCCCCTCCCTCCTCTGTCCCTCCCTCCTTCGGCTCCATCATGATTCTGCAGCTCAGCCTCTGCAGCATGACTCCACTTTCCTCGCTGCGCCTCGGTCCGCCTCTCCAGCAGCTCGCTGACAAGACCCAGAGAAATACTGTTCTGTCCTGAAATAACCCGAGTGCTGAGGCCGACCTACAGCACACATACACACTCTGCTCCACAAACACATATGACAAAGCACCGCACTTTTTAGACCCAGACAGTTTAATTATGTCTTGACGCAGTCATTAGGCCTCTAAGGAATCGGAATAGTGTAAACAACACAACAAACAGCTGTTCCGCAGCAGATTTTTTTTTAGATGAATGTCCTCCAGCACCTCATCAACAGGCACTGTCCCTGAACCGCTTGTTAAATTGTGTTTTTATGCCTCGGCTTGTCTTTATGCTTCACACTGAGCTGCCAGAGTCACGGCTGAAATACAGTGTTTCAATGATTTATGAGCATACAGCTATAAAAGAGTTCACGACAGCCACAAAAAAAGGGCACCAAACAGTGCTCGTCCTCGTGTGGAAAGAAGCTGCGTGCCGTCTGATTAATTGCCTCAAGTGATGTTCGGTTCGAAGACATCAAAAATGAATATGAAATAAATCTGTGGGTGTGGAGTCGGAGGGATGTGACCAGACCTGTGTAGGCTGCTCTTCATCCCAGCGTGACGTGAGCTGCCTCAGAATCAGCTGGATCAAGTATATCCACAAAATAAAGGGCTTTTTTTAATGGACAAGGTTTTGTTTAGTCTCATGTGACCGATATCTCTCTTTTTTACATCTAAGCTGAATTTTTAAACGTCTCCTTATGCTTTCTACTGTTTCTACCTATTGAATATTGTATATGCTGCAGATTCGCTCCTCTTGTTTTAACGTTATTGCTTTAAAGTATCCGCTATGAAATGTTATTTTAAAACATAGAATGGAACCTGCTGTGCCGTTCTTTAGACGTGACACAAACAGAGACACACACTGAGCAAAAGCTGATGACTCATCACGTTGCTGGATTCCGCTGAGTCATGCAAGTCAAAGGGGGAGAAAAAGGGTTTAACAGTGTCTTTCAATGACATAAACAAAACGATACCGTTCTGTTTACAACCCAATTTGTCATTTCACTTTAGTGTTTTTTTTGATCTGCAGCCGTATGTGATGAAATGACTCTTTCAAAGAGTTTAGCATCTGTTTCGTCTCCTGCATCCTGATGATGAGTCGTCTCTTTAACAGACTCAAGGCTCGAGCTGACCAATCCAGAGTGTCACCCCGCCTCTTCCCATGTTGGCTGGGATTGGCTCCACCCCCTTGTGACCCCTAAAAGGTTAAGCAGAAAACAAAAGGGATGGACGGACAGACGAACATATCATCAAGCAACTTTTGCAAATATAATTTCAGAATTCTCAAATTCAAAACTCCGGTTCCTTCGCCCCTTTGTCCGCCGCGCTAGAGCAATTACTGGAGTAATAAAAATCGCACTGAAGTAATTTCCTGAAGCTCAGGTAGCGAATAGACGATCCCACAGAGGGTGAAACATAAAAACGTCAAAAAGATGATGGAAGGGCACAGAGACATAAAAAGAGAGACGGTGAATCTGCGTCTGGGAGACAGCAGAGGAGGGAGGAGGGTTGCAGAGGAAGAGGGTGATGAGTGACTCTGCAGATTAGAAACATGATGTCAGACCACTGTAGGTGATCCGGGGAATCAGGGATGGATGGAAGGAATCTCTGGGATTTGAACGTGTGCTGGTATGACACGAGTGACTGAAATACATGATATTCACATGTGAAATTGGAAATGTATGTTTTTCGCTGATTGTCGAGAAGAGAGAGGAATCGCAGGTGGGCGGAGACACAGACAGACGAGAAAACCGCTGCAGAGATTCAACGACCTGAACGTCCTTACACACAGACACACAGATTCTCAGAGGGAATTGTCTCATGAATATTGGGTTGCAGCCTCTTCCTGATGACTATAGATCATGTGCATGACTCAGGTACTTTGCAACATAATGGTGCCGGCACTAAACGGACCTGAAGGCCGACCCACCTAGTAATTATATTGTTTACCCTCCGATGAGTGTTTCTCTGTATAGAAATCCTGATAACTGCCAGGTCACGGAGCCCCAGTCAGATTTTGTGGAAACCCACTCTGATGGGATAATTAAATAGGGGTCTCACAGTGGGCTAATTCTGTTTAATCTGTTTGTCCTCCGCTGATCACTCACTCCCTCCTCCAGATGAGGAAAGCTGCTGACTTCAGCTTAAAAAGATTTAACTCGGGCCTTGCGGGCGTGAGTGAGAATAAGAGTTAAGATGACACTAATCTGCTGTGTACTATAATCGAGTTCCTGTCATGTGGGCGTGTATGTGTGTGTGTGACAGCTGTGTGTTCAACACCACATGGGATTCTTCTTGTTGTTTTCGAATGACCCTGAAGAGCAGCTTCCTGCACGATGCAGCATATATTTGCAAACTGTGACATATGCAAACAATTTAAAAAAGAAAATCAATATATGCTGACACCAGACAGGAGCTCATATCGCAACACGGCAGAGCACAAACATGCTGAAGGAAATACTTTACGTGCATACAGTAAACAGTCCACATGTACTGAGGAAGCATTGCAGCTGTATTGGTAGAGCGGTAAAAGCAGAGGCTACAGATTAACTTCAAGATCCCATACTAGGGATCTTTTGATAAACGTCAAATCCTTTTTTATTGCTTATTTCACTGGTTTTATGCAAGATGATGCAAGAAGTGCAACCTGTTTCAAAAACTGTCTTTGATCAGTGATGCTTTGGTGTCGGAAACAGGTTTTTGTCTCAGTTCTTCAATGCTGGGATGGGATATCAATAAATTAGTGATTATGGCCAACTTCACTTTCATAAACTAGTGGGAGAACTGACCCTAAGAATGGACGGTGAAAACTCATCGGAAGCAATATATAATACTTAAAATATTAAGAACAAAGCTATACTACTACTACTGAGGCTTTCATGCTATTCTTAAGAGTTGAAGGTCAAGGTCATGCTAACCCCTCTGCTGGCTGCCGTGTGATCACAGAGGTGTAGTATGTTGAACACATAGTAGAAAGTTATCAGGGTAAGTGATGGTGGAGGCTGCATTATGATATCATCATAATTCACAACATGAATAAAGAGTCTGATTATCAAACTAGAGTCGAAATGATTCATCTTTACTGGAAACAACATAAATCACTGGTTAATCAGCACAGAAATAAGTGTGTGTTTGTTTGTGTGTGCATTGTAAGCAAACAGATTTATACTACACTCCTGCACTTTGTTTATTAAAAAGCAAAAGTTTAAAAGTAATGTTGACGTTTTTACTGAAAGCTTGAAGCGTCTCCTGCTGACGAAGCACCACCTGAAAGATATTCCATAACTTTACATAAGAGCAAATGATCAATGTGCATGTGCATCTTCAACTATTGTTTTCCATCTGACTCCCATTAATAATGTGTCCACATAAATCTATCACTGAATGACCCACGTTTTTTCCTCTTGACACTCTGCCACGCTCAGCGCACGTGCATTCTCATGGCATGTTTACGTTTGTGTTTGAAGTGCATGTGAGGTAAC
This sequence comes from Limanda limanda, assembly GCF_963576545.1. Lineage (NCBI taxonomy): Eukaryota > Metazoa > Chordata > Actinopteri > Pleuronectiformes > Pleuronectidae > Limanda > Limanda limanda. The sequence continues at coordinate 37,875,214 of NC_083636.1, read as the reverse complement.
ACAGCTACGTTTTGGCCGCTCGCCCGGTATTTCCCCATGTGTCAGGAGAATGTGGCACAGTTTTCCTTCTGTGGTTACTTAACTGTGTACACGCCACGGAGGGTCACCCATAAGATGTGTTGTATCTGAGAGAGAGGGAGAGAGAGAGAGAGAGAGAGAGAGAGAGAGAGAGAGAGAGAGAGAGAGAGAGAGAGAGAGAGAGAGAGAGAGAGAGAGAGAGAGAGAGAGAGAGAGAGAGAGAGAGAGAGAGCTACTGATGCATTGCAGATAAACTGCAGATCCTGGTGTAACCCCTCCCTCTCTCTCCTCCCGTGCAACCCGCCTCTCTTGTTGCTCTTTTTCGCTCCTGCCACTGTTCACGATATCGTCACTGCCCCAACCCCCACCCCCGATCAGACCTCCCACCCACCATCAGCCCATACAGCCATCTATACAGCCTGTCACGCCCTGCGTTACCTCACCATCTCCTCCTCTTAACCTTACAACTCTCACAGATCCATCCCCAGAGCCAACAGAGCTGTTTGCCCTTTTGCAGAATGCTGCAGTCTTAGGTTTTAAGCACCATCACAATGGCTCAGGCAGCAAATAACATGTTTCTGCGGCTGCTTCAAATGTGAAGATGATGCACTTTCCGGCAAAGAAAAGTATGAGACGAATGTGCTTTTGCTACTTTTACTGTTGGACTCTTCAGACTGATGATCCCCGCTGCCACTTTGATGCCACATCACATTTAATGCCCTCTTTTCATTCCCCATAAACAGATTTAAGTTTGGTTAAAAAACAACTTATTCCACAGTCTCTTAACAGATAAGTAATTCAGTTAGATTTTCAACAGTTTCCATTTGGAAACAAAACTAATTAAAAGCCAAAGACTAACGACATTGGCATCTAACTAGCTAGCACCCGATCCTGGATTTGCTCCAAAATGTAATGGGTTCTTCCTTGGGTCACGCTCCGGCGTTCCAAAAGGTTTAATGGAAATTGGTTCAGTTGTTTTTGAGTCATCCTGCTGAGAGTCAGTGGAAAAACAAACAAACTGCAATGAAAACATCCCTCTTTTTCCTAATCTCAATTATGGATTTAGGCAACTATTAGAAACACATCAGATTCACCATTCTGCTGCATTAAACTTATTATCACTATAAATACATGAGTGAAGCCCCCTCCTAATAAAAACACAATTAATTACTGTGTCAACATTTTTGCTGAGAGGTCTCCAGTGGTTTTGAATCACGGAGCTTTGTTCAACAAAGAACTTGAATATTGACCTTTCTTCTTCACTAGAAACTAATGGGACGCCCCTTTTTCACCAACGTGTGTATCAGCCGATCCTCTGAGGAAAACCTCTGTGACAAATGTCAATCAATGTAAATCAATATACAACAAACCCCAAGTGGGAGCTGAACATGCAATAATCTAAATCCTGCACAGACAAGGCTCTGAAGTGCAAACATGTGCACAAAAGGATCCGCACACCGAAGCACAAAGACAGTGACGTAGTCAAACGTTGAAAAGGAAAAGAAAATGTGTTCTGTAACACGTCATCATGCCCAATAAACTGAAAGCCCACGTTGCCTAAGGTGTATTTGCTCGTGGTCAACTTAGTTAAAAGATACCAGATGTAGAAGGAGGACACTAACGTTATGAAGGGAGCGACAAAGAAGAGGAGGGAGGGAGAGAATGAGACAACAGGAAGGAGGCTGCGGAGCAATGGAAAGAATAGAACATGATACACAGATAGAAAGAAGAAAGAAACACACACACACACAGACACACATAAACATCAGTTTGCTTCCCACTTTGTTGCACCAGTTTTCACTGTTGCACAAACCAATAAAAAACAGTTTACCCAGTTTGCAGCAAAACTTTACCTTAACTCCACCCAAGACTTTCAGAATGAACTGGAACACCCACTGTGAGCAAAGCCTCAGTGTTAGAACTATTTTAATGATCCTGTGGCTGAATCTCTGCAGCTGGATTCTTAAAGCATGTTTAAAAACAACACAGAAGACTGCAGACTGTTGCAGCAGCAGAAAACTAAAGCCTACATATTTTCTACATAATTAAGTATCCAACGATTAAGTATGACTAAACTACATACAGCATATCAAAATGATGTGTAGCATTTAGAATATTGACATCACTCATGACAGGGATCATTAATCTTCCAGTTCACACACACACACACACACACACACACACACACACAGTGGGCAGAGCAGCATCAATGAAAACTGTAATTAAGGTCGATGCCTCCTTCTCTATTTGAATGTTCTTTCTTCTCCACTGGCTTTTCACATAATATGCTTATAGTCAGAGACAATGTAAGAAAGCCCCATATTTCAATTACATGTGATGGGTGTATATATATTAGCTTGACTCCAGTATGGACTCACTAGGCTATCTGTGAATTTGATGACTTCCCCCACCAGAACAACAGAAATCCTTCAAATTGAAAAAAAAGAAAATCAAAGCCTAAAACATGGTGGTGCATTGATTATCACTGCCGCCTCCCAGCAAGAAGGTTCCACTGGTTCAGCTGGGGTCTTAATGGGTGTGTGTTCTCCCTGTGTCAGTCATTGGCTATTTGCTGACGATGAATTAGTCCTGTTCTAATGTTTATCTCTTGTCCTGCAAAATGTCGTGACCAGTCTGGGTTGTAGCTCCGCCTCTCGCCCAATGTCAGCTGGGATCGGCGACCCTCAAAGGATGAGCAGTTTCTAAAATGGATGCCTAGAAATCTGAAACCTTGTGTTTTGCCCTGATAACTTTGTCGGTCTATTCAATATTGAAGGGTATATATAGTTTACAGACTTCATATATCATCAAATTCATCATAACGCTGTTGATAAAAGTTGCGACGGTGCTAATGATATGTGCAACTCAACGATGTATCAGCTAAATCAAAGGTCATGTTCTCCTTTTAAACCCTGAATCAGCATAAATAACAACATGCCTCTGCAGCATGTGACCTCAGGACGCCAGTGTCTTGACCTCTTTCAATCACACCCTCATCGACTCTGTAGACTCTGCAGGCTGGAGGCCGGTGGCAGACTGGCTGGGGGTTCACTGGGATGGGCTGGTCTGGCTGCTGGAGCCTGTTTGTGCTGCAGTGCCACTTGACAGCGCTCCAACCCTTCTGCAGTGCTCTGGAGCTGGACTCCGCTGTCGAACGCCCAGCCCACACACACACACACACCCTCGTTCGGTCGTGTACATCGCGCCACATCTGCCTCGTAGGGGACGTCCAAAAAAGCACCCAGCGAACGGCCCAGCGATGAAATTAAATCGTCTGACATCCTGAAAAGAGATGTGAGGCAGTGGTCAAGGGCACGGTCACTGCAGCGGGCGAGGAGACTGTGGAATGCGGCATCTGGAATGTTATCGTTTCCATTTACAATTCATAGTAGTGCTTAAAATAGGCACTGGAGGACATCGTCATTGTGACCATCTCTCCCTCTCTCTCTCTCTCTCTCTCTCTCTCTCTCTCTCTCTCTCTCCCTCTCTCTTTCCGTCTGTCTTTCTGTCTCTGGAGCGATCTAAAATTGGCCTGATGCATTAGCTCTGCTCGTCTGAGGCTCGCAGTGGAAAGCCGATGAAAAGCAGGAACAAGGAAATGTAGACAGGTGATTTATAGCAAAGGCCCAAGTGAAAAGTTTTCATGCTCTCATTTCTAGATCCATAACAAGCGGGATTTAACAGGGGTCCACTTTCAAACATAGTCCTATAAATGTCTACTCATTTAGATTGAGCCTAGCGCCCCTTGTTCTGAACGTTCACCTGAAATGACCCAGGATTTACATGGCTGCACCATAAGCGTGTTGATTTATACAGAGTTAAATACACTAATTGAAGCATCCTCAGAAAGCACTGATGCAGCTGATTTTGCTGCATTAGCTCCAGGGATTTTTAATCATTTCTCATTGATCAGCGTGACCTGCGATTAGTCTGAAGCACGGTGGTTGATAGGAGATCAATAAAAGTCGGTGAGACCCGAATCACCAGACCAGGGTTGTGTTCCATTGAAGTGTCTCCCATTCAAATTAGGAAGATGCTTTTATATTGTGTTAATCAAGTGTTTCTGTAAATGTTTCCCCCGATACAGCATTACAATGCTCTGCAGGTGAAAACATCCGAACGCAGTCATTTCCTGGAGACTTAACTAACCTTAACCATAAGTAGCTACTTCCCACACTCTAATTTAACCCTAAACTAAACCTGTTCTTATCCTAAAAGTAAACTAATCGTAATGCACATCTTCACCTTAAAATTGTATGATTTAAGTTATGCAATATACGATGGACTTGCATTTTGTCGACATAAGGAAGGCAAATCCCCATTATGTCACTGTGTTAACAGATTTAGATCCCCACAACATGAGTAATACTAAGAACACACACACACACACACACACACACACACACACACACACACACACACACACACACACACACACACACACACACACATACGCACACACAAAGAGGAAAAACCTTGTTTGCTGTCCATGGTGCTGAAATGACTGCACCAATTCAGCAGTGACTGATCACTCGTCTAAATTCAAATTGGAATGATTCTTCAAGGTGAATGTATCTCAATCAATCAATGTATCGATCTATCTATCATCTATCCATAAATCTATCTATCTTCTATCTATCTATCTATCTATCTATCTATCTATCTATCTATCTATCTATCTATCTATCTATCTATCTATCTATCTATCTATCTATCTATCTATCTATCTATCTATCTATCTATCTATCTATCTATCTATCTATCTATCTATCTATCTATCTTTCTATCTATCTATCTATCTATCTATCTATATCTCTCTCTATCTATCTATCTATCTATCTATCTATCTATCTATCTATCTATCTATCTATCTATCTATCAATCTATCTATCTATCTATCTATCTATCTATCTATCTATCTATCTATCTATCTATCTATCTATCTATCTATCTATCTATCTATCTATCTATCTATCTATCTATCTATCTATCTATCTATCTATCTATCTATCTATCTATCTATCTATCTATCTATTTATTCATCCATATATCTATCTATATCGCTATCCATGTAAAGTTGGAGACATGTATCCTCCAGCCCACGTGGCTCAGAGTGGGACCTCGTCCCATTACAGCCTGAGGGGGACGCGCCCTCCCCTCCCTCCCTTCCCCTCCCCTCCCTCCTCCCCTCCCTCCCATCACTGGACGGAACTAAAGTGCTTGGACTCTCCCTGTCAGTGGCTGAGCCTGGGATATAAAAGGGGCAGACAGAGTAGGTCATAGATGCTGTGAGAGCCATACACCCCTCACCTACATTACACTCACACACTCCCACCTCCTCCTGGACGGCCCCCCTCTCATTCCTTCTTACATCCCCTCCGGCAGTCTTACCGGATGAGTTACCCGGTGGACTCGATAGGAAGTCCCTTCAGAAGAGCTATGGATACTAGGACGACCAACTACGGCTACAGCCGCTCCGCCACCCCCTCCAGCGGCTTCCGCTCCCAGTCCCAGTCCCAGTCCTGGTCCCGATCGAGCCCCGGCTCCACCGTGTCCTACAAGAGGAGCGTGAACATGCCGGTGTCCCGCGGCTACAGCTCCACTGACAGCGGTGATTACAGCCAGACCTCCATCCTGAACGGAGAGTACAAGCGATCTAACGAGAAGGAGCAGCTCCAGGGGCTCAACGACCGCTTCGTGGTCTACATCGACAAGGTGCATTACCTGGAGACCCAGAACCAGCAGATCGAGGCGGAGATCCAGGCGCTGCGGCAGAAGCAGGTGTCCCGCTCCCAGCTGGGAGACCTGTACGACGAGGAGCTGCAGGAGCTGCGGTCCGTGCTGGAGCAGATCCACCACGACAAGGCGCAGATCCAGATCGACACCGACCACATCGAGGAGGACATCCACCGGCTCAGGGACCGCTTCGACGAGGAGGCTCGCATCCGGGAGGAGACCGAGGCCATCATCCGCGTCCTGAAGAAGGACATGGGCGACTCGGAGTTGGTGAAGTCCGAGTTGGAGAAGAAAGTTCAGTCGCTGCAGGATGAGATCGCCTTCATCCGCAACAACCACGAAGAGGAGGTGAGCGACCTGATCGCGCAGATCGAGGCTTCCCAGGTGACCATGGAGAGGAAGGACCTGCAGAAGACCGACATCACCGAGGCGCTGCGGGAGATCCGCTGCGAGCTGGAGGGTCACTCCAACCAGAACCTGCAGCAGGTGGAGAACTGGTTCATGTGCCGCTACTCCAAGCTCACCGACGCCGCGGAGCAGAACAAGGACGCCATCAAGTCCGCCCGGGACGAGATCTCCGACCACCGCCGCCAGCTGCAGTCCAAGACCGTGGAGCTGGAGTCCGTGCGCGGGACCAGGGACTCGCTGGAGCGGCAGCTGAACGACATCGAGGACCGACACAACAGCGACCTGTCCAGCCTGCAGGTGAGAGACACGCAGCCGTGCGTAAAGAGAGAAAACCGGCTTGAGTTTGATCAAACTTTCACACCTTATATTGTTATTTCATGTTTTGTGATTAAAACATATGATTTGTGCTTTTTTTCAAACTTAATAATGAGGGATTGTGCTGTTATAAAGATAACGGATAGAGTGAATTAACGTGCACAACATTTATTAATTTCCTTCTTGGTGACGCAGTTTTTATTTGAGGTGATCAAGCACAAAGCAAAGTTCGTGATTTTATCACATTTCTGCTTCATAGTTGAGTGTTTGTGAAATGTTTCATTCATTTTCTGCTGCGTAATTGTCCTGAGACTCCATCGTCCTCAAAAGACCTGAGAGAGATTTACAAGTGATAGGAAAAGGATTGGGAGGGAGACACTGCAGCAGACTCACTCACTCTCTCTCTCTCCCTCCCTCTCTCCCTCTCTCTGTTTTGCTGAGTCAGAGGTAAGGGTGGATGCTTTCATTGGCTCTGTCCTTGGGTCTCATCACTGAGATTTTGGAGCGTGGGTGTGTGTGTGTGTGTGCATTGAACAAGTGTGGAGGTTGCCCTTGAACACACATCTCTCGAATCCTGTATTGCGTCAGAATATATTAAATCAACAGCAGAGGTGAATGGACATGAAATAACTTACAACAAAAAGGGAGGAAGATTCATTTGAGTTGTATTATTAAGGCAAGGACATTCACAGAAGAAGGTTTATATTAAAGTCTATATAAAAGTCTTTCCATGCACAGGGAACAATCTGCACATCATTTGCCGGCGCATGATTTTGATGCATTTAATCAACCATGCATTGTTTTTGCTCCGTGTTTCCCCAGGAGACGATTCACCAGCTGGATAATGAGCTCAAGAGCACCAAGTGGGAGATGGCTCGTCACCTGCGCGAGTACCAGGACCTCCTCAATGTCAAGATGGCCCTTGACATTGAGATTGCTGCATACAGGTATTTACTGATCTACCTCTGACACGTGAGGCGCAGTTTAGAAATAACATTTATGGACATTTTATGGAATCTCTTCTCTTCCTCCTATCAGGAAACTCCTCGAGGGTGAGGAGACCCACTTCAGCACTTTCCCTTATCGCCAGCCGATCACTCCCGCCAAAATCTCCAAGCCCAAATCGGAATCCTCCAAGCTGAAGGTGCAGCACAAGTTTGTGGAAGAGATCATCGAGGAGACCAGGGTGGAGGATGACAAGTCCGACCTGGATGAGGCCCTGGCTGAGATAGCACAGGAGCTGTCAGCCACGCTCGGAGGGGGAGGAGAGGAAGAGGAGGATGAAGAGGAGAAGGATGGTGGAGAGAATGAGGAAGCAGAGGGTGAGGATGAAGAGGGTGAAGTAGATGGAGGAGAGGTAGGACAAGAGGAGGAAGTTGTTAGCGCCACTGAAGCTAAAGTGAGCTCCAGCGCACCCGATAAGGGGGAAGAGGATGAGGAAGAAGAAGATGAGGCAAAGGGTGGCGATGAGGGAGAAGGTGGAGAGGAAGGAGAGAAGGAAGAAGAAGGTGAGGGAGATGATGAGGGAGAAAAGGGGGATGATGCAGAGGGAGAAGGAGAAGAGGGAGGAGAGGAGGAAGAGGTTGAGGAGACAGTTCTGTGCTCCAAAGCTCCTGAGTCTAAAGCCTCTCCTGACAAAGAGAAGGATGGAGAGAAGGAGAGCAGCGGAGGAGAGGAGGAAGCAGCGGAGGACGCTGGTGCTGAAGAGGAGGGTGATGATAAGGATGATGACAAAGCATCCAAAAGCGGAGACGAGAAAGAGGAAAAAGAGGATTCAGAAAAAAGCAAAAAGGAAGACGAGAAGAAAGTAAAAGATGAGAAAGCAGATGACAAGACAGAAAAAGAGGTAGCCAAGGCAGAAGCTCCGAAAACAGAAGCTGCAAAACCTGAGACCAAGAAGGAAGAAGTGGCATCAAAACCTGTATCCCTGAAGCCTGAATCCCCCAAGTCTGAATCCCCCAAACCCCAGTCTCCCAAATCTGAGTCCCCCAAGCCAGCATCTCCTAAGGCTGAGTCTCCCAAGGCAGGCTCACCGAAGGCCGGATCTCCCAAACCTGGTTCCCCAAAAGTTCAGTCCCCCAAGTCAGAATCCCCGAAATCTGTGTCCCCAAAACCTCAGTCCCCTAAAGCTGAATCTCCCAAAGTTGAATCCCCAAAAGCTGAATCCCCAAAAGCTGGATCCCCTAAAGCTGAATCTCCCAAAGCTGAATCCCCAAAAGCTGAATCTCCAAAAGCTGAATCCCCAAAAGCTGAATCCCCAAAACCTGAATCCCCAAGAGCTGAATCCCCAAAAGCTGAATCCCCAAAACCTGAATCCCCAAGAGCTGAATCCCCAAAAGCTGAATCCCCAAAACCTGAACCCTCCAAACCTGAATCCCTTAAGACCGAGAAGCCCGACGCTCCTAAGCCTGCTGAAGAGAAACCCGAGAAAAAGAGCGACTCAACAGAAGACAAGAAGGTAGAAAAGACCGATGTTGCCATGAACGGCGATTTGGACAAGAGCCCAGAAGAGGAAGTGAAGAAAGACGAGGGCCAGGAAGACGACGCGCTCGCTAACGGCGTGGACGACGTCAATAAGGACGACCCCAGCCAGAAGGTGGTGATCACCAAGACCGTGGAGACCATCACCACCGGCGAGGACGGCTCCAAGCACGTCACCAAGTCCGTCACCGTGACCGAGACGGTGAAGGAGGTAGAAGAGATGGTGCAGGAGACAGTGGTGGCCACCAAGAAGACGGAGAAGCACTCCACACAGTCGGTCAAGGAGGTGACCGAGGGCAACTGAGCAGGAGGCCAGACGGCGGACTCCCGGCGGGATGAGGAGGCGTCAGAGGTTCGGGGGGGGGGGGAGGGGACGCGAAGACAAGCAATCAACCTACAACTAACATAACAAAGAAGAATCATACAGCTAGAGCGATGTAATAAAGATAACCACTCTCAATCATACGAAAAACAAAATCATAGAGAGAAGCCAAAACCTCTAACGCAACAAGTTTCAAAAATGCATGTTGAGTGAAAGCTTTGAAACGGCCTTCGCTGCTGATGCGGTCAGAAGCAGATGACTGAGACATTTTATCCTCTTTTCGATTTTTCTTCTTTCCTTTCCGCTGGTTACGGGCGAGCTCACAGGTGGGGGGAGGGGGGGTGGGGTCTCTGCATGCTAGCTCAGGGGAGGGGAGTACGTTCCTCTCTTATCTGTATGTATGGTAGAAATACACTGTAAAAATGAGTAGATATATATATGTAAAAGGGATACATGCGATGTGGATGGCAGAGCGAGAGATATATTAATAATAGATTTTCCGAGGAGGGGGGGGCGACAGTCAGCAGGGAGGGTCCCGGACGTAGACACGCGCTTTACTGAAGAAGCCTTACATGACACACGAAGACACCAACTGAGCCAACGAGACACTAACGAACACACGACGCGTAGTGAGGAAAGCGACGGCGTGGAGAGAAACACGAGACCATATCCATTCAGTAACTGAAGCTTAAACGAACCTGAAGAAACTCTTAGCCTTAAACATGCTTTTTATCCGTGTCTGTTATGTTTACTTGAGTGCAACTGAAAAATAAAATATAAATATATGTAGAAATATATATATTTAAGTGTAAATGCGCTGATACATGCATTTGTTGTATGCATATAGGATGGACTTGAATTTAAATACAGAAATAAATGAGGTGCTACTGTTTGCAATCCCATGACTTTACTCATCATGAACGATTTCCCAGCAGCATTTGCTCAATAAATGTCATAACGAATCAAAAAAAAGTTGTCTTGTCATATTGTATCATTCTCAATGCTTTATTACTGCATGCACATGTGTCTACTATCTCAAGTATAGATGTTTTTTAGATTTAGATTTACATGTATGGCTGTATTTAACAAACCAATTATATCTTAAGGCAATTGACTATTATCTAATACAAATCAACTTTATAGTTAATACATACACACAATACTACAGTAGATGACTGATACCCCACATATGTTAATGAATATCAAATGTTATAATATTCTAATAATATTAAATGTTCGAAATGTTCTAATAATCCAATAAATACAGCAAACAACTTCATAGACCTTTTAGAGTTTTACATATAATTTTCGATTTAGCAGTCAACCAGAGGAAGTGGCCATATAAATATTTGAGATTTGAAAAATAATAATTTGGTAAAAGCAGGTAATAATCTAATCATTTTGCTGATAACTTTAATTCTAAAAATAGTTATCAACCGAAAGTGTACCTTAATTTATCCCAGAAAATGTTTTTAACTAAATACTATCAATAATTTCTGATGACATTTTTAGTGCTGATATATCATTTTGGAGAATTACAAAACCTGGAGATTTATTTCTTTACTTATCTGTTAATACATCTTTAAAATGTAGCTATTAAGCTTTATAGTTGACTTATGCTCTGTTGAACATTTTAAATGCAATATGTTTTACCATATACAGTGGTGAATTTTTGTCTTGTCAGCAGCGACAATAAGTAATGACGACAGATGTTAAAACTACAAGGAAGGACTCTATATTGTACAATTTTAAAACCCACCACAAGGGTTTCACATCCATAGACTCTATATAAAGACGGATGACACGACAGATCCCCGAAAATTAAGCCAGAACATCTTGATTGCCCCCTGGTGGTGGGCTACAAAGGTCATGGGTAATATGTTATGTTAGTGTAAAGGACACAGACTAAATTAAAAGTCAAAGTCCACATCAAATAAAGTTTTGTCAAAGAGTTTCTGTCATTTAAGGTTATTGTGAGACAGGGGTTTGTTAAAGAGATCATTAGGGCCCAAGCACTGACAGGCACTGACAGGTGAGGCCCTCTGAAATTGATTCCGTTTTGGCTTTTTGAGGGCTTTAACATGCTCATAATTTTACCAAAAGTTGCTCAACGGTGCCCCCCGAGACCCCAGGAACGTGATCACATTGACCGATCTTCACAAAAATCGATACACAAGTGTATCATGACCAGACAAACAAAAAAGTCTGAGGTGCAATTGGAAAAACGCAACAGGAAGCCCGCTATTTTGCATTTAGTCCACATTTTTACTTTGAGGTACTCGTCCCAGGGCTTACATCAGAACAACTTGTCATCACAACAAGACGGAGATACAAACTAACTCAAAGATCGATTTTTGATCACACGGTGTGACCGTGGCGTGGCGTCAAAGTTTGATTAAACGGCATTAAAACACAATGTTCTGTAACGCGGACATACATAGACCATGAATCTTTTGCTGCTGAGCCGTAAACAAACAACTCCACTCCTGCACTGACAGAGAGTGTCAATGGACATAGATCAAAGGAATCTTTATGTCTTGCAAAGGTGATGTCTCTCTCTCTCTAATTGGTACATTTAGGTGCGGCGAAGGCTTGAGTCAAAAATTTAATAAAATAAACTCAGAAATAAAGTTAAATTGACTTAAATATTGGAGTTAATTGATTCGAAAAATGTATTTAAGTTTATTTAAGTGTATTTAAATGTATTTAAATGTGTTTAAATTTATTTAAATCTATTTAAATTTATTTAAATACATTTTTTATGAGTTACATTAATTAGAAACATTGAGTTAAATTAATTTAGAAAAGTGAGTTAAATTTATTTAAACAATTGAGTGGAATTTACTTCTAAAACTAATTTAGAAAATCTAGTAAAATTAATTTAAAAACTGTTTTTAAGTTTATTTAGGTTCATTTAAATGTATTTAAATTGATTTAAATTTATTAAGATTTATTTAAATTGATTTAAATTGATTTAAATTTATGAGTTACATTTATTAGTAAAATTGAGTTAAATTGATTTTGAAAATTGATTTAAATTGATTCGAAAAATTGAGCTCCACAATTATGTGTTTTAAGAGCCTTTGGCCGTCTTTGTTTATGTCGTGATTAAGAAAATATGAGTCATTTACATGTTTCTGTACATATTAATGTATGATTCCCCATATTTTTGGCTTTACTTCATCCCTCATATGATAACATTTCTATTTTATTTGAATATGTATGATCTACGTGTATGTTTGTTTTCTATACAACAATGTTCATATTCATATTCATTCAGATAAACATCACTCTAGGTAAAGTGACTTTAGTTTGTTTTTTATTGATGTGATCATAGACTGTATGGTCTTGGCATGCTAGATGTGCAACAGAAGCACAATTAGACAAGATAACTGCTTACACAGTCTTCCATCAGTTTTCTAACATAAGCTCTAATTAACCAGCATCAGTTACATGTTGCAGCACCACCTAGTGGTTTGAACTCAGTATGCACGTATGAGGTTTTTTATTGCTTATAAATGCTTCCATTGAAAACATATTGTGTTATTTATTCATTTAAAAGCTGAATCACCACATTTTTGGTAAGAACTAATCTGAAAACAAAGCAGAACTTATTGCAATTAGCTTCATTTATACTAGAAATGTCAGAGAAACTAAATCAACACTGTAGAGATGTATTAAATCAGGACTTGTGCTTAAGCCAAAATCCAGGACACACATATGACTTTGAGAAGTGTTTATTGAACCAACAGGAAGTCACACACTTTACTCTCCGTATACAGGACATGTGCACGCAGACATTAATGGACTATAGTCTGGATATTTGCAGGCAGATAACCTTGATTTGCTGCTTTGAATGGAGTGTTTAGATAACACGGTTTGAGAGGATAGCGCTGAGGCCTGGTTATCAAGCTGTGGTTTTTTGTACGTTGACAGTTCTGCCGGAGGTTTACTGACACTACTGGTTTACTTCTTCTCCTTTGTGCTCTTTTCTTCTGCCACTTTTTCCTTTTTGACTTCAGCTTTGTCGTCTGTTTTGGGAGCAGCTGCTTTTTCTTCCTTCTTGGCATCGGATTTCTCTTCTTTCTCTTCTTTCTCTTCTTTCTCTTCTTTCTCTTCTTTCTCTTCTTTCTCTTCTTTCTCTTCTTTCTCTTCTTTCTCTTCTTTCTCTTCTTTCTCTTCTTTTTCTTCTTTATCTTCTTTATCTTCTTTCTCTTCTTTCTCTTCTTTCTCTTCTTTCTCTACTTTCCCGTCTTTCTCTTCACTCTTCTTTGCTTCTTCCTTCTCAACTTTCACTTCTTCTTTTGCATCCTGCTCTTTGTCCTCGGCTCCGTTGGCTTTTTCCTCCTCTTGTGCTTCTTCCTTGACTTCACTCTCCTCTCCGTCTTCTTTGTTGTTTGTCTCCCCCTCTTCTTCAGCAGCGTCGGTCACCTCCTCCTCTTCACCGCCTGTATCAATAGATAACTTTATTAATTGTCATTGTGACCCTTAATTGCAATTATGACATTTGATAAAAGAAAAAGATGCACTAACCCTCTTTGTCACCCTTAGCCTCGTCCTCTACTTCTGTAGCCTCCTCCTCATCTTCTTTCTTTTGATCTCCTTCCTCCTCTCCTCCCTCTTCTTTTTCCTCATCTTTCTCCTCTCCTCCTTCTTCTCCCTTGTCTTCCTCCTCTGCCTCCTCTTCCTCCTTTACCTCCTCCTCTGTGGCCTCCTCCTCCTCTTCCTCCTCCTCGCCAGGTGGGCTGGCCTCAGCTTGCTTGGCGTGGCTGGCGGAGATGATCCCCTCGCTGGTGCTGAAGCTGGAGCTGAGCAGGCGGGATGTCATCAGGTAGGAGGGGCCAGAGCTCATGCTGGAGAGGAGGGGCCGGGAGTAGGAGGGCACCGACAAAGAGTGGCCGTAGTAAGAGGACACACCCCCGGCACCTCCTCCACTGAAGCGGGACTCCTCACCTTCCAGCAGCTTCCTGTATATTTAAATAGGTCAATTAGCAGCCATTTGTTTACACTTCTAACTGTAAAATAACATTTCTGGTCATGATCCTAGACCATGTTTACTAAGATAAAAATGGCCTATATTTACTTTTTTCATACATTATAGAAATTTATCAATAAAAGTAAAAATTTAGGAGCTTTGCTAGAATTAGCTGATGCACTATTTCCTTAAATGATTCATCTTTTCACCTTCAATGACCTTGTGAATACCTAAAACCTTAAGTTCATGATTCCTCATATAATCAGTAAAATAAACTCCTGGATGTCTTTGGCTTCTCACCTGTATGCAGCAATCTCGATGTCTAGCGCCATCTTGACATTCAGAAGGTCCTGGTAATCCTTCAGGTAGCGGCCCATTTCCTGCTTGGTGCCCCTCAGCTCGCCTTCCAAATGTCCAATGGTGTCCTAAAATGAAGAAAGTAAAGACATTAGAAAATAACACATGCAACATGATGACATGAAAACCTTGAATAAAGAATCTGACTGATTAATGTCATGTCATAGGGGCCCTGCTGACCTGCATGGAAGTTATCTCAGCACTCTGCTTCTCCTCCATCTCGTGCAGCTGTCTCTCCAGGGATCCGTTGAGGCCTCTGCAGGCGTCGATCTCCAGCAGCCGGGCCTGGAGCTGGCGTCGGTACTCTCCTGCTTCGTCCTTGGAGCTCTTCACGGCGTTACTGTGCTGGGCCACAGTTTCACTCAGGGAACCCACCTTCCCTCTGAACCACTCCTCGGCTGCCTGCATGTTCCTGGCCGCCAGCCTCTCGTACTGGGACCTAATATCCCGGAGAGCCCCGGAGAGATCTGGAGCGGCGGCCTCAGACTCGACGGCCACCTGGACGCCCAGCTGGACTTGGGACTGCAGCTCGGCCACCTCACCTTCATGAATTCTCTTGAGGAAGGCCAGCTCCTGCAGAAGAGTTTCGATGCTCTTCTCCAGTTCAGCCTTGGCTAAAGCAGCCTGGTCGGCCTCACGTCGGGTCTCCATCAGCCTGCCCTCGGCCTCTTCACGAGCCAGAACTTCCTCTTCATATCGACCCTGCAGGGCGCTCAGGGTTTGCTCCAGTCGCTCTCTCTGGCTCAGGACAGCCTGCTGCTCTGCCCTGGCCTCATCCATAGCTGCTCTCAGGGAGCGGGCCTCCTGCTCGTACAGTGCTCTCAGGCGGGACGGCTCAGAGTGCCTCTGCCTCAGCAGCAGCAGCTCTGACTCCAGAGCACGATTCTGCTGCTCCAGGTCACGCACTCGGTCAATGAAGCCGGCAAAGCGGTCGTTGAGCTCCTGCAGCTGGCCGCGCTCTTGGGTGCGCACGGTACGAAAATCAGAGCTGACCTGGGACGCCTGGCTGAGCTCCAGCTCCAGGGACGATCCCATTGAGGAGGAGGAGAGCAGCCCCCGGCCGGGAGAGGAGTACTGCAGACGGGAGGAGGACACCGGGGAGGCATGGGAGCTGTAGACGGAGTGGGTTCTCCCTCTGGTCGCCACACGAGGGGGCGCCTCGACATACCAGCGTCTATACGACGAGGTGGGATAGTAGGGGTCATATCCGATGCTACTCATGGCTGAGTGGTGGGAGCACTGGCTGCTCCTCCTCTCCTCTGTGTGTGTGTGTGTGTGTGTGTGGAGATGTACGCAGGGCTCAGGTCTAAGCCACAACTGATCTCTGCTGCAGCAGCCCGTGCTTTTATACTGGGACACCGAGCTGTGACGCACGCGCTTTACCTCAACTCCCACAACGCAGGCTCGATAGTCTTACACTGCAACATCGAGGAATGAGACAGAGGAACCATGGGAAGGAGCGAAGGAGGTAAACGAGAAGGAGAGAGGGAAAGAAGGGAAGAAAGATGTTTCTATATATTTTATATCTGTAAAACTTCATGTTTCTGTTTGTGTTTTCTTTGGCAGTGACAATTCTAATGCAGAAAAGAGATTCATTATTATATATTATTTTGTTATAAAGGTTTAAATACTATTCAGCAGAGTTTGTTTGTGAAATAGAAACATAAATGAATATAAAAACAATAGATCATGACAACAGTTTTAATACAGAACTTGAGCCTGGATACTTAACGACAGTAAAACAAATGCAAATAACTATGATGCATTATTTTATTAATTATATCGAGAAAATAGATGGGTGAGAGGTGTTATTATGTTGTATCCTCACTGCAGGAGAGAGAGAGAGAGAGGGGGAGGAAAGCTGTTTTTTTAGAGCCATGACACAGCATCTCTCCTTGTGGTGGAGAGTGGATGTGCAGCCATAACCTTAAAAGACCTGCAGTGACACAATCCCACCCAAACACAATGTGAGAGTATCTGTGACAGTCAATAAGTTCTGCTGTGGAATCTGTTACTTGGATTAAATTAGTCTTTTTTTTTCAGTTTTCTTAGTAATGTTTACTTTACACTTTCAGCTTTGCATTATGATAGTATATGATTTGGGGGATAACTGAAGGATTACACTTTATTCTAGTCATATGTTTTCCATATTTATCTATTAGACTGTAATGTTTCTACTTGTCTTGTGTGTGTAACATTACTTAATAAATACACAAAACCACAACACTTAGGATGAAACAGCTGAGTGTGTGTCTGTGTGTGCAGGTGCAGGTGCAGAGGCTCAGTGAAATTAATGTCGGGAGATTTGTTTTGCTCTTGAGCCTCATGCATAAATGAATGTATATTGCAGTGCTTTGCAGCAATACCTGTGGGTGTGTGTTTGAGTGTGTGCAGGAAGTGTGAATGTCTGTGTGTGTGTGTGTGTGCGTATGTGTATGTGCATGACCTGCTCCAGTAATTTACCTCTTCAGCACAAAGCCCCCTCCCTCAGTGCTTAGTGTTGTGGGAGGTGTGGGGGGGGGGACTTCAGTGGGAGCTGCATGGCCCTCTGCTGCAGGCTGAGTCATCGTAACACTTGTGATCACACAATCTCCCCGTGGACACTTCTCCCAGCCGAACAGCAGAATGACAATCTGCTCCTGGGTGATTTTTTTTTAATCTGCAGCGGATTGGGTGCTTACAGGATCTGGGGAAATGAAACAGAGAAGCTAACTTGTCTTCCCACACACATTCACTCACTTCAAGTTCCATTTTCTAAGTGGCTACTGGTCTCTGTGAATACAACTCAGCATCAGCCCGAGTATCAAATCAATATATATTTAATTTGTAGGATCACAGCTAAACCGGTGACAGCTTCACACAAGTGAGAAAAAATAAGTAAACACTCAATAGACATCAAGAATTGTCTTCTTGGTGATGATGGTTTGATATTAATGATTTAGTTTAGTTATTTATCAGGATTAAAAAAATGCATTAATCACTTTTTGGGACAATGGGGCAAGAAAAGTACTCCAAACATAAACCAGACACAAAATGAACACGTCAAAGTGATGTTCCACAAACTCACGAAGCTTAATCTGCAAGATGTTTGAACAGGATGAACATACCTGGTTTATCTGAGCTTCTTTAATGGGATAAAATTAGCATAATTAGCATCATACATTATCTAATGTTCAACAATGGGCCAGACATCATGTTTCGTGTTTTTCTGGAGAACTTTTCTTTTCTTTTTAGTACAAGACAATAACCCTTCATCACACGATGCAGGTCTGGATTTCCATTATAACTATTACTGGGGACTATTGGATTTCTCCTTATTTCTATTTATGGATCATAACGTGATTTAAAGGGACAATAGACATTGACTTTGCTTGACACCTCAGCTTTGACTCTGTGGCTCAGTGTACAACCTTCATCAGCACTTTTGTCTCCTCTGTAAGTTTCACAGCGCTGACACTCCTCAACAGAGAAGATGCTAGAGAATATTTTTGTCTCGGCTGGACACAACATTTTCAGTAGGATTTATCAAGAGTCATTAGTCATGAATCATTAAGTAAAATATAATCACGTTGTAGTGCAACTGCAAAGGTGCAATTTGACCTTTTTATCTGCAGGTATCCACATGCATGTACCATATATAGCAGAGATACACATATTTACCTTACATGTAAGCACAGAGCTCTATATAACATTTTCTTACTTCAAGTTTTTATTTCCAAGATGCTTTTCTTTAATGAAAATACTTATCATCAATCATACTGATTGCAGCCTGAAATGTTGCATGACACTCAAAACTTGTTTGAATGATACTACAGCCCCCTCTACAGGTGACATACACAAATAACGCTCTAATAATAATAATAATAATGCTCTTTGTAGTATTGTAACGTACAACATGTATATATTTGTATTGATTTGTTGACCACTGAGGAGCCATGACGTAGTTCAATGATCTCTAGAGGAGCTTTAGATAGTGATGATGAGAAGAAGCTTCATGATGTTTTCTAACCAGATGTATCTAGAAGGTTTTTCCTGAACACTGGGGACACCTGCTGGTCAATGACAACATGGGACAGGGACCACAATGTGTGCTACATGGTGTATTAACATACATAAACACACAAGCACCATCTAATACAAACTTCATTTTATTTCTTAATGAAATAGTTCAGTTAAGGCTTTACCTTTAGTCTTTTCATATAAAGTAATGGATGATTGTGTCCAATGAAGGTTTCAACAGTTACAACTGATCTGTTTGTAGAGCAGGAGACAGTTACGATGCATTTTAATGTTTTTCCTGCACAGAGGACAGTGATGTCTTTTTCAAGACTAGCGAAAAAGGGTAAAATCATTTTCACGGGCTGGACAGAGCCAGTGGATGTGCTGGTGTAACATGAGAAGGAAAACTATATTCGTTTCATTCTAGAAACAGTATCTGCTCCTTTTAAACAAGCACAGGTACAATGAATATTTGTAATGGAAGTAGGAGAGGTTTGAGCAGCTGGTGTTGTGTTGCTGGAACTCACACATGTAGAGTTAGAGAAAGCAGACGAGTCTGTCCACAGCTGTTTACTGTGTTTTGGAAACAAGAGGATCCCCCCCCCCCCCCCCCCCGAGGCAGTCATGAAACAGATCAAACCTGCAGGAACCACAATGTCTTTGTTATTACACATAATAAAATACACTTTGCACATATACTTGATATTTTCTAAACACATGAGCTACACTTCATTTATGAATCTACTCATCTGAGGCTGAGTCCAGTTGCCTTTTTGCAACCAACGCTGATCTTTACACTTTTGTTCCACAGACCTTAGTTTAAAAGTCATGTTGCTATTTTGGCCTAATGTCTGACCTCTGGCCTTCGAGTCCAGCACATGTCCCACCAGCTCACCAGACCCCTGCCGCTACTGGCTGCTCCTGCATGTCCGTCAGTGCATGAGTGTCGCTCACAGGTGGAAAATAAAGAAGGCCTGTCCCCTGTTCACTGCCACTAACCAGGCTGCTATAAAAGGAGGCTGGTATGCTGGTTTGGCCTCACTGTTGTCGTCCAGTGTGTGTGTGTGCACAACTTAGAAGGGCTGAGGGAACTGTGTCTGGGTTAACTCAGGAGAATCACTGTAAGCATGACTACTGTGCATCGTTTGGTTATCGTGCGCCACGGCGAGAGCGTCTGGAACCAGGAGAACCGCTTCTGCGGCTGGTTCGATGCCGACCTCAGTGAGAAGGGTATGGAGGAGGCCAAGCGCGGGGCCCAGGCCATCAAGGACGCAGGCCTCAAGTTCGATGTGTGCTACACCTCCGTGCTGAAGCGTGCAGTCAAGACCCTGTGGACCATCATGGAGGGCACGGACCAGATGTGGCTGCCGGTGATCCGCACCTGGCGTCTGAACGAACGCCACTACGGAGGCCTCACCGGCCTCAACAAGGCTGAGACGGCTGAAAAGCACGGAGAGGAGCAGGTGAAGATCTGGCGCCGTTCCTTTGACACTCCACCTCCACCCATGGACAAGGAGCACTCTTACCACAAAATCATCAGTGAGGTAAGACAACTGTAACCTAAGGAAATGAGGTGTTTACTAATGAAGAAACACTATTAACAGTTCCCTAGAGATACTGTTCTTTCATTATGAATAACACAAATTTCCAAATCAATCTACTCTGCAGACAGTTATGTAAAAACTGTCATTCTGCTCCTGTCTCCACCTCCAGTCCCGGCGCTACAAGGGCTTGAAGCCCGGCGAGCTGCCCCTGTGCGAGTCGCTGAAGGACACCATCGCCCGGGCTCTGCCTTTCTGGAACGACGTCATCGCTCCCGAAATCAAAGCTGGGAAGAACGTTATCATCGCTGCCCATGGCAACAGTCTCCGTGGCATCGTCAAGCACTTAGAAGGTGAGCATCGCAGAGTCAGTCGCTGAAGCAGGTGGACGCAAAACAGTACAGGACAACAGAGGGGAAAGTGGTGCAGTGAGAGGTAGATGTGGAAGATTTCAGTTTTACAATAGATTGAAATGCATTTGCAAACAAGGCCAAGGCAAAAACACACACACACACACACACACACACACACACACACACACACACACACACACACACACACTCAGAGACAGTTGTGGATTACAGGGAGTATAAATAGCCTGCAGGGACTCTCGCACTCCAGCTCAGGGACAGGGGAGAGGGTCATGAGTCTGGTTCCCATTACAGTCACGACCTTTATGTAGAAAGGTTAAACTTTTTCCAGGAGTGGCCAGACGAGGATAAGTTGTACAAACCCTAAGAGTGTCAGATAGAAAACCTGCCCTGCTGACTAGTTTTGTAACATAAGACTGTTGTCCTTCCCGTAAGCCTTTGGGCTCCAGACACTTTTATACCATATCAGTTACATTATCAGAATCGTATTGGTTTCATCTGCTGATCTGCATGTCTGCCGGTGTTTCTAGGTATGTCCGATGCAGCCATCATGGAGCTCAACCTGCCCACGGGAATCCCGATCGTGTACGAGCTGGACGCGGACCTGAAGCCCGTGAAGCCCATGGCGTTCCTCGGCGATGAGGCTACCGTAAAGAAGGCCATGGAGGCCGTGGCCGCTCAGGGCAAAGCCAAGAAGTAAACCTGCAGGAGGCAGAAAAAGAGACTCGTCCCTCCCTCCACCCTTCGTCCATCAACCTTTCCTCTTCCACTCATCCATCCTTGTAGTCCATTCCAACAGCAGGATTGATTAATGGTTCTTCTGGAGACGGGCCATTTTCAGCACCTCAGCCTTGTTTGTTTAATCGACAGACGGAGGGATGACCTGTCAATCAACGCAGGCAGCCTGGCTTCACACTCAGCCCTTTTTAAATTGTGGCACAGCCCTATTTTGTGGGCCCCACCGCGCTGACACAACCAATAAAGAAACCATATTTTTACGTATAGGCTTGTGTGTTTGAATTCTTTATGTCTCTGATCGTGACTTTTGTGATATTACATTACCATCCTTGTTTCTTACTCCTATTCTTTCCCATTTGGAAATGAGTGGTTTCAGCAAAGTGCAAAGGTGCTGGGAAATCTAATCCGGGAGGAGGAGGAGGAGGAGGAGGAGGAGGAGAGAGAGAGAGAAAGAGAGAGAGAGTCAATGGGTTCATCTTGGCAGTTTTCCCATGATGCAGGAGAAGGCTTGACTGAGTTTTGTCCCCAACGCTCTGCTCCGGTCAGATCACAATGACAAACACATACAAACACTCATTTTAAGCAGCCAGCATGAGTTCTACCAGCAGAAATGGATCGTGAATTAGAAGAAAAAAATACATAAGTGACTGGAGGATTATAATGAATGCATAAATTATTGTACATATCAATACAAGGGATGTTTTCCTGGCACCTTTTGGCTCCAGAGGAAAAACATCACTGCAAATCAATACATGAGGAGACACTTGCATCATGTTGTTTCCGTCTCTGTGGTTAGGAGAGGTCATTCGGGGTCACAGGATGGGTTGATGAATATGAAAGGATAAGTTTGACCTTTCCAATCACCAGATCACCAACCAGTCGATCACAAGAGGGAAACTCGGAATCCTTCACTAGATTTTCACACTTCAAAAAAAGGTCTTTTGAGAGTTTTACCAGATTTTTGGTTTAGTGCTTAGTTAATGCCACTAAATAGTTAATAGTTTAGTGATATTAGATAATTTTACTTTTAGTTAATGGTACTAAATAGTTAACAGTGTAGCACTACTAGTTATTGTTGGCATGCTAACATTTAGTTTTTAGTTATTAACATTACAAATTTAGCAATAGTAATTAATGTTTGCACACTAATAAAAAGTGCTATTAGTAAATGATACTAAATAGTTAATAGTATAGTTCTATTAGTTAATGTTAGCATACTAATGTTGACCAATTACACAACTGAGGTGGAGGTAAATGTGAATTATCCAATGGATGATGATGGTTTATGAAAAGTTAAAGAAACAGCAGATTTCAATTCAGGTTTGTCATTAGTTTATCACCACATAGAGAATCACCAGCATTACACTTGTAAAAACACCACATCATACAAAAACAGGACAGGCAGGTCTGCAAAGTAGTTTATCACCATGGTTCTGAGTCACATCTGATGTTGTGCTGCCACCTCCTGGCCACTGAGAGCAACACAAGCTGTTTGTGAGTGAGTTAGTGTGTTAAAAGAAAACAGTTTGATTATCATAATGGAAATCGGGCAAATCCTGGGTCTGCAAACAAGTAACAACAATTAAAATTATTATTATTTTTGCTGTTGTACAAAACGAAGTGTCCTTTCAGACGTCCACAGGCCGGGTCACAAGCTGAGGTTCAACCACAGCCTCTGCATTTTAATTTTACAGGTGATCATTAAAGCATTTCAAAATTCAAAGTAACTGCTAATTTGAAAAAAATAACAGTTTCCTCGTCATATCTTCCTCAAAGAGGCATCTGAGGCAGCAGACAGGAAACCAGATGATCAATTTTTTCCGAGGCTTTGATGTTGATCAGCACGTTGGATGCAGTCGATGTTCAAACGGGTCCAGGAGCTCAGTCATGGTCCAGGTCGCAGGTGTTTTGATCAGCTGCACTTTTGGCAGTGCTTTGCCTCCTGAAGGGTTTGAAGAAGTCGGGCAGAGATGCGATCTTATATGGGTTCTTCTTGTACGTGACCGCTTTACCGGTTTCTGCTTTGGATGCGTCTATGTACTCTGCAGCACTCGTCACGTTCTTCTCTATGTTGTTGATCAGATCCCCCTGATGGAAGAAAAACAGAATTTGCCGCGAGTCCGATTTTGCTCGCATGCCAGTGTTTATCAGCGTATCCAAATGAAGCGGCCGTCTTACCTGAATTTCCAGCAGCATGGCCGTGTCAGTAAATATCTCGTGCAGGTCTTTGATGCTGGACTCAAGGCAGATGATATCCTGATGCCGAGATTCAATCTCGCTCAGAGCCTCGCTGGAAATCCGCCTGTCGGAGTTGATCTGTGAAAAGGAAACAAAACACGCACCACTTGTTTTCCGTCAAAATCTAACCTCAACCATGTATTTCTAACTAGTGAACAGCCATTTATGCAAAGAGCTTTATGAAATTCCACCAACATCAGATATGAAGATGGTGAGACTGTCCCGGTGCAGCATCACCTCCAGCTCCTCGTCGGTCGTCACTTTATCCACTGACAGAAACAAAAGTTAAGGAAAGAGTACAGGTTAGATTAACAGTCAACATAAATGCATCACTTTAAACAGGAGTGTGCAGGTTTAGGCCACAGTTTTTATACATGAGCATGAACAAGCATTTCTAATGTTCACCACAGGAAGGCAGAATTACACCTCTCTTGTGAGTGTGTGTAATCTGAAGGTAAAAAAAAACACCTGGAGAGAGGACGCACAACACAGCTGCACAAAAGGCCTCTAGAACAGACAGGAAACTTTCAAAGGATCCATGTGCATGAACACAAAAACCTTTGACAAGTTCTGTATCACTACTGAATTAAAAAAAATATATATATAAATCGACCTGTGATGCTGCAAACGGAGCAAACTAAGAATCTAGGGAAACATAGAGATAATCTCATTTTACTGTTTTTTTTAATCAAGTGTAATTTTCTTATAGACTTCTATAGAAACAGACTTATTTTTGAAAATCAGTGGAGTTGCCCTCTGCTGGTAATCTTTGCAGCAGTCGGCATCCATTCCTACATGCAGGTGACTCCTACACAGACCTTTACATCCACAAGTTTTGCTGCTAGTTAAGATCCTGTTGTTAGACAGGAATTGCGTTTACACAACACACAGCAGAACAAGTGTTAATGTTTCGGTTCCAGTTTCTTGTTTTTTGGAAACTCACCGATCTCCAGTTGTCTCTGAATCAGTGACTTGCATTTCTCTCTGAAGGACATCTGGGAGTTATGGTAGCCGCGCATGACCTCTGCAAACCTCCGGGTCAGATGTGAGTGCTTGTGGGAGGAGTCAGTAGAATCATTCAGCAGATTATCTTACAAGGAGTCAGTTTAGTTATCATGTGCACAGGCTGTTGTCTGTAGTGATTGTGTGTGTGTGTGTGTGTGTGTGTGTGTGTAAAGGAACACACTCTCTTTTTCCGAGGGATGTCTTCACATGTAATAAAGAGTTAATCATCTTTCTGCATCGGACTTATTTAACAAAAATAACGTCGTAACAAACCTGGTTCTTCTCTATTCGCTCGATGACAGATGATCTTCTAACGTTCTCCTCCACGGGCAGGTTTTTCTGCATAGCTAAAAAAAAAAGGGACAGAGAGGAAAAATAAAAGTGTTAAAGTCTGCTGGTGAAAGCTGTAATTGTTTCTTAATTTACAAATACAGATGACGTAGTAGCATTGGGTGGAGTTCCCTCCCTCCTCTGTCCATTTGCAAGTTAAATCTTGTGTTACCAACTAAACAGTCCCCGGAATTGAGGAAGTGGACCTGCTATAGTTCCTTCTCACTGACACAAATGAGTGTTTATATACAGCCACATAATAACACAATGAAATGAATGGAAACCCTTTCTAATCTGCATTTATCTTCTTATATCTCAGATACAGTACGAGACAAATCAACAAGAGCATGTGATTAAAAAAAAGGAACTCACACTTTAACTTGGCTCGGACTGTGTTGGCGTTCTTCTTGATCTCAGTGTTCAGCAGTTCCAGCCTTTGTTTGTTTGCTAAACACGACAGAATATATTCACTGCATAGAAATAGAATGAATAGATGCTTTGATCTAATTCATGGATTTAACAATGACTTAATAATGGCAGCTTTGTCAATATCATCTGTACTGATTGACCTCACATGATGGCAGACTTTACAGTAATGTGTGGATAACAGACCGGGGTAAATCGGCCAACAATGTTATCACAATAAAATCAAATTCCTAGAGTCACATTATTATTTATTTTAACTTTAAAAATGGATTAAAATAAGATTAGACGATTAAAACCAGCGATGTGTTGCAATGCTACACAATGCATGAGCAATATAAATATGTATACTGAACTTTTGCTGTATAGCTATTGATAAAACTTGTATTCTAGTCACTGTTGACATTGTTTTTAATCGCCCCTGGTGGATAACTTTTGTTGGAGATGGTTTTAATTATAGATATTGTCAGGTTAGTGTCTAGGAGAATGTTTGTATATATCGCCTCCCATACAGAGCATGTAGTATGTCCTATGTTATGTTTTGACGTGTAAATTGCCAACACACGTGGTTTTGCATAAAGTCTACTTTCCTACACATGAACTGGAGGAGTAACGTGTCACCACAGGCCTGTTTGTTTCTGTTTGTATTTGCAGACACTGTTTGCCCTGAAGGAGGAGACTGATCTCTGAAATCCTCTGCACAACTGTGACCGCCTCACATTTCCACTCTTTTCTGTCAGTTTAAAAACTAGTTACGGCCGTGGGGAGAAAAACTACGACAACACAAAGAGTAAAGATGATCGGCTGCACTCACTCTGGTCTTGGTTTGCAGAGGAGAAGACGACACCGTGGCTCCTCTGCACCTCCTCTGCCTGACAGGAGATCTTGTCAATGAGGCTTCTCACCTCCCCCACCTAAACACACACAAACACACACACACAAACACACAAACACACACACACACACACACACACACAGGCTTGTAAACAATCAGTAGCTGCACACTTACAATATGTCAATTTGACAATAACAGGGAGAAAGGAGAACCCATGCAAGCTGTGGGGAGTATACCGTTTTGAAGTATTCCTCCATGTTGACTTTGCTCTCTGTTGTTTCCGTCATATCATCCCACTGCTGCTGATGATACAAATTATTATTATTACTGCTGCACCTGTTGCTGCACTTACACCTACTACAGCAAATTAAACAACATAACACATAAATAGGTCGCTGATGATGTTACAGCCATTTCCCTCCGCAGCCACCGAGGGCAAGTCTTTAAAAACATGTCGTTAAACTTCTTAATCATTTCCCTGTGTTCAGCCACATTATTATTATGATTATTATTATTATAACATCATCAGAGAGAAGTAAGACAAACCCTAACGGATATAGTTATCCTGTAGTTTCGCTATGTAGCCGATCGGACTCCACCTGTTCCTGCAGCGTCTTTGTCCTCTGCACACACCTGTAGGAGGAAGAGCGCGGGCACGCAGGCGCGTCACCCGGAAGAGCCACACAACCCGTATCCATTACAACCACATCACCTGAGTGAGAGTTAAAGCTGCAGCTACACGCTGAGGACTATTACTAATAATATGATATAATATACTACAATATAACATAGTATAGAATAACATAACATAACATAACATATGATATAATGTAATAAAACATAATATTATATTATGTTATTTGATACAGTAAAAAAATTACAATAATAATAATAATAATTATTCTACGTTTTTAAAAGAAAACTTAAAAACCTTCTTTTCTTCTTTACTCTTGACTAGATCCTGCACTGTAAGAAGTTTTTTATCACACTTTCTTTTTTTATTTTATGCAATTTTATATACAGCACTTTGAGGTACTTGTATGAAAGGTGCTATACAAACACAGTTTATTTTTATAATTATACTTTGACCATGATTAATTAATATGGGTTCATTAATACATTGATACCATTAGTAAAACCCTTGTTTAGAATTTCATGTCAGAATGTTGGGGAAAAGCCCTGCACTCTGTTTCATTCTTTGTTGTTCCTCGGTCAATGTTCGTGGAAAAAAGTTTCAGTAAAATTTCAGTAATTGAAGTATTACTAACGAACCACAGAGATGAGGGTCTCAAGGGCTTTTAATGGGACCTAGGTACTGAGTACATCTATCAACCTGATTATTGATGCAAACATACAGTTTCTCACAGGCTGCTGCCACTCTGAGCTCAGAGAACCATACATGTACTGTAGATCTAACTGTAAAGCTTCTGAGAGAATATTTGCTGGATATTTGAATTTGATGCATCAGCTCAATCAGGATGTGAATGGACTTGTTCCTGTTTCTGATGCTTTGTCTCTTTGTACAAGTTGAAATTAATTTGTGCTTGTTGAAATGTGACGATCGCTGCGTTCGCCGCCTCAGACCAAAAAACCTGCAGAGAAATAAATCACAGATCCTTCAGAGACCTGCAGCGCGGCCTTTTCACATGACTGACACACCCGGCGAAGACCTTCACTCTCTCATTAGGAGGTGATGCTTTTCATGAATAATGCAGCGGGCGCCTGTGGGTGCTAAATGTCGTCTCTGTTTCTCAGTGCAACGGTGAAATCCACAGAAATGTTTTACCCGGGGTCACGAGTCAAGCAGGCTTCAGTTATTCTATCATTTTTCAAGAGAAAGTGTGCGGTTCTTTTGTGTTATTTTGAATTTGATGTGTTTGTGAAAGTCTGGGTGATATCCTGAAGGCAGATGGATCCTCACAGTTACCGGGGTGTGGCGAGATGTTTGCTCACTCACTGACAGGCAATAATCTCACCGTCAAACACCTGTTCAGTCACATTTCTTTTATGATGTGTATTGTCATAAAAACACTTAATGGGTCCAAACGGAAACAAGTGTAAAGAAAGTGATAAAGTTAAATGTCTTAATAGAGAAGATTCATTATTTCCTTCCGCCATAGAGGCCAGTTAGTTAGTTTGTCTATTATTTAGCAGGATTCATTATTGCATATAAACGAAATTGAGCAAAGCCCCAATTTGAGTGTTTAAATGTCATTTAGGAGGCAGCACTGCAGGAATTGCTATAAAAGTTATGACAAGTACGACCCTTCATTTTTATACAAGGGAAGGTTTCCCTTTTCTAAGAAGAGATCATAACACAGAACAGAGTCTTGTGTGATATCTTGGCCCCTGTGCTTCTCTTCAGGCTCATTTTTACTGCTCTCTATTGGATTACTTGTCTTATTTATTTGAGGAGAGACTTGGAGACCTGATCCTTCTCTGAGGCTGTGCAACCAATCGGGTAAATACCTCTGTATAGGATTAATATATTTGATGTGAAATAAATTCAATTTCATATTGATTTTTTAAATTGGATGTATTTCTCTCTCTCTGCCACTAGAGGTAGCTTTAACATTATTATCGGTAAATAGAGAACAGCTTCCTCTCTTTGGCCACTAAGAAATTATAATAAGATGCAATGGACTCAGGTTTTCTAAAGGAGATTCACCTTTAATAATAAATAACCAATATCTTCGAGACAACAGAGATATTTTACTTTACCTCCACTTTCTTGAGAAATGCTCTGGCACAGAAGCAGGTAGTTTACTTTGTGGCGTCTGAGTCAGCAAAGGAGACTATAGAGCAATTTTGTGGAGTAATATATATATATATCATTTATATATTGTGATGCTGATGCTGTATGAGCCA
The DNA here is from genome assembly GCF_963576545.1 of Limanda limanda. NCBI lineage: Eukaryota > Metazoa > Chordata > Actinopteri > Pleuronectiformes > Pleuronectidae > Limanda > Limanda limanda. The sequence continues at coordinate 37,846,254 of NC_083636.1, read as the reverse complement.
ACATTTATACAGTTATTCTACCCTTTATGAATACAAAGGCGCAGGGGGAATAAAACAAAGAAGTGGCATAATGAGTTTTAGACAACTCGGGCTAACGTGTGCACAGCGGCTGACACAGGAGATTCTGATATTTTTGGCCGGACATTTAAAAAGCTGCTAATTACTGTAGTTACCAGTGTGTCCAGTCCACACTCAAGTTAGAAACAGAGGCAGCAGCCAAGCCTCTCTGCCAGCAGACGTGTGCCAGCAGCCTCCACGTCTCTGGAGGAACAATCTCTAGTAGTGTCACTGGGAATTAGCTCAGACAGCAGAGAGTGATTGTCTGGGAACAAAGAGACAGAAGAACTGAGATCAAATCAACATTGATAATAACATACATATAGGATTTATGTTTAGCGCTTATTATTGATTTCTCCTTTAAACCTGCTTCAGTGGAGAGGAATACTGAAATTATTTTTTTAAATATAATTTGCACATAGCTTCATATATAGTGAGCTAAAATACAGTCTATGGCTAAAATCAATATTAATAACAATGTTATTATGATGTTGACCTAGTTGTATGGAGGTATATGGCACATTTTAAATGTTAAGTATGTCTCAATACTTATAAATAATAATAAATGAGTATTTTTAAGGAGAAATACAGAAAATATATTATTGATACGCAATGTACTATGTATATGGAAATATTATAGATGTAGTTTCTCAATAACAACATCTTCTCCTTATAACTACCTCAGGTGAGCAGATGTTTGAGAAATACAGAAACTTACATTTTCTACCATTTGCTTGAAGCTACATATTAGTTAGAGTGTTAAAATGTGTTATAGCCCATTTATTAAGTGTTATTATGTCTATGCTCCTTATAAATAGTTCAAAATCAGGTGTTGCCAATATGATCAAATGAAATAAAACAAAACCACCACAAGAGGAGAAGTTTATTACCCATAACCAGAAGTGGCCCCGGAGGGAATTTGACCTCTCAACCTCCCTGCCACGATCCACCAGCGGAGAAGTACGGGCCCACACTTTTTCTTGTTAACAGTTTTCAATGAAAATCAATAATGCATGCTCGCTGGCAGGCTCGGCAGTGCTTAGCAGTGATTTCTCGGACGGGTACACTCAGGAGTCGGCAGGCAGGCAGCTGGGAAGCAATTTTGCCACATTGCTGATGATGAGTCCCCAGCGAAGCATCCAGCTGTTGGTGTGTGTGTATGTGTGTGTGTGTGTGTGTGTGTGTGTGTGTGTGTGTGTGTGTGTGTGTGTGTGTGTGTGTGTGTGTGTGTGTGTGTGTGTGTGTGTGTGTGTGTGTGTGTCACTCAGCCACATTAGCAGTCAGACACTCGTGCATGAATTGCATTCTAAGCAATCTTGCTCACAGCGTTAAAAAGACGCATTCAGAAAACTAAACAACTAGGATTCTTCAGAGGAAACTTTATGAACCAGGGATGTTTGAAATGTTTATTTATAAATGTTGTGGTCACCTCTACTGAAATTTCACAGATTCTTTCAAATATGCAGATCCATCAGATGAGAATAAGGATGAAAAGAGAAGAAATGGAAATTAAGTAACAGGACATAGTTCATAATTATTGTGTTTTTATGTAAGGTGTCTAAAATAGTTGCCCTTACATATGGAAAATGTTTTAGAGATACTCTCGATACAACAGACAATGCTCGGTTACGTTGTAACCTTGGTTCTCTGAGTGAAGAGCCGATCTCTCCCACTCTAAGGCCTCTTGACATGTGTCAATCAAACTATCGATGGATTTCACGCCAACACAGGTGTTTTATAGGTGAATGTGCAGGGCGTGGCCGGGTAATTGGTGTATATAAAATAAATGTCTACGCACCTTGAGAGCAGGGGGATCATTCCCCATACAGAATATAGATATAGAATATGTGATAGAGTGGAGAGTTAGTCTCTTCCCTCAGAGAACCAACAATATAACAGAGTGTTCCATTTATTTTATGTTTCTGTACCTCATATGTTTTCTAATGAGCAGTGAAATGTTATTGTTAAATATATTTTTGATTGTATTCATTACCAAAGCAATCCAATATTTTCATTTGAATATAAATGATTAAAAAAAGAGCCTTAAAAGCCTTCCCCCTTGAAAATATGATCATCAATACTGCCGTGGCAAAATGATTTTTAACCACTGTAACCTTATGTCTCGGTGGACACTATTTCAATACATATATTTATTGAAGCTACTAATGTATGCTGCTCAAGGTATTTTATGTCAAAAAGAATATAGAAGAACATAGAAGTCATTTATTTATGTTGCATATACATATATTTATTGATGCATTTATCAATTTACACATTTTTGTCTATCTACTTAATCTTACCAATCTATTTTCTATAAGACAGGGGTTTTCATAAAACCAAAACCAGTGAATTTTAAATGTTTTTTTTGTAATTTTGCTTTTACATCTGACAAAAAATAACTGCTGAGTGCTAAGACCTGAAATCTCATTCACAAGGAGAATTAGTGAAGGAGTCTGAAACCAGACAGAGTCAAAATATTCCAAAGTGTCAGTTTGTCTTGAAGCAACATCACAGAACAGGTTAATTAAGTTATAACATACAAGTACATAAAAAAAAATCTAGTTTCTCTCACTGTAAAGAAACAACAGACAGAACAAACATCATCCGAATATTCAGTAATGCATTAATGTTATTAGAATCACTATTGAGACAATAACTGTTATTCTAATGTATGGATGTGTTTTCTCTCTTTCACTCAAGGAAGCACCATCCACGCACGCTGTCATGCATGCTGTAGCAGACAATTGGTTTTTTTTCTTCACAGGGAACTAACCTCCATTTTCCTCCCTTCTCCAAATCTGCAACACCACATACGACTTTCAACGAGCCAAGACTGTTGTCACCCTGACACCAGGAGCTGAATGAGTAGTTACTTCCGTCGGACCAGTAAACCTGAGGTTCACTGTACAAACCGATCCATGCCCGTAAGCGAGGTTCTACCAAGTTCAATATCTTGTCAGTGTCAGTGTCCTTCCACGCAGTGACCAGATCTGTGAAGTTTTCTCTGCAGTGCCTCTGAGCCTCAAACCAAGTCTTTGTTGTATTCACTGCCACAAAGTCAGAATCCTCCAATGTTCCTGCAGTTAAGTTGAGAACAAAAGAGGGATTGTTGAGATCACACAATGGTTTTCAAAATCAAATCTTATACATTATGCAGTATAGTAAAGATCAATATAAAGCACAACATTACCTCTGTAGCAGACAAATTGATACTGTTCCTCGCAGTTAGTATCATACCATGTTTCATCGTTCATCATGTACACACAGAGCTGATTGGCTTCATAATAGCTACGGTCAGGAAGTTCGAACTTTATATATTCAGCTCCACTCTTGTTGAACCCATCTGACCACTTCCAGTCAATATGACGGTACACGCCAATCCAAACCTCAGAGCTGTTACCAGCAGCAGAAACTGTGTTGTTAAGTTTCTTCATTTCTTCAGTGTTTTCAATAGTGGCCAGGTCTGTGTACTTCTCTCTGCAGTAGCTCTGAGCTTCGGTCCAATTCATTGCATCAGACACAAAGTGGTACTGATGGAGGAGGCATGTGGAGAAGGTGAGGCACCCTGAGGATGAAACCAGTTATTTTTGTTATGTATGAGGGCTCAAATTAATCTCAATATTCAGATTTTCTGTTAGACATCATACAAACAATAAAATTCACTAACCTGAGAGACACAAGACACCAATAAAGAACCCTTCCATCCTGACGCTGCTCTGTGGACTGTCTGTGCCAGTGTTCACCACTAACACCTAACTTAACCAGCTTTAGGGAAATGTTACACCAGCTCCTCCTCTTCTACTGAAAATAGTCAGTGTTCTGTTGAACTCTTTATGCAAAAAGGCAAAGATGCAAACAACAAAATTGTTCTTGTTCACCTCTGGAGGCATCTCACTATGCAGATAGTTTGTCTTGCTCACACCGTGGATCCAATGATATCTCTGTGACAGGGATGTTTGAAATGTATTAATGTCGTGATCACCTCTAATTCCATCCAATATGTAGATCAGATGAAAACAAGGATGAAAAGAGAAGGGAAAGAAATGATGAGTATTATTAATAAAAATAAATAAATAATAATGTTATTATCATTATCATTATTATACTGCAATTATTTTCTTAATAACAACCATTCAGACAGCAATGCTAGGAAGAATTATTCGACACCCTGAAATAATTCAAAGGAGTCAACATGATAACTCTTCTTTCCACTGGTCTGGATGCTTTGCATTGTAAATCCTCTCTGGCAGGAGTTCTTTGTATTCACTCATCTCCCTCAGGGTTTTTTGATGTCATCAAACTCTGTATTGTACTGATTCTTGTTCTGGGTTTGTCCCCTCTGGGCTGAATGCACTTACTGTAAGTCGCATTGGATAAAAGCCTCATCTAAATGACTAAATGTAATGTAATGTAATGTATTATATCTGCCCAGGGTCTATGAATGGGTTTCAGGGTGGATTTTGGATTGTTGCTGATTTCAGAATGTCTGCTTTCACAGTTAAGAATTAACCCTAACTCTAGGTGTGTGTGTGTGTGTGTGTGTGTGTGTGTGTGTGTGTGTGTGTGTGTGTGTGTGTGTGTGTGTGTGTGTGTGTGTGTATGTGTGTGTGTGTGTGTGAGAGTCAGACAGATTCCTCCCTGTGTAATCTTGTCAAAGCAGGAATGGGTAGAATTAAAATACACGGATCAGGTATAACTATCACCTGGAAATATATTATTGAGTGTGATGTTGAATTATTCATGGGATAATAAACGTGTTAGTGTTTACACCAGACTTCAAACAGGCCACTGGGAGGATTTGAATATGCCTCTCTCTTTGACACACACACACGCACTTGTACACTCACTTATATTCCTGCACCAATACAACTATTTTTAAATGAGAAATGTCATTATCTATTAAAAACGTCGTCAGGAGACATGTGTGGTGAATTTGTTCGTGGCAGGAGTTAACTGGGAGGTGAATTTAAGGCGCCCTACACGTGAACCAGCTAATTAACCAGGCGGGCAGGGGTTCGAGGTTTACGCTCAGTTCAGTCCGGCTTAATTCCCTTTTTATTTTTCATGATTAAAAGCTGGATGTGGTAATAGCCGTGTAACGTGCAGTGGGTGGAGTACAGCAAATAAATAACTGTAAACATAAAAGCCTTCAAATGGTAAATCTCATAAATTAGGGTTGTTTGTGATGATTTGGTGCATTACATGTTTATATCTGTGACCTCTAGCGTCATGGTGCGCAAAGTTCTTTCCGTCCACATCAGCAATGTTGTGCAACCTGTTGCAGCTGCGATGCAAATGAGAACTGGATAAATCTGCTTTCTGTAACGTGGATCTCTCGCTGTGCTCGTAACAGGAAACATGAGGCAAAGGGTTGATATTCTTCACAGGAAAGAATAATGTCAACACCGTGTCAACACAGTGCAGGAAAATGAGGTGATTCTCTTTCAATTTTCTTTCAAGAATAAATGTCTAAATCTGGTATTTTCAAACCAGACAACAGGATATTGAAAGATTATGCTGAATTGCAGTCCATCAAAAATGTTTACTTCCCCTTCTGTCTTTGTCTGCATTGTTAGCTCATATATTTAATCCCTGTTTGAAAAATTAAAATCCTCACATGCATCTACCCTATGTCACTCATGTAGGTATATAATACGTCAGGGTTTCACAGTTCTAAACCTGTTAAGATTAAATAAAGTCTATATATAGTCAGTAGGACAACATTCTGGAAGTTTTCGCTGACCATTGTGTTTGACCTGGTGTAGGAAGTCGTATCCTCACAGTGGAGCAGCGAGTTTAACAGATTCTGGCTGAAAACCGTGACCCTATGTGCCCAAAAAGGTCAGGATTAGAAAAGTGAGAGTAAAACCACACAGTAAAGTTGCCGACGTTACACTGAAAACATCTGTTTCATGAAGCAGAACCACGAAGGAGCCATTTCACACGTTTTCTATGTATAAAAATATTGTTTATTGCTGCTTTGAGTGAAAGAGGAGCGACTGTGACAAACATTCAACTGGAAAAAATGGAAATTCCTCTGGGCCCAGTCATCAAACAGGATATCGGCCTGGCATCGATTAAAACGCCTGACTCTGTTGGACGGTCGCGAACGTGTTAAATTTCACCACACATCCATTATCGCCTGATGACATAAATAAAATCAAACTATTTTATTGCTGCTAACGCTAAACAGCTCTACCCTTGGGAGTCCTTCACAGGAGCACAACAGTCTTCATTAAATCTTTTGTCACCCTCCTAATGTGGGTTCTGTGGATTAAACTGCGAACACGGCAAAGCACAACATCACTGACACGGCGGAATTTGACGATGCACACACACACACACACACACATAAGAGTCAGGTTATAGTTCTCAACATGCAAAAAGGTTAAAAATAAAAAACAAGGACCCTCAAGAAGATTTCTCTCTCCTTCAGGTCAACTAAATCGCCTGATACATGGTCGACAGAGTGACAGGAGCATTCTGAGGGATTTTGGGCCCCGAGCAACACAAAGCAAACAGCAAAGATAAAGTGTAAACTCCCAGAAACATCATACACACATACTTAGACGTTCTAGTCTTCAACCAAACGTCTGAAATTATTTTGGCAGAATGCTCCTAGCATGTGGCCTCATTGGGGCATTTTGACCACAATACTGTTGCATTGCTGATTATGGAGTTTTAGGGCATTCTCAAAAAATGGTTGTTTCTGTGGACTGAGATAACTAGCCTGTCCCTGGGGCCCCCTCTCAGTTCGGGGCCCCAGGCAATGGCCTGGTTTGTTGCAATGGTCCTGTAGACAGACTACTACTAACAACTGTGAGTCTCCTCTCTGTCTTTTCAAACCCGTAAATGTGAGACTAACATTTTCTTTTCTTAACCGAGGAACTCTTCCAGCTGCACTGCTGCTCATTAAGTTAGGATCTATTTTAGTTTCACTACCTCCACCAGGGAGATTCAGAAATATGTAGAACCTTTTCCTGGATCATGGATGTTGATAAAATAAATCAGACTCTGGGGATGGTATTTATGAGTTTGTCCAATTTGGTGCAGATCCAAGTAAAAATGCGGATCCAGTGAATTTAAATGTGGTTTCGTGAGGAGGCTGTTGGACCTTGGTGGAGATATGCACTCTACTGAGTGTCATTCTAGTTCAGAGACTGACTCAGCTGAAAAGAAAAATCTCTTTTCTATGTGCAGCTTCTGATGATAGATAACTTCACTTAAAATTCTGCCTAAGGTCAAGTTACTCATATCCTGTCGAAGGGGGAAATAAAATGTAAATTAGATGAGCGAGACCACATCAGAGGATCTATGTGTCACAACTATCCTGCGATGATGTCAACAGCAAAATGAATCATTGAGGTAAAATGCCCAAAAAGTAAAATGCAGAAATGAACAGCCTTGGTATTTAGCTGTCAGATAAAGACGAAAGTTGTTTTAATCTATTTCCCTGGCAAATTTTCCGTATTTTTTTTGGTCCAAAAGACTCATGGAAAAGGATGTCTACACATGAAACAGCAATTAAAACAATTTTCTTATTTTAAAACCAAATTTTAAGCCATGAAGCATCTTTACTTCTGTTAAAACCACTAGTTTTTCAAATATTTCCAAACGTCACGCGACACTTCAGTTCTCACATGGCGACAGGAAGGTGCGTTGGCTCGCTTTGACTTTGACTTTGTTGTCAGTATTTTCTCTCGGGCGATGTGGTTCCACAGTTTCATTAACTTTTATAACAAGCTGCCAGCACCATTTATGTAAATTGCTCTTGATTTAAATTTTTAGCATAAAAACGGCACAGACACTTTTTTGTGCATTTGTTTTTCAGAGGGACAATGAAGGGACACTCTGGAAAAGCTCCTCTCCCATCTGAGTGCACCATGAATATAATAATTATGATAATGATGATAATAATAATAGCAATCAGAGGCTTCAAGTGACATTTGAGCTGTAGAACAAACCTGGAGGGACGATGATGATGAAGAGGAATGAGTCAACCTGAGAGATTTGACATCACAGGACGATGAACATCAGCACAATTCTGTCGCTGCTGCTTTTGTTCAGTTCCCGACAACAAGGTTCTGGTTCTCGCATCTTGGTAAAAGTTGGCAAACAAACAAAAGGAACACGAAGTAGAGAGAAAGTGTGAAAAAATTTGTAAAACCTATTGCACAGTAAAACCTTCCAGGATGCAGATTCTTTATCAACCTAAAAAAAGAAGTCAAGCAAACTTTACTTATTACCTCAATGAGTAAAATGTCACTTGGGACGCCCCTGCATTGGTTACAGAATGTTTAAATAAATATTTACTCATTTTAAAGCTGAGTTTTGACAGGTTAAAGTAAGTACAGGTAAAAAAAAAAATCAGAAGTAAATTATTCATCGAGAGATTTGAGCTGTAAATCACAGTGTGACAGACGGACACACCAGACGGGTTTAAACTTCCTCAGACATACTGGCCCTTAATCATATTATTGAAAGAAACTGCCTATGATTAAGAAACATATTGGATGACTGACATCAACCTCGAACAGGTGCTGGTGCATGACTGCCTGATCGACAGCCTTCTATTTAAAGGAACGTCTCTCATTTTCATTGGCGGCTACGGGATCAAAATAAAGCACAAACTTTCAAGACGGACTGACATCGACGAGCCGAGTTCCCACAGATGATCCTCAATCCATCAAGCGTGACGCGAGGTGAGACTTGAACTCTAGGTGGCAGTCCTGCGTGAGGCGCTGTGCCCCTTCTGACTTAAAAAACATTTCTACTTTCAGCAGCAAGTTCAGCAAAAGCGAAGTCTAACCAACACGAATTACTGTAATTGCAATTGTTTACTTTTGTTATCTGATGCTGATTGAAACTGAGCTGAGACCCATCACACTTTTCTTTGTCTTCCCTCCCACAGCGTCCTGCAGAACGTTAAACAAGCCGGATCGTTTCTGTCTCCGAGCCGCGGCGGCGACGTGGCGCTGTCGCAGGTAACCTTGGAACAACACAACGCCTCGAGTGATCCTCTGTGATGACCTGGGAGGAGAGAGGGGCTTATTTCAGTTTCAGTCCTTCTCTCTGTTTTTCACCTCGTGGCGAGGATTGGCCTCTAGAGTTGATTCATGATTCTTATCCATATCTGCCTCCCCCACCTTTTTGGCTTCGGGCTTTCGAAAATGGAAATAACGTCCAATCACTGTCAAAGGTCTGAATCCTCACTTCTTACTGGCTGACATACAGCTTTAATATAATACATCATAAGAACCGATTGCTTCCCCTTTGTCTCACGGCTGTGGCTCAGGAGGTAGAGAGGGTTGTCCACTAATCCGAGGAAGAGTGGTTCAATCCCTGTCTCCTCCAGTACCATTACCCATTTACCCATTTGGTTAATTTCATTGAAATCCTAATTAATCCTTATAAGTTTTCTCAGATTTTTTCATACTTTTACATTTAATCAAAGTATTTCATATGAAATAAACAAATAAAATGAAAAAACGCATTTAAGAAGTTATAATTATTTACACAATGTCGAGTAAGCAAACATTGTCAAAGCCCAATTTTAAATTTGTTAAGAGAATTCACATATATATACATACATGTAGATGAAAGTGACAATTTTATCTTGTCTGTATAATCGCAGAGGCAGAAAGTCGGACAGAGGGAAACTGTTCTGAGGAGAAAGCGACAGAGAAACACACAGAGGAGAATCTGTATTTCACCGACTCCTCTTACAACCGGAGATGTGAAAGCAACGGGAGGAAATCTCACTGAAGTGTCTCAACGTTTTTTGCCACCCACTTGTGGCGACGTGCGAACCTCCAAGGTCTGGCGCTGGCGTGGGTTCCCCCCCCCCGCGCGTTTGTCATTCTTCACCGCACATGTCCTCTTGATGAATGGCGAGGGCAGAGGGGAGGTTAAGTGAAGATGAAGCAGATATAACACTCATTTGTATTCCATTCATCCAGCTCTCATACAGGCATCGGCATTCAGATAGTAAAAAGAAGGAAATTTCTCACTTTCTCTCTCAGTATGTAGAGGAGCGGACTCCAGCTCCCACGCGCTCGAGGAAGGGTTGGTGGTTGTGAAGAATAATGTCAGGACAAAAGCCTCAGAGGCAAAAATACGAATAATAGACACCGCACACATCTGCTTTATTTACGAGAGCTTTAACTTTAGTTTCAAACTTCTGGAAGAATCAATAACGGAGGACTGACGTGTGAAGAGCCTCACAGCAATAAAAGCCAAATGATCTGTTTACCAGGCTGTAAGAGCAGAAGAAACTAATTAAGTAGCTCCCTCTAAATTAAAGCACTGAGTAAACACAATTTAAACGGTGACTCATCGGTGACGACCACAATGTAATCTGTGACAATGATTCAAGGTCCATTTGGGTTTCGGTTCTTCAGGCTCATTTTATTTTGTTCTGTTGTGTTTGGAGGTTCCATGTTGTGAAGGCGTGAGAATCGGTGACTAGCTGCTTATCAGACTGTATGTAAAAGTGTGTATGTGGGTGGCTGTGGCTCATAGGGGAGATCGGGTCGTCAACTAACCAGAAGTTTAGTTCAATCCCCTTCCATCCAAGTCCATGTGATGAAGTGTTGCTGGGAAAGGCACGGAACCCCAAAAAAGGACTGAATGAGTGAATGGCAAAGCTCTTTGAGTCATTAAGACTAAATAAGTGCAATATTAATAAAGTCCATTTAAATAAAGATGGACGACACAATACAGCTCTCTTGAATTATATAAAAGTTTCAGAAGAATATTGCAAACTTGAAAAAGTGAAGATTTTGAGGATGAGTAAGAATCTGGTGCAGGACCAGCAAGTGGAGCTGACAAGTTTTTATGTTTTAGTTTTATCACAGTTTCATACCATTCCATTTATATTTGAACTCCATGCATGAAATTCACATTGTTTCAACATTATAAACACTGAAGTACGTCGTACTGCTCCCAGCATTAGCTCTTCCTGCAGGTAGGTGGCGTCAAGGAGCAGAAACCCACGGTGTCACTTTGATTTGGCACAGAGAGTTTTCTAATATTCAGGCTGCACGTCTGAAGGATGAATTAAAGCCAGTGAGACTCTTCTGCTGACTTCAGAGTAAAGCAGCTTTGTTGGGAGACAGGACTTTGAACCTGTTTACAATCCAATTTCCCTGCAGTCGATGTGAGTTAGAGAAAGTGTCAGCACAACTCAAACAGAGAAAGTATCAGAAGAAGAGAAAACTCGCCTGTTGTTGGGTGAAGTCTGTGAACAAAGAGAAGTTCAACACTGGGTTCGTATTCAATGAAATTCTATCAGAAACATTGTTCAGATCAATAAAAACAAAAAAATCATAATTTGAAATTGCCCATCAGAAGATTGTTAAAAATCCTTTTCGTATCAGCAGGATGTCTGTCTTTCAAAAGCTGCTACAAATCACAATGCAGCGAAAACTAGAGTAGAAAATATGTCTGGCTCAGACCAATAATCCCATTAATCCAGTCAAGCTGCATCAAAGTCTACACTCTCATAGATAACAAATATGGTGCAGATCGATGACTTTTTCCTCTGAGAAATCTGTGAAAGTGTAAAAAAAATAAATAAGTTGTCTCTATGCAAAGGAAGGAGAAAGAAATGACTGAATCCAGATCTGAGCAAAAATACAACCCAAACTCACAAAAGTGGAATATAGATTAAAACTTCAGTTTCATTTTGAGCTGAGGGGACCTTTATCATCTTGGTTAAGTCCAGGAAATTATGGTACGTGATAGCATTTAAAGGTTCAGCGTGTAGAATTTGGTGACACCTAGTGGTGGAGTTGCATGTTGCATCTGAATACCCCTCACCTCACTCTCCTCTTTCAAACACACAAGTAAAAACATCAGTAAGATCATTTTATATTCAATTGACAAGAGATTCCTTTCACCTAAATCTTAAACACTGGACCATTAAACATGCTCTTCCCCCCTATGGAGGATGGTAGAAATAGGACACTTTTTATGGCCCAACTTTGTGACCCACCTGCTGGTAAGTAAACCTCAGTCATTGCACCTGCTGCTCTTCTTGTCTGGATCTTGTTCTGTGCCTTCCCAGAGTCAAATCAAAACGGGCACCGTCCTCGTCGCCCATCATGTCAAACTCAAACAAGCGAATTCCGATCGGTGGGAGACAGACGAGAGTTGGTACAGGGAGAGAAACATTCAGCAGAGCACTGGAGGGAGACAGCAGTCAGTAACACAAACATTTACTGAGGGATAACTGAAGTAAGCCACAGCGCTCACACACACACACACACACACACACACACACACACACACACACACACACACACACACACACACACACACACACACACACACACACACACATGTACATTCATCTACACACACATGCACTCACACTGGAACCGTATCACTCAGGAGGATGGATTCTGACAAGCATGTCTGTAGCCTCTTAACTCCTCAGAAATCTGCTAATAAGTGGAAATGAGGACTTGATTGAAAAATAACTAACCTAAACTTGCTCTAATTGTGTGACACGCTTGAGATTTCAGAAGAAAGAAGCAGAAACGTCCCTGCAGCTCCGGCTCTTGTTCCACGTTATGTAACCAGGTGCAGTCACAAACACTGTGGAGCCGCTTTGCCAGCTCCTCTCTCCGCTGAGTCGAGTGCGCCCTGTCCAATCCCAGCTCAGGGATTCTTCCTTCAACTAACCAGCCCCTCAGTAAGACGGAGCGCAGAGCTTATCACGGTGCTGCCACTGCAAACACAACCCCCCCCCCCCACCCTCCGGCATCCCCTCTCCTTCTCCTCGCAGAGTTCCTCCACCGAGCTCCTATTACACTCCGACGCTTTGTCAGGATGCAGCAGGATCCTGCTCAGAGGTGATAGTGGAAGTCATAGAATGCCAAGCGTCTGCTGGTTCCTGCTTCTCAAATGTGACAATTTGCAGCTTCTCCCTGTTGTGTCTCGTTGTAAATTGGGGATCTTCGCCTGAGGAACGGCTGTTCTGCCAAAACAAGCCAGTTAAAGGTTGTTTTTTTTTGGCTCCCGGAGAAAAAGAATACGATTATTCTCCGCTCACTTTTGACATTTCATAGGCGGAACTGTTACTTTAATTGCTTAATGTTCGGTAGATGAAAATATCAAGGTGTCATCTTCAATTTATTCCTACATTTTGACATTTTGTGAGTCGTATTTTACTCCACGTCAAAATTCAAGCGTTTCCCCCTGTTTAGGGATCTGGAGACTCTTTCGTACTTTTTGTCTTATCAAGTCTGGAACTTTGCGATTCTCTTTACATGAAAGCTTGGCTCTGACATTGCCTGCAGCAATTTCCCCACAAAAATAGAGCCGCTACGCAGGATCCTGCCACGCGCCAGGATGAGAGACCATATTTCCCCCAACCTCACTTTACTTCAGTGCGAAGTGCAAAGTGAAATAAATCATCTCGGGGAAAACACAGGCAGAAGAGTGGAACCGAGGGTTACAAAGAGAGAGATCAGAGTTAAGTCCTGCTGCTGGAAAATACCCACTAACACTGCTATTGTCAGAGGTGTGAATAAAAACCCAAGGCAGTGATGAATGTGAAATAAAAATTGTGTTTGTGTCTTTCCACTGTCCCTGCTCTTCCCCACAGTCGTGGTAATCAGCTGATTTAAAGAGCAGATGAGCCTTCATTAGCAGCTTAATGTGTTGACTGATTGTGGTTCTGACAATAGAGCTCGATGCGTGGCTAAAAACGGCTTAAATCAAAACATACAAATGTAGTTTTAATATGTTTTCTAGTGTTATATATCACTTTGTATTTATAAAACATTCACTTTAACAATTTGCTTTTAATGACAAGTAAATTGCACCATAAAATACTGGAGTGGATTTCGATAAGGGACATTGATGTAGATGAAATAAATAAATAGATAAGTCACCTCAAAAGTTGGAAATATATTTAGACCTGATATGAGGAGACATTAGTGAAGTTTGAGTTTTGATTGGTTTCCTTTTCCCTCAGCGGGGTGAGAAGAGGTTGGGTGTCAACCCTCCTGCTCCATTTCTATAAGCGTTCGTGAGTGCAGGTCTAATAGAAGCAAGAGATGCTTCAATATAATAGATCACCTCACAGCCTGTGATTTTTGGGCCATCCAGAATCTTCCTCTGTTGAGCCGTGTCAGCGTGAAACCACATGGAAATGAAAAGGTAGAATGCCGATCCACAAAACCCCAAATTTCTGAACCTTCCCAAAAAAAAGAAAGGTCTTTGAAGGTGACATTTTTATGTCGGGAGGCCATTTCTAAGATTGTCCACTTTGTCTGAGGGACAGTGAGACTTAAACCCCTCTGAATTAGAGGCTCACCGTTTTTTGGCAAAGTGAAAAATCCATGGGTCATCACCTCTCAGTGTGGAAGCTGGAAAGAAAAACTTAGATGACAAACATTTGTCCTCAGCTCTGCTTGTGAGATCCACAGTGCACTGGCCCCATGCACGGTTGATGGAGCTCAGCAGCATCTAGTTGCTGATGCAAACGACTTGCAGACGCGGCCTGTGTTCCTCCGATCGCAGGTTTATTGCTTCCTCCTTGTTCCTGTACTTTCATGAAGGTCAGGATTAATGGAAATCAATGGCTGGAGCACAAATGGGACACGTCTTTGCCTGAAGTCACAACATCAACGGTTAATCTGTGTCATAATGTTTTTCCTGTTCCTGTCTTTAAAGGAGCCTTTGAAAGATTCTTGTAATTCAGCTGAACAAACCTTTGGCTCTTTTATCTCAGTAATGCCTGTGGAGAATTGGACATGAAGATATTTGCATAATTTAATAGAACTATAATAGGGCCGTGGGTTAAATGGTAAATGAGCTACATTTATACAGCTTTGTTTTCTTAATGACCACAAAAAAAAACACAAAATACACATACACCCATTCTCTTGTTGCTAATGGTTACAGAGCATAGTCTGATTATGACTCACGATAACATTGCGTCATACGTCCGACATTCCTGCGTCACCATTTCGATGTTAGCGTCTATAACTGCGGTTTCTCCCAATTACCCCAAAAATGTGACTTCCTTATCCGATTATTAGGTTTGACCTTATTCAGGTTAAGGTCACACAAAATTATTTTTATAGACTATCGGCTAAATCTAGTTAATTTTGGAATGTTGGTGTCATGATAACTTTTCTATTTACTCACAGCGACACCGTTGGGTATTGAACCACCAATTATATGTATGGATCAGAGATTAGGCAAAACCCAATGATGACATTAATTAACCAAGTAAGAATCCTGATGGATTATCCTGGATTAAAAAAACAAACAAACCCTTTTGTTTTCAAGTTCAATTTCATTAATTGATTAAAAAGTTCGGTCGATGTGACGTCTCACTCAAGTGACTTTTTGTTCATTTGGAAGTGTATGTTCGGGTGGGTGCTGACGAGTTTGTTTGTGTGTGTGTGTGTGTGTGTGTGTGTGTGTGTGTGTGTGAGTGGCGTTGTGTGATTAATGGATTAGAGGTGGTGCTGTCATATTAGATTATAGGAATGACAAGCTCCACTGCTTCATCTCGTAGATCATATCAGAACAAACCTCTCACATTCCTGCCAATTTTCTGCGCCAGTGCAAGTGCATCTCGGAGCTGGAAAGTAAAGCATGTAAAGTGTGTGTGTGTGTGTGTGTTTGTGTGTTTTGTATTACTTGAGCATGCTACGTAAAGGCCAACACAACTATTGTGTGAGGGTGCAATTTTCAAAAAGTAGTGCAAGACGGCTGAAAAAGAAAAATGAGAGAACACAAATGTCATCACTTTTTGATGATAATAATTCCAGCCACTGGTTTGATGTCTTGAATTTCTCGCCTCTTTATTTCAGATGTTTTTAAATCCTTCTCATTTGAATGTTCAGTCAAATTTGTGTTTGCCACATTTCTTCTATTCAGTCTTGAATGACTCTGGACCTTGAAATAAAAAGGACATGACTCATGGTTCAGCTGCTCTGTTTTCACTTTACCTAAATAACTGTGCTGACCTCTTACCTTTCTCCCTCAGCAGCCACAGGGTAAAGCAGCGTGTCGTCTGCTGGTGGATCATCTCAGTGTTATTTAAGGTTTGGCTAAGTGGCCGCGCTGCACGGGTACTTACTGGATCCATGCACATCACACCCATTCTGTATTCTTTACATATATCATTAAATTCTGAATTAATTTTACGGTTCTCGTTTTACAGAGCACTATGTTTCTCTGTGTCCTGCTGCCACCTCACAGCAGGTCACTTCTTCTAGACAAGGATTTATAGGGGACAACCAAATGGCTGCCATGGCTACGACACAATGGAAACCACTTCCTATTGATCATCAGTCTCTGTGGACGCCTTCGAAAAGAAGCTAAAAATCAATTTCTTAGTTCCAGGGGTTAATTTGTGCCGGATCATGCCGGAACAGGATCCGGCACCTCTTGGTTTTGGCCTGCCCGTGTTCCGGGACTTATTTGTGCTGATCCGGTACCTCTCGTATAGAAAAAAATATGAATACAGAGCTGACAACTCTCACGCTTTCGGCGTGTGACACACATCCAATTTGTCACGCCAAAAAAAAAAGTGATTTCTTACAAGTTGCCAATACGTCGATCGCGAATGCTGTGTGGGCCGGCGCCGCCACGCCCACCCCCCCCCCTGACAAGAGGTCCGCCGCGGACGAGGTTCGCTACATCGTCCAGGGCAGGGGGTGGCGGCGGCTAAAAACACTCCGCCGCTGCTGTGACGTTTTGTAATAAATCTCTAATTTGATTTTTGTGTTTGCAACTTGTGCAACAAGTTAATTGAGGAGCTGAAGGTGCTTAACGCACAGTACTGGCCCGAGGACGCAGGTGCGCTGTATGGAGAGACTGAGGTTGAGTCGCTGTGCCAGCGCTTTAACATTACCAACCCGCCCGCAGTCATACGGGTCTACAGGAAACACAGAGACTCGGAGGTAAAGACATCCCCGATGAACTGATGGAGTGACTTGTTGCTGTCAACAGCATTCCTATTGCGAGTGCTGAATGTGAGCGCGGATTTTCGCAAATGAACTTAATTTCACATCCACCATATCATCTTTACTCTTCCTAAATCTTGTTGGACCCCCCCTGGCTAAATTCAATCCAGTCCCGTACGTGAGGTCGTGGGTGGCCAAAGGACACAGAACTGCCACAGACACACGCAGTAAAACCCGAAACAGGGAGGAGGAGAATCCGGACATGGTCGTGATGTGGGGTGTTTTGGACTAAATATGATGAGCATACTGTCTATTAATAGGCCGCCGTGCCAATCTTTAAATAATAATAATGGAAGATTTATGTGATTTATTGTAAGCTTTGAACTTTTATTTTTTATGTTTTACAAGTTAGATATGTTGAGAAATGAATTGCTGACTGTAAGTCCCACCTGTGTTGATGTGGGCATTTGCCTGTGCTGTATAGCCTAAAATAATTGTAAATTATTGTCATAAAATTTATACCATGGATATTAATTGAAGTTAAGGCTTGTAAGTCCCACAGCATTGTCAGTGGGCATTTGCATGTTTTTTTCAGCACCGTTTTCTGTATGCGTTCCGGGACCTGTGCCCGTCTCGTCACCCCTGCGCTGTCATATGTACTTTGCGTTCCGGCACCTTGTGATTTACAAATTAAGCACTGCTTAGTTCTCTTTATGTGTGTAAGTGGTTTGTCTGATTCTTTTGTTGAATCCTTTCTACAACTGTCCTTTTCTGTGAAAGGTGCTGTATTTAATGATCTTTACTCAACTGTCTTCCTTTGAAATGCTGAACAAATGATGCAAACTATTGGGAAAAAAAATTACCAAAGCTTTTCCTGCATATCCTGTCGCTGCAGAACGATATCCGACAATGTTAAAGTGTCGTTTTATCTATTTGGAAACATCAGGGCTTAACATTGGATTTTGTTGTCGCCCTTTGATTCTCTGAAGTGCAACTCTGAGGTGTTTTTTTTAAACAGCCGTCACTTCAAATCCGACTTCCTGGGGTCTGTTGATCAGATTTTTGACTTGCCTCCTACCACTGCTCTGCTTGTCCATCCATCCATTCATTGTATCCTGCTTCTCTGACATCAGGTTGCAGAGGCAGCGACCTAAACAGGGTGTTCCAGACATACCAGTACTGAGAAAATCCAATCCTGTGTCACCCTCCACGTGTGACCACTGAGGTAAAACTGCCACCTGCACCCCAGCAGTCGATGTGGTAATACGTGGTAACACCTTTGGAAAACCTGAATTCCTATGTGCGAGGCTGTAGAGAGGGTGTTTGTGCATAGACAAGAAATCATTTCCCCACTTCCCCTGTGTGTGGTGAGCAGGGGAAAGCAGAGAGGTTATATTTGCAAATGGAACATGATGGAAAAAGAAAGAAAAACATGGAGCTTCCCCCCGAGCAGTGCTTGCCGGTGTTGAAGTCGACAGGTGTATGAGAAAGTCTATAGCTGCTTCTCACATATCAAACACCATTCATCACCCTCTTCCTGTCTGTCCTCGTCTGGGGGCTGTGCAAGAAAATCCATATGTGCATGTTTGAATATGAAGGACTGGGAGTGCGGAGGAGAACTGACGGTAAAGATAACATGGGCAGATAATCGTGTAACTGATTACTTGCTCAGTTGAATTATTCGCTGGGAAGCCGATTAAAATATATTTTAAAAAATCGATCTTGCACCTCCATCCACCGCGACCCTCAAAGGATAAGCAGTATAGATAATCGAAATGATAATGTCACATAGAGAAAACACAGAAGAAGAGAGACGCACCCAGTTGATTGTACTTTCATCAGAGTTCTGGCTACTTACCTACTCACTCCTGGTATTGAGCTATTTACAGGAAAGACAATCTGTGTCTAATCCTCAGTCAATACATTGTCTTGTGTAAAAATGTCGTTCAAAGCTGATGTTTGTTATCATGTCAATATGTGCACATGGTGGCATTTTCCACAGCTACACCATTATATACTGTGATACTGCTGGTGCACATGTCTGTGCATGTGTCTGTGTCTGTGTCTGTCCTACACTTGTATTGGGCATTATAGATATCAACAGAGTCTCATTATTTACTCATTTCACAGAGATTCTCCCCCAAAAAAGGATCAATCATTGAAATAAGTGGCGGAGAAAAGAGGATTGGATGAAACAATATACAGCCCAGTGTGTCCTACATGTTATACTGGGACACGGGTGAGGAGTCAAGCGTCGTTGTATGGTTGTTGCCATGACGACGAAGGTGCAGTGCTGGATTGAGTAAAATATTAAACTGCGTCTGGACTCTGTTTATATATGTACGAGTGGAATACAAAGTGTGATGAGTTCTGAAGTGAAATCAAGCAACACCCGATGTTTACAAATGAACGTGGTGCTCTGATCATCACTGTTGCTCTGGCTGCTGGTGGAAATCCCCGGAGACGGATGACACGCTTCTCTCCGGTCCCTCTGATGTTCCGGGGCTGGATCTCTGCTGGGCGCCCACTGCCCACTTTCTTCTCCTCTGCATAAACCCACAGGCTGTAAGCAACGACAACAGCGATCTAAAACCACACTGCTCATATTCCAGTGGAGGGTGAGCTCAATTTCCTGGATTCACCCTCTGAGAGTTCCAGCCGTCCTCACGATAACTGTCAGTTTGACTGAAATGATTTCTCATGCAGATCAGGATGAAGATATGAGGGAGGGAAACTGACTCAGGACGCACCTGGTGGTTCATTGGGATCAATCCATGGACATTTGATCGTGCACCATTGCTGTTTTTGTTGTAATTAGCTCTTTGAGGATTTCTTTTATTTATATATATTAACCAATTAACAGGATTAATCACCACACGTGCCTTCAGAGGGCGCTGTTGCTCATTAAAAGTCACATAGTGTTGCTTTAAATATTCTGAATAATTTAGAATTTAGGAATTTAATGAAGAAAACATGTGAGGATCTTCTCAATCTTTCCCCCCTTAAAATATACATTCCAGCACATGTAAAATCTTGTTATCGAGCAATTCAGTGAATGTCCAGAGCCGTAACCAGTTATACAGAGACCGAGCAGAATCCTTCCTCCCTCCTCACAGAGATCACTGCCTGATTCTGATATAATGATGGCAGACGGACTGCAGCTCTTTGTTTATCATCCTCACATGAATTGACAGGGCCTTGGCATTGCTTGGTTTCCCTGCTCTCTCCCTAACTTGGACAGATTTTTCTGCACTGGCAGACAGGGTTTGCTACTGTCGCTTCAATCTGTCTTGTCGTGTCCTGTGGAGTTAAATGGAGATTCACGAGTAGAAGCACAACCATGAGGAGTAGTGGGAGGACTTCAAATTGGATCTCCAGGAAACTGCCAGTAGGTTAAAAACAACTACAACACTCAGATGGCATATTACGTGGACTTTTTTGAATTTTTTGACTCTTTGTTACTCTTCTGGTCAAATTTACCCAAACATTATTGGGGTTTAAGAGCAAAGTAGAAATAAAAGTTTAATTTGTCGTTGTTTGGCTATAATATAAAAGATTTGGGTTGCAAATAACATGCTTGTTTAGGAAAACAATGTATTACTAAAGTGTGAGCACAGTTAGAAAGTGTGCTGCAAGCCCTGAGTGCAAAATGTGTTCAATGAATTGAAGTGTAGATCCAGTAAAAAAGCTGACCTGAGTAAGGGCACCTAGACATATTACAGAGTTGAAGGAGTTTGGAGGAGCTGCTCTCAGAAGAAGACATTCGAGAGATTCTTGAAGATTGAAAAGGACGCTCCCGCGCTTATAGCACATGTCAGCTCATTCCACCACCAGAGAACCAGAAACAGGAACAGTCTGGATTGTGATTTCCACGTGTGCAGGGATGGCAACACCAGACCATGAGAAGGAACTAAAACCTGCATGATTAAGATCAAGTGGACAGAGTGAAGGTCCAGAAGTTACAACTGGACAGATTGGAAAATAAAAACATTTGCTCCTGTGGTGAAGCGTGGCTTTGCATGGAGTTCAGCTTTAGTGAACTCAGGCCCTTATAGACTCCATGTCCTCTGGGATTGGCTCCCTTGTGACCCTCAAAGTCACTCTGTCCCTTCATCACAATGGGGTATAGAGCAAAGAGAAATTAATGTAAATTATTTTAGCGTAACTAGAGACCACAGGGGTTTGACTGCTTTCTGACAGCTGTACAGCTCCTATGATTAACGACATTGTAGTGGTCCTGTGAGATCAGGCCTGTTGCCGTCATGAAGCTTCATTATATTCTCCTGACAATGCACACGGACCATTTGTATGCAGAGTGCGCACACGTGTGTGACAGAATTCATGAAAGGGACCCGCACTGCTTCAGGATGAGTTTCGTGCTCAAGATGTTCAACTCAGTTGGTTTTTGTCTGTGACTTTATGTGTAAAAAGCTTTTTGTGTTTGCGTCTCGACACTGAGATGCAGTCATGGGAAACGTCATCTTCGTGTTCTGTTTAGAAAATTATAATTACTGAAATTTTTCACAGTTGTCCAATAATAACATGACATTTCCAACAATATTACTTGTTTGCATTAAATGGTTTCCATCACTTCTCAGCGCTGTTCTCCCGTCTTCCTGTCTCCCACATCTGGCTCTTCTAATTTTATTCTGCAGCCATTCCCTCCTCTCGTCCATCTTCTGAGACCAGGTGTCAATCACAGTGAATGATGCAGCAGCTGGACATAAAGTCGCCATAAACCATCTGTTATATTTACATTCGGAGTCTATTGTTTAAAACCTGTGTGCACATAATTCATCACTATTATCATCAATTAGTCCTCCTGTACTGGGAGAGGTGATAATCTGTATTCTGTCCTTGTCACTGACTTCTCCTGCTCACCAAGTGGAAGAAAGATGAGGTGGTGGAACAAACTTTTTCTGACTAACACAAAACCTGGTTCAATATTTAGATGAGTGACTGGAACCTCATTATACTATAATAATCATAATAACAATAGTTTTAATATATTAGAAAATAATCATTTATATTCAAAAATAGTTTTTTTACAATGGTTACAAACAGGGACGTGAAAGAAAAGACAAATATCTTGAAAGATAATACACATCATTAATCATTAAAATAGACACAGAAACAAACACTGTTACAGGCACGGGGCAACAAACACACAGACACACACACACACACACACAAACACACAGCAAATTGTTGTTTAATTTTTTAAACATTTAATTTAAATGTTTTTAATGAATCAACAACTGCTGCCCTAATCTCTAAACACAGATTACTGGGGGATTGTTCAAATCCTTAATAAGATTTAGCTTTTAAAGATGTTAGTTACTACGGCTTAGGAACAACTATGCACAATATAAAGATAATAAAGTCTGTTGCAGGGATATAATAAAAAAAAGAGCAAATAGGCTCTAAAACCAATTTAAGACTAGGGCTACGTTGTAGCACTAACGGGCCCGAGCACATCGTCGGTATCAAGTCTGTTGCGGTCGGGAAGAGAGAGCGTTCAATGACCAAGCGTACGTGTCCGTGTTGCATGCGTTTGCACACTGCGGCAAGGATAAAGGCTTCACTTCCTGTAGCCAGTAGGTGGCACTGTGATTTTAAGTCATGGTGTCTTTGCAGATGTCTTCAGGTAGCGACTCTTGTCTTACATGTCTAGTTTGGACTAGATTGAACCAAATATGCATGAGACACAGAAGCTCGTGTTTTGATGGCGTGTAATCAAACTTTGACGCCAGGCCACGGTCACATGGTATGACGAAAAGTTAAAATTCAAATGACTTTAGATACTTTAATGCTGTATTATAGGCAACATCTTTGTGTAGGGCTGAGCGCTAAAGCATGTGAAATGTGATTGAAATAGGATTTCTGCTCCATGCTGACACTCAAAATGCAGCCCATGGTATATCTTACTGGTCTATGTAGGCCTACTGCTTATAATAATCAGCTACCTCTATTTTTGTGACGGTGACATGACGTCATACAAAATTGCCCCACCAGAAATTTCAGGCTAAAATCGCCACTGATCTCAGACATATTTGGTCCGATCGAGTCCAAACTAGACATGTGAGACAAGAGTCGTGACCCGATGACATCTATACAGAAATCATGACTTAAAATCACAGCGCCCCCTGCTGGCTGCAGGAAGTGACATGTTTTATACTTTGATCAACTGCCTTTAAACGAGCTGTCTAAAGGCAGCCGCCTTTAAACAGTTTGTCATCACTTCTGAGGAGAGGTACGACCATACTGTTGCTCTTTTCAAACGTGTGTTAAAACGTGGGAAAAAGAGGAAGTGAACGAGAGAGGGAGGAGCAGAGATCTGTTTCTGTGCAGAGGAAGTGAATCTGTTCTACAGTCTCTGGCAGCAGCTGAAATGGAGCAGCAAGAAAATCACCTGGACAGAGAAAGGTTCTCCTGTCCG
Organism: Limanda limanda; assembly: GCF_963576545.1. NCBI lineage: Eukaryota > Metazoa > Chordata > Actinopteri > Pleuronectiformes > Pleuronectidae > Limanda > Limanda limanda. The sequence continues at coordinate 37,822,824 of NC_083636.1, read as the reverse complement.
ATCTGTGTGGATCTACTGAAGGATCCGGTGACTACTGTCTGTGGACACAGCTACTGTAAGAGCTGTATAAACACCCACTGGGACGAAGGGGAGGAGAGAGGATGCTATAGCTGCCCTCAGTGTAGACAGACCTTCACACCGAGGCCTGTCCTGGGGAAAACCACCATGTTAGCTGCTCTAGTGGAGGAGCTGAAGAAGACTGGACTCCAAGCTGCTCCTGCTGATCACTGCTATGCTGGACCTGAAGATGTGGCCTGTGATGTCTGCACTGGGAGAAAACTGAAAGCTCTCAAGTCCTGTTTGGTTTGTTTGGCCTCTTATTGTGAAAAACACCTCCAGCCTCATCTTCAGTCAGCTGCATTTAAGAAGCACAAGCTGGTGGAGCCCTCGGAGAAACTCCAGGAGAACATCTGCTCTCGTCACGACGAGGTGATGAAGATGTTCTGCCGCACTGATCAGCACTGTATCTGTTATCTCTGCTCTGTGGATGAACATGAAGGCCATGACACAGTTACAGCAGCAGCAGAAAGGACTGAGAGGCAGAGAGAGCTCGGGCTGAGGAGACAAACAATCCAGCAGAGAGTCCAGGACACAGAGAAAGATGTGAAGCTGCTTCAACAGAAGGAGAAGGCCGTCAATGGCTCTGCTGATAAAGCAGTGGATGTTAGTGAGGAGATCTTCACTGAGATGATCCGTCTGCTGGAGAAAAGAAGCTCTGATGTGAAGCAGCAGATCAGATCCCAGCAGGAAACTGAAGTGAGTCGAGTCAGAGAGCTTCAGGAGAAACTGGAGCAGGAGATCACTGAGCTGAAGAGGAAAGACCATGAACTGAAGCAGCTCTTAGACACAGAGGATCACAACCAGTTTCTACACAACTACCCCTCACTGTCACCACTCAGTGAATCTACACACTCATCCAGCTTCAGCATCCGTCCTCTGAGGGACTTTGAGGACGTGACAGCAGCTGTGTCACAGGTCATAGGTCGACTACAGGACATTCTGAGTGAGACAGAGACAGAGATTTTACAGATTGTGTCTCAAGTGGATGTTTTACTGCGACAACCAGAGCCAGAGACCAGAGCTGACTTCTTAATATATTCACAGGAAATCACAATGGATCCAAACACAGTAAACACACATCTGTTATTATCTGAGGGAAACAGAAAAGCAACATGGATGAGTGAAGTTCAGTCTTATTCTGATCACCCAGACAGATTCACTTACTGGCGTCAGGTCCTGAGTAGAGAGAGTCTGACTGGACGTTGTTACTGGGAGGTGGAGGTGAAGGTGGGGGGGGGAGGAGTTCATGAAGCAGTCGCATACAAGAATATCAGCAGAGAAGGACACTCACATGAATGTATATTTGGATTCAATGATACATCTTGGGCATTATCTTGTTATGGAAACAGTTATAACTTTCGTTACAACAGCATCGAGACTCCAGTGTCAGGTCCTACGTCCTCCAGAGTAGGAGTGTACCTGGATCACAGTGCAGGTGTTCTGTCCTTCTACAGCGTCTCTGACACCATGACTCTCCTCCACAGAGTCCAGACCACATTCACTCAGCCTCTCTATGCTGGAGTTAGGGTTTGTTATGTTGGAGACACAGCTGAGTTCTGTAAACTCAAATAGACTCGAGTAATTAAAAGCAGTGATTTAGATTCTGTGTTTAAATCTTTAACTTCTTTTGTCTCCATGTTTGTTGATCAAAGTTCGTCGTGGTGATGTTTCTGCTCCGAACAGAGATCAGCTGTCAATCAAACACTGACCTTCCTTTATCACACATATTTAGTTCTCACTTTGTAAAGACAGAAATCTATAGTTACACTGATATGAATGTGTTTGAAAAAACCCGAGCACCGAGCGGTGGGAGGCCCTGTTGTATTTCGAAGGATTTGCATTTCCATTTTGGGCTTTTTCAGGGCGAAATTGCTGTAACTTCGGTGTTACAGGTTCAAGCTCCCTCAAACTACACGTGTGTAACAACAGCCCCCCCCCCTGCAGACATTCATATGGTTTTAAGGAATGGGCGTGGCAAAATAACTGACTGGCGCCCCTAAAGGGCAGCCCCCGCACTGCGATTGGCCGACATCTACAAAAAATAAGAGGGACATGTGTCTTTTCATGACAAAAAAATAAGTCTCTTGGATAGATGTGCTAGACCAAACATGAAGCCCGCCATTTTAGATTTGGTGTCCATTTTGGCCATTTATTATAATTATAATTGTATTTTAACAGAAACTATAAATTAAAATTCTGACCCAGATAATAAGCTAGACCCAGATATTCTGGCGCTAGATGAAAAGTTAAGGTTGTTTTTAAGTCCTCTGTCTTTTCCACTTTACTTATGTTCGGGCCCCACACCGAGCGGCCCCAGTGCTCTGAGGAGCCCACAGCAAACACAACAGTTCAACACACCAGGATTCTGCTTCAAGGATTTAGTGGATTTTCATTTTCACTGTGACTTGGACCATCGATGTATATATATATATATATAAATACAAATTAACACTTACAGATTTATACATTCATATATAAGCAGAAAGATAAAAACATGAGGGGTATTTACCTTCAAGCCACGTGTAGAAACCTTCTCCTGCAACATGAGCGATATCAGAAGAGACTTTATTGTTTTTGAATAGAACACAACTACAAACTAGGGCTACGTTGTAGCACTAACGGGCCCGAGCACACAGGCGGTTTCTAGTCTGATGCGGTCAGGAAGACAGTGAGTTTGATGACCAAGCGCTCTTCTCCGCGTTACATGTGTTAGCCAACGGGGCATGGATAAACGCTTCACTTCCTGTAGCCATTAGGTGGCGCTGTGATTTTAAGTCATGGTGTCTTTGTAGATGTCATCAGGTCACAACTCTTGTCTCTTGTCTTTTGTCTAGTTTGGACTAGATTGAACCAAATATGCATGAGATACAGACGCTCGTGTTTTGATGGCATGTAATCAAACTTTGACGCCAGGCCACGGTCACATGGTATGACGAAAAGTTAAAATTCCAATAACTTTAGATCTCCATCTTGTTGTGAAGACACTCATCTAAATTTCAAGTTGATCTGATGAAAGCCCTACGACAAGTATGTCAAAGTAAATATGCGGAATATGGCCAAAATGGCCACTAAATCCAAAATGGCGGGCTTCCTGTTTGGTCTAGCATATGTATCCAAGAGACACTTCTTTGTCATGAAAGGCGCATGTCCCTATTGATTTTTGTAGATGTAGGTGTATCGTAGTGCCGGGGCTGCCCTTTAGGGGGCGCTAGTCAGTTCTTTTGACACACCCATTCCTTAAACTCATCTGACAGTCTTCACGGGGGGGCTGTTGATACACACATGTAGTTTGAGGGAGATGGACACATGAACACGGAAGTTACAGCGACTTCGCGTGTCATGGCGAGCTGATGAACTTTGATGCTACGCCATTAATATGGTGTTTAACGAAAAGTCACAGTAATCTTAAATCTTCATTATCAATGTCTTGAGACCCATTTGATACAGTTTGACATGGTTTGTCAAAGTGGATGAGGAGGAATACATCCAAGTGTAAGACGTTCCAAAAACAAGACAGTTCCTGTTGCCGCCAGGGGGCGCTGTGATTTTCAGTCACGATTTCTGTGTCAATGTCATTAGGTCGCGACTCTGACGAAAAAATGATATTTTGATAACTTTAGATCTCCATCTTGTTGTGATGACACTCTTATACATTTTAAGTTGATCTGATGAAAGCCCTACGACAAGTACATCAAAGAAAAAGAGTGGAATATGGCCAAAATGGCGGCTAAATCCAAAATGGCGGGCTTCCTGTTGCGTTTTTCATAATGCACTGATAGACTGTTTTGTGCGTCTGGTCATGATACACAAACGTCTTTTTTTTCGTGAGGATCGGTGAATGCTAAATGAGGGGCTTATCCGTAGGTGGCGCTGTTGAGCTATTTTGCCACGCCCATTTCCAAATACGTAAATTTTCACACATTTCTAATTTACTGCAATGTTTATAACATTTTTGAGCATGGGAAAGCCCTCAAAAAGCCCATTCACTACGCTCAGAATAATCCTTACAATTTCAATAGGGCCTCCCACCGGAGATGCTCGGGCCCTAATAAACAAGTGATTGGGTCAGAACCAAATTACATATCAAAATTTTCAAGCCACGTGTTCATTTAAAGTGAAATGATAAACTAACTTTTCAGTTGTTCATGCATTTCATATCATGCTCTCCATTTGGAAGATAAACAGAAGTCAGACAGCAGAGGGAGCTCTTCCTAGGAGCAAGGTAAAAACGCAAATTTTACTGAATTTATACCTCCAACATTTTGCAAAGTTATCTGCTTCATACAATTCTGCAGTACATATAGTATTCTGGTGGTTAAAGTTCAAATTTAGAGGAAGGATACTACAGAAACCAATGTTATGGAAGGAGTGCAGCAGTCCCACTACCCCCCCAAACCGGAGTCGAGCCCAAACTTTTTCAGCCAGCTCCACTTCACCAAACTCCGATATAACAATACCTAGCAGAACGTGCACAGGGCCGGTTAGCTCAGTTGGTCAGAGCGTGGTGCTAATAACGCCAAGGTCATGGGTTCAAGCCCCATACTGGCCATCTCTTAACTCTCATTTTCATTTTGAAGTTTTCTACTTTATTTATCTATGACATGATCTATTGGTAATCAGAAGTTTGAGGTAAAAGCAATGAGTTAACTCAACTGGAAATAATGCATAGGAGGCAGCGCAGCAATCCCAATATGGGTGGAGGTGTGTCAGCCTCATCATGGGATTGAAACCAGTTGGGATAGGTGTTGCATTAGCACCTTCCACCACTGAGTTCACCAAAGCTCGCCTCAATGCATGAACAGGCGATGAAGGCTTGGACCATCTTTACACCATCGAATCCCCAGAGGCGTGTAGCTGTGACAAATTGCAAAACAAAAAAAGACACTGAGTACATTAACACCAGCTCGAGTCGGGCAGTGAAAACTAAGCCATCAGTGCGAAAAGTGTTTCTTATCCCAGCCTGCATCGTGACTGAGGGCGATGAGATGAGATGACTCTTTGTCCTCCTGCAATGCATTTAGATGTAGTTTGTAGCAGATAGAGACAGAGACACTAACACCTCTTTGTTCATTCTGTTTTCAGATTGGCAACCATAGCTGAAACGTCATGTGCTTTCTGAGAGAGCTTTTAAAGTTGCATTGCACAGAGCACGTCACACAGGAGATGTTCACTTCAGGCTGCTTCTAACTCTAAACCATCCACTCGATACTTATCTGGTAAAAAAAACGTGCCTATTTGCTTCCTCATTGGTATTAAAGCAAATATTTGCATTCTCTGTGGTTTTAATTAGCACTGTAATAAAGCCACACATTTAAATTATTTAATCTAATGTAGTATATTATAAACTACAAATGAATAACTCATACAGATTCATCTTTTCCTTCATAAATTATTCAGTTTTTTCCCCAGAGGAAAAAAAGCATAAGGAGTCACACATCTTTAAATGTATGCCCTTCTCTCTCTCTCTCTCTCTCTCTCTCTCTCTCTCTCTCTCTCTCTCTCTCTCTCTCTCTCTCTCTCTCTCTCTCCCTCTCTCTCCCTCTAGACTCATTTTACTTATTTACAGAGGTCGACATCTTTCCGCAGGTTTAAAATGCATCCGAAGACATAACAGCTACTTTTGAATACATTTCTTCATAGATACGTTAGGGATTCAGGTGATCACACAAATTAGGGTTGTGTTTGGAATTTAAGGTTTTAGAGAGATTCTAAAGGCTAATTTAAGCTCAGTGGTACGAGACAAGTATAGTTACAGATGTTTGGAAAGCCTGACATCTATACCAACCCTGCTAATGCAGATGAGGAGAAGTCTTTTGAATCTGCTATCTAAACAGTATTCAGATGAACTGTATACGTTCTGTTGCTCTGATTGGTTAGGCTTGCTCCGCGACTGTTTAACACGCCTCCTGGAAACATCAGGAACAACCAACCGAGGGAATTTCATTACAACTGTGTCTAATATCCACTGGGTCACAAGGATCAACTGATTTGAATTTGTTTGGTCAAAGGTAAAGATCACTTCCTCGTGAAAACCTTATCTTAAGAACGTGGGACAATTCATTTAGACTTGAAGATTAATTGACACAATTACAGTGGTTAAAGGTCCTAGTGACCTCATATGATTCTGACACTTTTGTTATCTAGACTGAAACTGTACTGGTTGGCGGAGCAGTACTACCCAGGGCGTTCTTTCAGTTTCTCTACATTCTTACTGAAAATCCTTTGTTTTTGATGCTTTGATGCTCTATAGAGGAAATTTTAAACGTGAACAAAACTTTGGTTTTCAACTTTTCGTACAGGGAAGCCACATGTGGTGGAATTGCCTCCAAGACAAGTACAGGAATGATTTTGAAGAAAAAAAACTATCTTCACACAGAAAAACAACATTGGGAGAGCACAGCTTGAAGAAACTTTATAAAACTGTCAGTTTGTGGGAAAAAAACATCTCACACAAAGCTTCAGTCTCCGTCTCATCTGAAAACCAAGTGATGTGGAGCAGTTTTATGTCTTTTCCAGGTCTGTCTGTTTCATATCTCCACGGCAGCGTTTGGCTTTTGAAATGAAACTTACTGTAGAGGTCAGATGTCAGAAATCTAAAGAGGAAAGGCTGCCTGGAGTCTCCATCCTCCAAATCTCACACCCTACATAACCTTGTATATGCTGCCTTTATTTACTGCATAAGTGGCTGAGTGGATTTGTGGATAGTCAAACTCACCAATATTTCATTTAATATTTTATTCCTCCAACTCTGCAGTCCTGCTTCAGTTAATATACTTTGTACTGATACCAATATATGATTTTTATTCTTCCGTTTTTGAGACGTTTTATAAAAATCCAATCCTCTGTCTTTTGTCACTTGCTTCAAAAAGCCAGTCTTAATAAAGTAGTTTGCATGTTCTACACAAGAGACCTTTATTATGTCGGGGGATGAGGAGGAACAGATGCAATATTCTGTGTTGAAATGTGTTTCCTTCTGAAACCTATTTGTTCTCCCTACATGCCCTGACTCTGAAAGCTTTGTGCAACAATTGAAATTGTTATATTTAAACAAACCGTGTTGCTTGGATACAAAAGACACAACATCTCGTACTGCTTATTATTTTTGGTTCTCAACATCAGTATCACTCTCAGATTGTCCTCAACCAAGAGACACAGACCTGAGCTGGTACACATGGAGGCCATGTTTAAATGATGACAGTTCACCTTCCAGCAATAAATGTTTATTTTACACTGGTATTAATACTTTACAGAAACACAGATAACACACAGAAAAAACAGAAGTCACAGCCGAGCAGTGACACGTCTGCTGTGTAAAAGGTCAAACTGGAGAATGATGGGTCTTTAAGCCCTTAAGTTTACTGGAGTAAAAGACCAATACATTGATTTCTTTAAAATAAACGTTTCTTAAACCAAACCTAACTGACCTCTTTTGGTTGGTGTGTAAATTGACGGGGGCGTGTCCACGTGTCCTTCCTTAATTACAAGAGGCAGGATTGAAGTAACTGTTCATGTAGAGTGTTCCGGAAATCTTAATCATGTAATTATTACCTATTAAAAACCTTTCTACCTGTTAGCAAGTGTTGCTGGATAATTCCCCCTCTGTTGAAGCTGAAGCTGGGTGCTTTGGGTTTCTTCCAAGTGGAGGATATCATCGCTGTCAGATGTTCCAGATATTTTGGGACTTTGAATTACAGCGAGGAGGCTGACGTTCGTATTTTTCCCACCCGGCTGCTCATTACTGCCGTCGGAGCGCTGCATAATGTAAACATGACATAACGAGAGCGATAACGGTTTAAATTCTGAACAGAAACAACGGCACACAATGGAGAGCTGCCAATCAAGCTCATCCACCCACTTCTGAGCTCAGGTCTAACCACCCACACAGGATGAAAACACCTGTGTGGGTGAACCACCGCGGATATGACAGCGCACTTATTACGAACATCACACAAACGTGAAAACACATTTTATGTTCAACAAAGCCAAGATTAACAGCCGCAGAACAACAGAGGAACTCAAATGTTCTAGTTTGTAAGGAACGATTTGTGCTCATGTACAGTCACACTGGGTAGACAGCAGGTCATGTGGGATTCAGGGGCATGGACCGGCTTTCAAAATGGACTGATTGAGCGTTCATGTGGTGTCAAACTAATCTGTAAAATTACTTCCCGAATAGGAAAATTTCATATCAAGTCGGAATAAAAAGTGAGAGTCACTGAAAACTGGCAATTAGCATAATTTTCTAATATGAACTTGACAAGTGTTACACTTTGTCTCTTTCAAACTGTACGTCTGTCCCTCACAATTGCCTAACACCATTGTTTTTTAGCCGACACAGATATTTTTATGTCTAAACGTGAATATACAATAAGGAATCAGAAAGTGATACCAATGCTGAAGTGCCTGAAACGTGTATCTTGTAAGTAAATCTTCTCCAATACAGCACAATGTTCATTCTGCAAATTACAGTCTCTTTGAGAGTAAAGTAGACCGATTGTAGGCGATTCAGCCACGGGTACCATGTGATTGACAGTTAGTGTTGTCCAGTGGGTGTAGGAATCAGGTGTAGGTGGGCGGACAGTATCCTCGGTTACTTCTGGTTCCTAAAAGCCATGATGACGCTCGACAAAACGCAAAAACAACAGTTCACAAATCGAAGGGTGACGTCAAGGTGGATTGTAACTTGGTGAAAGGACATAACATCACATATACCAGCTTCTGCAGTGAGTCATTGGTTCTTTTGTCCCTTTCAGAGATGAAGCATGGGATTAACACACTGGCTGTGCACAGGACTTTCTGCACTGTGACAAATAGTCTGGCTTTTTATTAAAGTTGTATGATAGATGCCGCTGTCATTACTCGGTGGCTTGCATTTCAGCTTTTCTGTTTGTATTTCTTTGAGCTCAATGGCGCTGTACCTTGTTTGAAATGAACGATAGTGACGTGTTTGTATGGAAAACATTTAAAAATCTAGATCTAATAAGCAACTGTAAGTCTGTTGTGCAGCTCCAGAATTGTCTCTTTCAGATATACATCAGCGGCAACAGAAGAAAGTCATAAATCAGCCTTTGACGGGGGCAGCCAGCTTTTTGCCAGAGGGCAAATAAAAATGGTCCAACTGTACCGAGAAGGAACAGTGGATGAGAAAGTGGGGGGGCAGCATGCGAAGCACATGTTTTTACATGTGTCCTCTCACAGCTGCAGACTCCAGCTACTGCTTCAACAACAACAACAGAGATCAAGACATCGACCGCCTCCTGGCATCCTCCTCTAGATTTCTGATAGTGAACCAAACATGGTTGGAAACATTTTCTCTCTCCGGACCATCTATCAGATCTCAGACTTATTAGGTGTCAACTGTGGTGGCGCTTAATCATCACAGCCAGTCTTGTTTTCTTTGTGTCGTTTTGAAAAATGAAAAAGGGAAAAATGCAGACCTGACTTTATACCAGGTGATTAATTCTGCCTTTGCCTTATGCTAGGTATAGGATTGGCTGAGTGATTGATTCCCCGGAGGCGGCAGCTACAGTATTTCCAGCGCCTGCTCATTCTATCAAGAGTTCGTCAACTCTTAATCACATCTGGACCAACACAAATACGCAAATAAATGGTACCTGGACGTCGGCAAAGAAGAAACAGATGTTTTAGTGCTTGGAGGATGTCCAAAATGTCCAGCTGAGTGGTTTGATGAAGCATTTGTGCCTGAACTGTTTAAAACGTATTCAAAATAATACGTCCACAGTTTGAGGAATGGGCCTGTTTTCTTTCCTGGGGGGGTTTAGAGTATCTGCATTAATGCCACTATCAATTCATGGGAGCAAGCTTAGCACTGGAAGTTCTATCGGCTGAGCCTTATCTAAGAGATCCACAGCTGGCTGTTTTACTTTGAACTAAACGTTGACGATCATGTCATATAAGGCAAAAAAGTTTTGGGCCAAAGTAAAAAAAGTTTAATTACATGTTATATAATTAGTTTGTCAAAGATGGTTCCTGTCATTTTATGTAGCTCTTATCACCCTGATGTGTGATCAAGGGGTGGGAGGGGGAAGACGTCATTCTTTCTTTCTTTCTTTCTTTCTTTCTTTCTTTCTTTCTTTCTTTCTTTCTTTCTTTCTTTCTTTCTTTCTTTCTTTCTTTCTTTCTTTCTTTCTTTCTTTCTTTCTTTCTTTCTTTCTTTCTTTCTTTCTTTCTTTCGTTCTTTCTTTCTTTCTTTCTTTCTTTCTTTCTTTCACAAACACTGCTTTGGTAAATCATGACATAGCAGAAAACAACAGATAAAATTGACAGCTTTAATCAATAGTGTTGTTCACTGTCCTCTGGGTTATATACGTCCTCTTCTGCCTTTCTCTGTGGCCCAAAGCATGAACTACTCCTGTGGCCCGTGGGTCCAGACAGGTCCTGGGGACTGTGGCTCCACAAAAACACCATTACATTTTCCCTTACTTCTCCACTCCTCCTCCACTCCTCTCATCCCCGTCTCTCTTCCTCTCACCACTTCCTCCCCCTCCTCTTATCTCCTCCCTCCAAACTTGCTCCAGCCCAGGTGGTGGACTGCAGAATCATATCCTCTTTACCGGCCTGTCTACATGACACCTTTGCAGCATCCTGTCCCAATCCACACAAGTGAGCATTTCTCCCTAACTGCAGGAGGAGGTGAAGGAGGAGCTGGAGGAGAGAGAGATGTGAAACTTAATGCTTTCAATGTATCTTAGATCTGCGCCTGTCAGAGTTGCTCTCAAACAGAAGGGCAGGAGTTATTTGCATGCCACTTTCACAACGCTGGGCGACAAACAACTTATAGAATCTATTTGTAGGACAAAGCATGAAAGAGAAAATAGCCACATTGATGAATACATGGGCTGAACATGAGGATGGGTGACACATCTCCACCTTCCAGGGAGGAAGCCAAAATATCTAGAATAATAACAAATTACACATCACTGAAACCCTCTTTGAGAAACATCTGACATGTACTTTTACTATTTTGTTTTGCCCATGTCCCATCCACTGACATGGAGGAGGCAGGATTTATACTCTATACAGATCGATGAACCAGATAAAAGACCCCCATCTTATTATTGTTGATGTGAGAGAATGAGGGTCGAGCTCTAGATGTTTGTCAGTTCATTAAAGTAAAGATGGTTTCTCCTGAACACAGCAGCCATCTCCTGATCAATACTCTGAACAGGTTCCTCATTGCAGCTCATATATGTATAATCAATTCACCACAGAGCTTAACAGCTGAACTGCACCTCCACTCCTCCACTGTTTTTAGACTCCGGTGCAAAACCATCCTTCTTCACGCCGTGTCGCAGGGAGTTGAACCAAAGTAGTAAATTAATTCTTGAGCTGAACGCTCCCAACAGCAGCTGCAGCTGTGCGGAGGCACCATATGCCGGCTGCTTTGTGCAAACAACGCAATGGAGCGAGGGCATAAGACAATAAATCATTTTTCATGAGGTTAAAGTGATACTGAAGATACGATATCTTTTGAGTGTGGAACACTTTACCTCCTGTCGGCCTAAATGGCGGCTGTAAAGGTGCTTGTTTGTGTTTCCTTCACTGAGCAAAGCTCGGTCACCTTGAGCTGAGTCGGCTGCAGTGAGAGACGAGTTACATGGCGGTAAAACATGTTCACTGAGAAACATCTTCACCAACCATCTGGATTGATGCTCATTATGCTGTGTTTACACAAAACAAAGATTTATCCCTCATGAGTAAATATGATATGTACTTTGTTTCCTCCAGAAAAGAGTAGAGAGAGAACTGCTGGCAGATGAGCACAATTGTTGTACCTCTTGTGAAAATGCCAGGAACTTTTCAGAGCGGCACGGTGGTGTAGTGTTTAGCACCGCGGCCTCCAGGTTCGAATCCTATCTTGGCCGGGGTCGTTGTCGAGAATGCATGTTGTCCTTGGGAACGCCAGTATTTTAATTGACCCTCCTAACAACCCTCGAATGGAAAAGCAGTTTAGAAAATGGATCTATGAAAATCTTTGCAACAATAAACACTTTTTAAAATTGCATTTAACACTTAAACTCTACTTCATTGAGCTCCTTATTTACATCAGAGCCATACTGCATTTTCACACCCTTACTTATTGAGTATGGACTGTGAAACACGATAAGTGTACATTTACGAGTGGTAGTAATATGTCATCTAGTGAATAACGATCCTGAACTTTATCATATCTCACTTTAAAACTTTTACTACAAACTACTTTTTTCTGCTGTCTAATTATTTTTTATGGATTTCAATACTTCACGTCCTTAACTTGTAAATAAAATGTAATTTTGCCATCAACAGTGTCATTGATTGGTCCGATTGAACCAGTGGAAACTCTAAATCATCTGTTTTATAATCTCAACCTTTTACTCTGTCCAATTTGAGTCATTTTTACATGGGGTAAAAGGAAATCACTGACGTACGGTTGTTTAACAAATTATCGTGCCATGAAATCCGGTTCTGTCGTAAGTCATAAATGTTGAAGGGAATAAAACGGAATGATTGAAACACCCTCGATCTCGTCCAGTGTGTAAAAAATCTGCTCCAGTCTCTGTCTGAGTCTGTTAAACTGCTTTTCCATTAGACTCCAGCCAGTTTACGACAAAGGATCTTTTACTGGAAACTGGCCGTGGATCAGTTGCTGTATTTTCTCGCACTAATACAAGAATATACAATCAGAGCAAATCTTCTAAAAAGCAACAATTTGTTTCCATGCTGTCTCTGCTCTATTTATCTGTTGTCTCTCTGAATTGCTTGTTTGACTTTGCTTTATTCTTTTTGTCCCTGTTTGTTCCTCATCGACCCCCCCTCCTTTTTCCTCCAAATTATGTTACTGGAAGACTTTACTCATTCATGCAAATAGAAATCAATAATGTAATGAAGCAAAGCTGTGAGTACACTGCTTCCACCGTGACATTGTTTGAATTTCATAAAATAATAACAATTTCCCGCCTCATTAAAAAGGCTGAGTGTCGTTTGAAAGTGCATCAGTCGGAAACAAACATTTGCTGTGATGAAGTCAATGTGGACCTGCAGCTCAGGGGGAGTGAACGTCTGGCCTTCACACACAGATGCATCTACACATCCTGACGTGGTGGTCGGGATGAAACAAGCTTTACTCAATTTAATCCAGCTAAGAGCTGCCGTCTCACAGCATTCCAATTCTTCACGGAGGAAAAGGTCGATATAGTCAGGAGGAGGTTCTGCTCATTATTGCAATGGTCCACGTTTTTCTCTTGAGCGTGAGGCCGGAATGAGCGAATGACTCAAGATGTCGTGCCTGACTGAGTGGTGCTAGGAAGATGGACTTAGACTTAATGAGAATTTCCCGTCTAAGACCTTCTGCACACGAGGGGGATTCAACCCAACGATGACTGCAAGGATTTCGGCCAAATGATCCTGTTGTGTGAGGAGTTTACAGACATCATTTTAAACAGTTTTCAGACAAGAACTCAGGAAAACCTCCGCACAACGAAGCCCAGACTTTCTCCAGAGTTCTCCTTTCACATATGAAGAACGCTGCAGGAGGTTCTCCAATCAGAGGGCGATGGCGCCTGAAGTCACGTTTGATCACGCAAGTCTGTGTGGTGCAACTATAACGTCTAGTGATGTGCGCATTCTCATGATATAAAAGATCCTGTTCCATCTGTCATTATGTCTGTGGTCTCCCACGTTTTTAAAAACAAGTAAAGATTTGAAAATCCTCTACTTTGCAGCAGGGATTAGTTTCTTCATCAATAAGTTACTCTGTGGAAAAAGCAGCCTCTGGTGGCCAGAACCACAACCACAGTTTGGTGGTGAACTCGCCCTTGATCATAAATCACCCTCTGCTGCATCTGTGGCTCATTTTCACCCGCAGCTCCTTTAATTTCGCTTCATTTGGAGACAACACACAGGGACTCGCTGGCCTGAGCCACAAAGACGCTGATAAGAGCTAAGTGCTGGATATCTCCCCTGATATTTAATCAGTGCATTGATCACTCGCTCATAATGAACACCTGAGATAAACTGCATGAACGCACCAGCACAAAGGAGCTAATCTGCAGCAGCCCTGCAAAACCAAATCCAGGTGGATTAGCAGGGTTTCATTAGGGGAGGCATTGATATTTATAGATTAATTTCACACATTGTTTAACCTGAGTTGGTGAAAAGGCTTCTCTCTTTGTGGAAGAGTCACTGGAGCCCGAAAGGTTCATTAAGCCCTTGACTAATCCCAGTAAATCCACCCCACCACAACTCTCTGATCTAAACTGTGTGAATGATCCCTAAATAAAAGTGACACCTGGAGCAGCAAGATGTTTGTCGACCTGTCACCAGCGTTTGCCAGATGGGAAGTGTTGAGGCACCGCACCAGAGGCTTAGACTGATCACATTTTGAGGGAAATGATCATTTACGTTATCTGAGGAAACAAGAATAGTAAATAAAGAATATATGAAAACGCAGCTGATGTCAAGACGTGCAAGGTGTTTAATCTAGCCACATAAAAAAAAAACATGCTGATGTAAACAAACTGGGTTTAGTCATATGTACGAATTGAGATTTGCTCGATTTGATTCTGTTGTTGAGATCTAAATCATGTTACACCAACGTGATGTGATGAGAATTCCTTTTTTTTTAGTTTTATTTTGTCATCCTGGCCTCTTATATAAACCTCAAACTCGTATTTAAAGATAGATATGTGTGTTATTGTGGGTATTTTGGTGCAGTAAATACACTTTTGTGCAAACATGATGCATGCATTCTGTATACTTTTGGCATCCTTTACTCCTCTTGTCCCTAGTGAATTCCGACATGCTCTATCCTGCGTGACAAGCAAATTCCAGAACATAATGCGCAGGGTTTGCATTTTTTACTTCCCAGTAATGCTGCCATGTGTGGCAGGATGCAGGAGGTTAGAGATTTGACTGCTGAGACTTGGAGGATTTATATTTATCCCCTCGGAGGCAAATCTATCTAATGTGAAAGTTTAATCCTCTTAGAGACGCATTAACTGTGATCAAAGAAAGGACTTGAGCATTCAAACTTTTCCCCATGTCTGGTACCTCAACTCTCACCAGAAAGCATAAACCCAGCAGCTGATGGTTTCATCCCTCCTGGAACTCGCCTCTGGACTTGTACTGTTCTAAACTGGCCTGTTTGCAATGGGCTGTTTGTTTAGCCTGTGGTGATGCTGGTTTGCAGCTTCTTTAATGAAACTGTTAAAGTGACTTGCAGTAATTGAGCTGCAGCGAGTAAAGACTCCATAAAATGTACTTAATTAATTTATTATCTGCACACAAAGTTGCTAATTGTTCCTTCTGTGCTAAAATCTTATTAAGGCCTTTTTTTCACTTTTAGCAAGATGCATCGATGGAGTCATAACACAGGACATTGGGTTCAGACCTGTTAGCGGAGTCCTCTATGAAGACAATTATGGGGGTAATTTGAAAGGCTTTGATTGTGGCACTCTGTCACTGCTGAGGACAAAACCTGCAGCGTACAACTGGACTGGACATTCAATATCTTAACTGGGACGATGGAGAATGAGACATTAACGATTCACGATTTAAGGTTCGATATTCTTTTTATAAATGACCTATTTTTCACAATAGAAACCTGTGTACTGGCAATTGATGAGTCTTAAAGTGACAGTATGTGTATTTACCAACCTGTGTAACAGCTTTCTGAATGTGTGTCTAAAAAAGTGATTTTTCTCTTCTGTCATTGTAAACACTTCACAGACCTATGATGGGTATGGTAAGTAATTGCATTCATCACTTTCATGGCCTGCACCACCGCATCTCTACGAGTTACAGCTGAAAGTAGAACAATCACAAGCTTTCGAAGGTCCAGTGTGTGAGATTTAGGTGAAAGGGATCTATTGGCATAAACTGAATATAAACTAATCCTACATAGTACAAATTGTTGATTTCTCTATCCGAGAATGTGACCATTATTTTTTAAATTATATTATATTGGGGGGCTGTAGCTCAGAAAGGAAAAATATTTTTAATGATAACTGAAGGCTCCCACAGGTTCTCTTTCATGTTTGGAAGAGGAGGGTGAGGTGAGGGATGTTCAGCTGCAACGTGCAACTTCACCACAGGGGAAATATCTTTCTTTGGGCCGTAGCCCTTTTAAAATAACGATCCCTCTAACAGAACATATATCATCACAAATATGTACAAACAACAGAGGACAACATTCTGCACCATGAAAAACGTACATAAGTTCACTCCTCTTCATTGCACGTCAACAAGCTGGGTGACTCAACCACACTACAGCATTTCACAGACGCACACAGAAGAGGATTGGACCTCATTTGCAAACGGCCTGTTACGCACATGCCAGCATGTATAATTAATAAATGGACTTCTTTGTTGGTTATTCTCAGACTCAGAGGACGGCTGCTGAATGCCATTCTGTTGCCAGGGACTTTCATCCAAATTGCGTCGGTGTGTTTGACTGAAAGCACATTTGCATTCAGACACTTATATGCGTGTCTTGGGGAAAACGTTTGGGAATAGCAAGGGCCAAATTCCAGTCATCTTGACGGCTGGTGTTGGTTCCTGTGTGTCCCTGTGCACCCCCCGGGGAAAGCATCAAATACTCGTGTCTCTGCTCTTCTCTAACTTGAAGACGGCTCCTCACCGGGGACGCCTGAACCTCCACATGCCGCAGCATCTTCTCCACTCAGACATAATGACGGCTTCATGGCTTGAAATTGGCTTCCTCCCCTTGTGAAAGAAAGAGAGACAGAAGTTAATGGAAAGACTTAATTGCTGAGACATGTTTTGAGAATCCAGGCGAGGAAGAAGCACCAGTCACTCAGGATCTCTGTGCCAGACGGGCCATTTAGCGTTAAAGCAGCTGATTTTCTTCCACACTGATTCAATCCTGCTTTCATTTAATTCTGCAATTACAGAACACTCTTCATCAGAGCCGCTGTAATAAGTCACATTCCATCTTGACATTTGAGACTGATATTCTTCTGTTTTGCTTCTGTACCTGTTTTTAATTTACAGTGAATTCCGGGAGCAACGAAGCCACAGAGACCTTAATTTAATCTCACTTATGAGGGCAGTGGATTGCCAACAAAATGCCAAGGGTCCAGCAGGGAGATGGAGTTCATGAATTTTTCATGCGTTTCCCTAATGACAGGACGAGCGCTCAGAGAGAAGTGGTGAACGTCACTGCTGAAGAAAACGTTGAGATTAATTCTTTAGCGTTGCAGACTTTTACCGCTTTGAAGCCGTGCGACTATAAAATCAAAAGCAATTCCAAACTTCAGAAGTGAACTGTGAAGCAGTGTCACAGGCAGAAAGGAAGTGACATGTCGTTCTGCTGCCGTCCCTCGACATCTTCTCCTCCTGAACGAATCTCTCTGTGGTAATAAAGTCTAATATAATTACTCTAAATTACTCTATTACACCTATGTCCATTCGGCTGTACTGTATTTGTCCTTTAGTTGTTATATCTGACCTTTAACTTATACAAAAAAAAAAAAACACTAACAATTTTTGAAACTAACAATTTAGTAGCACTTAAATGGCACTTACTTATAGCATTTTGTAGTTTTGCTTTATTTTTGAGGAACTTGTACTTTCTTGATTCTTGTTGTTCTTGGTCTGTATCCTCGGGGTTGAATGCACTTATTGCAAGTCGCTTTGGATAAAAGCGTCAGCTAAATGAAATGTAATGTAATGTAACTTTTCTGTGAAGCCAATTCAGAAGTGCTTGAAATCTGTATTCTCTCAAACCTCATAGGCATATGCAAAAAAAAGTCTGTTTCTATATGACTGCACTAATCACTTGATTTATAGAGTCAGTAAATATTTTTCAAATGAGTTTATGGTCTCATCACTCATAGTTATTTCCTCCACATTTTAAAGTTCTCAAAAAACACAACAACTTTGAGATTCCCACATTCAGAAGACATTTACTTTAGTTTCAAAAGTAGAAATTACATAATGCATCGGCCTCTCTTGTGTTTTACTGTATATAACAGTCATTTGTCAACGTTGACTGAACGTCAAATAAAAAATGAAGGATGCCGATGTTACTTTTTACCGCACAGACACAAGAATGCATCCCTTGAAATTAATTGGATTTGACTGTGATCAAGTTGAGGACTTTGTGGAACCATTCATCATCTGTGACTGATAGAAAGTAGTTTTACTGCAAGCTCACAGAAAAAGGGAAAAGGACTGCAACATGTGTTCGATAACTCTGACAGTGATGAAATGTCTAATTCTGGGTTCTGTGTCGGGTATTTTATGATTCCTATGAAATATTTAATCAAAAGTGTTCTGGTAAAAACCTCCAGGCTACAAAAATGTCAGCCCATGTGGGAGCAACGAGGATATGTCGGCTGCTTGTATTGTAAAACAGAATATCGCAGCATCCTCTTTATTTAGTTCATATCAAGGACTTGATTCCTTTTAAATCCCGATGTTCAGACTCAACAGTAACACTCAGGTGAAGGTGGAATCCTGTGTTCAAGTGTTTTTTAGAAAAGGTCATTATCCATTTCTCTCGCTCAAAGCATTGAAGAGGAATTTACGCTCTTCAAAAGATTGCATCACCTCTCTCTTCCCTCTAGGTGATGAGGATGATTCATCACTGGAAGCAGAGGAGTAATGAATTATTGAGCGTTTTTCTTTTGCGCAGATTTGGGTGAGGTCTTTTTTTCAGACAGCGTCATCGCAATCAAAATAAAAGTGCCGCATTGAAAGAGCTGCAGGAGCAAAATGAAGTAGTTCCTCGTCCACACTGGGAAGTGGCCATAAGTCTGAGCTCACTGTACTCTATGCTGATTGCGTCGCAGGATTTCTTTGGGGGGTTATTTTTCTTTTCCCTGTTCGTGCACAGCAGTTTGTTTACAACACCATCCAGTCCGGCTCGTCGTGAGTTGCATCATGGGTAGATAGCATCCTTGTACTGTCAGCCAAACTTGTTATTCCACATGATAAATGGGTATGTTCTCACCCGCTGCCCCTCTGCGAGCATTTGTTTTTTTGCAAAAAAATACAAACATGAACAATGTGTTGTATGTGACCCACTTCACAAGGCCTGTAATCATCGCTGCCTCAGTGAATTCTGTTCTGTGCACATCAGAGAAGTCTTGATTCAGCTCTGGGTTGTTCGATGATTGTAAAATTTCTGACATTTGTGTCTGTTTGTGTGAGGTCCTTTCTGTTATCTCTGCAACCTAAACAGAAAATGTGTGATTTAGTCTTAAACACAAAGAGTGAATTTACCCCACAGTCCAGGTTAGATGTTCACATACACACAACTGTATCCTGGGGTAAAATGTAGCATGACAAAATTAGGATAATGATACATATTTGATATCGAAATATTTTATTCAACACGTTAATTACTGTTTATCATAATGTGTGTATGTGTGTGTATTCAAATCCAAAGAAAATATATAAATCCCCCAAAAATACTGCATATAAAGATGAAGCCAAAGCCTTTTGTTCGCCCCCTGGTGGCTGACTGCAGTACAGATCATAAATCCTGTCTCCTCTATGTTAGTGTATAGGACCTGGACTAAACTTAATGTCAAAACACATCAAATACGTGACAGGTTTGCAGCTCCACCCCACTGAATGCTACTGCACAGACAAAAGACAAAATGCATAACATTTAAGAGCACGATAAATATTTTTCCATTCTCCTCCCCAACCTTAAATGTCACAGTTTCAATTGATCCCGTGTTCGTCTTTCTCTCCTGCCGGCGACCATCACGACCCGTGTCCCCCCATAGGTCGGTCAACCTCTAAGTGTGTCCGGGGGGGCTCAGTCTGAAACGACGCCGAAAAATAAAGAGGAGGACATCTCTCCCTCTCCGTCTCTTCAGCTCCTCCAGTACCTGAACCCCTGCTCGTCACAAATGAAATGAAGGTTGTTCTGGGGCTTTTCTACAAAATTAACAAGCCAGGGTCGTCACACAGTGAGTCACCTAATCTTTGGCTGCTGTTAAGGCGTGTTTTTTTATCCTATATAATGAGAGAAGCCGATCCAAGATTTTGGTTCAATCAAATGTTTTATTTAAAGATACAATGAAAAGTTATTCATAGCTATGGACAATTATCACAGCCTATGCTAATTAAGTTAGCAGTAGGAAGATGAAAATGGCCCCGAACAGCAGGAGTCGTGTATAGTTATAACAGTAGAATTGATGTGATCGGTTATGAATATTTGGAGGGGAGTCACCGCAAATCACTTTGGATCTCCCTTATTGGTCCAGCCGCAGTCCCACGCCTCTTGTTACCGAATCCAGGAAGTGACAGCGAGCAGCTCTCCGTCATGCACCTACGCTACTCTACCGGTTGCTAGGGCAACTCTATCTACCCTGACAGTCTGATATTGTCTCGTAATTCAGCCTTGAGTAGAAAGTGTCTTGCTCTAGCCATCTTGGCTGCACCAACTTATCCATAACAAACTCTCTTCGACTCTCCTATCAGGACAGCTGTTAGACTGACCATCCTCGTGACGTACAAACATTATTAGCAAATTCCAAATATTAAATATGATAAGCGAAAGGTTGAAAATAATGATTTGTATAAGGTAATGTTATTGACCCACTGCTCCTACCTCCCCTTCCGCCTTTATGAAAAGAGTCTGTGCCATTATGGTTTGAGAACCTATTATTGTGTGTGTCTGCTCCATCAAAACAATCTTGACTGTGAATGTGTAAACATTCGCATCCTCGAAACTAAACAATGTCATACTGACTTTGCCCCAGAAAGGACAGCTCCTTGAATTCTGTCTGATGTTGAATACAGCTAATGAAAATATGCTTTAATATCCAAGAAGTTAATTATGAGGACAACTAAAAGATACATTATTGGCACTAAACAGCAACGGTTATTAAATTAATTTGTATGTGCATTATATCTAGCTAAAACTACCTCTAGCTTTATTATTAAGAGTTCTTTCAGACACAACCTATAGTTAAAAGTTTGAAATTCCTAACACTGCTCAGATTCACTTGTCACTCCCGTGGGTGAGGGCTGTAATCACGGTGTGTAATTCCAGTTTGAATGAACTTTCCTTTTTCTTTTTCATGCACACATTTCCCTCTTTATATTTTACATGAATGATCATAATCTCTCGGCAGATACTTCAAGCCCAGTCCTTATGCGTGGGAGAGAAAAAGAAAGAGAGATCTCATAGGAAGAGCTGATGAAATTAGTAATGCAACCGGATTTAGGCCGTTTCCACTGGACCTTTAACTTGCACGGTTATTACTTTTAACAAGCCTGCTCATCTGGTGAGCTCAGGCTGGATATCCTCGCCTCCTCTCCACTTTAGACCAACTCATAGGGGGTTGGACGGCATTGTTATGAAATGGAACCATTTCACATTACTGCGTTTCATTACTGTGTTGACATTCTATTACGACTCCCACCTGCGCTGCTCAGAAAGTCATTTATTTTTGACGGAGCAGGGAGAATGGACGCCCGCAGTCTTAAAATGAGACATAAAATGAGCTCTTTTTAGTGGCAGACAGGAGATCGACCAGCCACTGAGGCTGTTCCCCTTCTGATCCGACAGGCCCTTTTGTTCTCTGTGGTTACAGACTCATTTTACATCTTATATGGAGTGTGACACCTTGTTAAATTTCACAGTGGAGCCCTTTTTTTTTAGTTTTTTTGCGACATCTGTCATTAAATCTTTCCATCATATTACATCCCACTATCTTCCTACCCGTGCAACTATCACTGTTTATTTCTCTCAGCATGTATTTCGGTAATTACAATAATCAAATTAAGCTTAGTTAATAATAATATCACGCAGTGTTAACTGCTCTGCTGAGTGAAATATGAGACATGAAACTGTGATTTTATTTGGTTTTAAATTGGGTTAATTAAAAAGTCCATATTTCTATTTTCAGAATTAATTGACTGTCTAATCATCAAAGTATCTTTTTGATGTGACTCGGAAAATTAAAGAAGCTTTTCAGAGTCATCTAAAATACTTCAAATATGTATTCTCTAATCTGCAGGAAGAGCAGATAATTGGTAAAGGACAGAAAATAAAAACTTATATCCACTTTGGATAAGCTGAGTCCTCAGAAACTCCCTATTTATCTAACTGAACACAATTCATTAAAGTGCATCAGTGGTAAATAGCATTCTTGGACTTCAAGCCCAAAACACTGGTCTGAATATTTGCAGAGATGTTCGGATTCCAACAGCAGCAGAGTAAATGCTTCAGATAACACTGAAAAATGTCCGGTCGGGCTTTGGCGAAATGTCAGCTATGCGGGAAACAACACAACAATGATTACAACCATTACTTCCAAACAGGGTTACTAGCATAAAGCTGTTAATACATAATGTAGGTAAGTTTTCAATTGTACTGGTATCAGACAAGAACTGGTATAGGTCGTGTTATCACAATCTTGTATCAGAAAGGAAACAATAATCTTGGGACATGTTTAGGAATCCATGCACAAGTCCTGCGCCAGACCATAAAAACAGAAACATCAGGGACTTCAAAACGATGGATCTGGATCAGGAGTAAAGACGCCAACTGGTCCCCAAGATGTTCAGGACACACCCAGTTTGGATCAGCCTGTGGTGGGCCTGCCTTTGCAAAGGGGGGTCTTGTGATTAAAAGGCCAAAACATGTGATGACACTGAGTTACAAAAGTGATCCTCACTTCCACTGGTGGAGGCTAATATCTGTTGGTTGAAGGCAAATTTTCCTCAACATAGTGCAGAAGATACTGAAACGAACAAGGGATATTCACCATCTTGCCCTTTGTTTTGAAATGTTGAGCCTGCAGTATTGTCAAGCGCAGTAAGCATACAGAAAAAAAGAAATGCTCTTTTTCAAGATAAGTAGAGAAAAGTTGGACTTCTCCCTCTACTCTACGTGGGAGGATACACTTCCCTCTGTGCCTGTGAGTTTTGCCGTCTGATTTTAGTTTGTTCCGTCTCCAGCTGACTGTGATGGAGCCCAAGACTGAAACATCCCCCCCGGGGGCGGTTATTCACCAGAGTGGAAGAGGAGAAGGATTGAGGAGCCTCACAGGACCTGTGTGTGTGTGTGTGTGTGTGCGTCTGTGTGTGTGTGTGTGTGTGTGTGTCTGTGTGTGTGTGTGTGAGAACAGACTATAGCCAGGTCATTAAGGACATTACGGTGGATCGATTGATAACAGAGATAGTTTCTGTAATGTAGCATTTCTTATTCATCTAATACATTTAATATTCAAGTTCACCCAGCTGTGACATGTTGAGTTCAGCAGAGGAACAAACCTCACACGTGCTCTCTTTGCAGCAGATCCTATTTATACAGCGCTCTGCTCGTCCCAGTGTCTGAAAATCCACTGAGGAAAAAACCTCATTAGCCAGAAATAACATTCATATAATGCTAATTTGTTTTGTTGATTTTGAGGGGATCATAATTGACGGGATTATACTCACTGGTAACTGTTTCCTCCCCCTTAGGAACAAAGTGATGTTTTCTTGTACTGACTCCAAGTCTTCAGGTGGATGGAGGGGGGGGGGGGTTTGTTTTTCCTTGTGTGTTTAACCAACTTTAAAGGACACATATTATGAAAATTCCACTTTTGTAGTGCTTCTACACGTTAATGTGGGTATCTGGCATGTCTACGGTCCCAAAAACTCTGGAAAAAAACAACTCCCGGGATTTGTTGTGGTTCCTCTACGTCAGAAACGATATGCTAGAGTGCGTAGAATGGGATTACGACCGAAAAATACATCATTTTCCAAACATGCCCATGTAGGGAGTCTTGGACTGACCCCACCATCATCTCACCGGCTCGGGGGAGAGACGACCCGGCTCCCCGGTTAGCGTTAGCTTGCGAGCTAACGCTAGCCGAGAGGGGGGCGGGGCACTCAAAACAGGTCAATCTGAGGAGGGCTGTTTTAGACAGGGTAAAAAGGGTGCTGTTTTAAATGATCCTTGTGGTGTTTTGACCAAAATATGTTACTGACATTGCATTAAGACCCCAAGGAACCATATCAACTGTGGTAAAATGGGCATACAATGGGTCCTTTAAAGTTTTTGGATCTTCAGGTATTTGAGTTTTGGGATTCTACTGATTCTACAACCGACCTGCATTCACCTCCTGTAAGTCAACATCATCACTGTTCATTGGATCTTGTTTGGGGTCTACATTTGGGAAGATTCTGACTCATATGGTGAAGTTAAGGAAACGTTTTCATTTCAACTCAATGTTCGTGAAGTAAAAGTATTGAGCCTTTGCTTCAAATATCCAAAGACTTTATTCCATGTTGAGCAAGCACTTTAAATGTCCTAAAATAACCTTCTAAAATGTTTAAGTGTGGTGATTATAGGAAAGTAAATTAGGTACATCAGTGGACAGATTGTCTTTATGTTCAGTATTAACATTAAGGTAAATTCATTAAACTTAAACAAGGTGGCATCATGTTTTTCTCAAAACATCTTGTAAATTAGTAGCATCTGGAGGAGAGAGGGTTCCTGAGTGATATTTGTATTTGTACCTGTCCCCTGGAGGACTAGGGGAGCTCTACTTTTAGGAGCTCACAGTCTTATGTCCTCATAAAGTTCAACAATCCAGTTTCTGTGTGTTCTGTCTACTGTCCTATCTATGCTCTACACTCAGATTTCTTGTGCTTAACATTGAGTATTTTTAGCCTTCATACTGTTAAAGTAAATCAGACTTCAGAACATCAATGAACATGTTGTTGTTGGGTGACACACACAAATGCTGCAGATAAAGTACTATGAAAACTTTCTCACAACCATCTGCACTAAAGTTATTGAGAACTCCAAAAAAGCGTGTGCCAATTAATGCTGCGCGCAGCCTGCCGAAACAATCACCGGAATAAAGCTACGGCCATTAGCGCCTGCTGATCCATGCGTGTTTACGTTCTCATTACTGGCGTCTATTCATCCCTGTGACAGCTGTGGAGGATGTTTACTGACCTGTGATGCGTCGCAGAGAGGAAACAATTGCTGCCATTAAATTAGTCCTGGACGCTGAGGCTGCTTAATGTGTTTGATCGACAGTTGTGATAACGTCGGCTGCTACTTTTCCCAAAACTGTGAGAAGCTGTTTTGTTGTTGTTGTCATACTTGAGTTTTTTTTTGTCTTTATCAGAAAGAGAAGATGGTTTTGTTTTCCAAGAGCTGTGATGAAGAGCTGCTCGTATTTTAAATGCATCTTGTGAAGTAGAAGGAAACAAGATTTTTCAAAATCAGGAAACTGAAAAAACACTTATTTGAAGGTGTCAAAATTCTGTCGCACTCACAATATTCTGATATCAATGAGTTTTAATATCGTGTTGCAAGCTGATGTGAGGTTGGTAGATTCAGTGTTTAGAGTAACAGCCCCGTCCCGTTCGGAGTTCTGTTTGAAGAGAATCATTCGCGATGAGAGAAAAAATACAAAAAGCAAAGATCGTGACTTATGGTTTGTTTCCCTTGCTGCTGTTTACCCCTTTTTATCTTCTGCTCCTCTTATTTGGCGAAGTTTATATTTTGTCCTTGAAGCGTTTTCCTTCATTTCTCCTCATCTGTCTGTTTCCTGTGTGCACAGCAGACGAGTGTCAGTGACTCTTAATGTCTTGCACCAGCTCCCGGTGAAGAAAATGTAAAAGCTTTTTACTTCTGCTTGTTTTCACGTCCCCATAATCGAAATATCTTTCCAGTAATGCAGCGAATAACTCTAATAAATGTTCATGTCTTTGTGGTGAAAGTAATTTGTCTCCGTTTGGCCTGTGCTGCATATGTTAGTGCAGCTTGTCCTCTCTGCTGCAGGTTCATCCAAGGTTCCCTGTAAATACATTTGCTTTACATTCAAACCCGGTGTTCACAGCCACACTTCTGTGCTCTGTGTGGGCTACATCAGTGCAGCCCACTCACTGCACAGAGCTGCACGGCGCATTGTTCCCAACTTCCCTCCTACACTCGGCTGCGTGTGTGCTCCACACTGCATCCGCATCCAGCATCAGCCTTGGGTCGAGAGCGACCGTCGGCAAAGCTCAGAAAGCTTTACATTTTCAGATGTCGTCACCCTCCCCCACGAAATCAGAGAGGACAGTATCCTGAAGCCGATGATCAACGTCTAAACTCGACTTTAACAATTGCGTTCAGTCGTATTTTTGGCCTCGTAAAATGTTGCGTAGCTGAATGTTTTCCCAGGAACTTTACTTCAGACATGTACGTCCTTTAAATCTGTGAACAGTTTTCTAACCAATCACTGAATAAAATCGATTTCTGCCTCTCGCCCACAGGAGGCAGCCTCTATAATCCTAATGTGGTTAGAAATGGATAAGACGTAGAGTTAGAAATTTGATGCCATTCTTGTGTTCATATACTGAATAGCATGAGCCAGTAAGAGATATAGATAAATCTTTTGTGATCCACAGACCGGGGGGGATTCGGTCAAGAGAATACAAATATAAAATGCCAAAGAATACCAGAAAAGTTTCTTTTTGCCGACTTAAAATGTTTTTAACACTGGAAACGGTCTCATGTGACAACACTGCCGTACAAATTGGCCACCAGAGGTCGCCTCGCAATAAAATTGATCTATGGGCCATAATAACCTGTTTGCATAGATGAACTCTGGGCTCATTTCTTACAGGACACATTATTATAATCACACACAATGAGACCATTCATTACATGCACTGAAACATAAATAACCACATTAAACATGGTTTTCCAGATGTCCCATCCGCCCCAGCAGAACTGTCACACTTAATTGCTGCTTAGAAAAGCCTGCTTGTTTACTGGGAGTGGGGGGGCACAGAGTCTAATAACACATCTGCCCCCCTCTGGAGCCCCAAACGTGCATCCAGATTGTTCGTAATGATTTTCTTCTTATTTGTCCTCGTGAACGTGGCGGCAACTTCGCTGCCAGACGGAACCAGAGCAACTCCTTTGTTCTCCCCGAGCAATAAGTAGCAGCTCCTGTGACAACAAGCGCTTCACGCACACAGTCCCAGGGCGAACACACACTGAGCCTTCTGTCACCATTAACACCGCAGCAAAACCAACATCTCTGTGCGCTTTTCTTCTCATTAAAACCTTTTCTCAATACTGCACCTTATGGGCTTCAATCAGGAAAATAATTGATTTTTGGATTTTATGACAATTTATCACAATATTGCAAATGTTGAAAAGCACTAATAACGTCTGATTGGACAGAAAAGCTGAATTTGTGCACACGGCTCTGCCCTGGTTTGTATATCTAATGTCAGTAATGTGTGTGACATGACATGTGCAAGATATTGTTTATATCATAAAAAATGATATTACTATTTATATCTTATTTATTCCAGATTCTTTCTCTACATGATTACTTCCCCTTGTGCTTCTTTGAGTTTTGAGTTTCCTCACCAGAGTATCAATCGAGGTAGATCTTATCTTTCTCTATTTGTATCATGACTCAAGCTGCATCTATGTCGCACAACCCCACAGAGAAGAATGCACAGGATCATTTTTTTTGTAACCATAACAACAATGCAGGTTTATATATGGCACCAGGGCATATCAGACCAGAGTTTGGTTTACAGTGGTGCTTGAAATCCTCTGTTGGTTTGTGTGTGTGTGTTAAACCAGACCACAATATTTCCCTATAATCCAAAAACTAAATACATCCATCATTGATAGTCACTTAAACTCAAGATGGTATATTGTGGGTGAATGTAAACCTGTTTTACTGATTTAATGTTGAGTGTCAAATGGCGACCTGCCACTGCCACTGATAAAAGAAACCTCTGTTGACTGGTAGCAAACACATTCTCTTTATCAATAGAGAATATAACTCAGTCACGATGACATTTTCTGCAGAACATGTTTGCAGTTGCAAAATTACTTATAAACACAACAATTTCAAGGAGACTAGGTAGATTTCATAGCTTCTGATATGAGGGGAAAGCTGTGAAAATGGTTTCACTCTGGATTGAAAAGTGGAGTAAATCCTCCATCTATTCCCAGAGAGGAGCCAACAGGTGTGACTGTGCATCTTTTCCTGTGATTACACTCACTCTCAGCGGCGGCTTTTCATCATGAATAAATATAGTTGAATATTTTTTATTTATGTTGACATATAAACAGATGGTTTCTGAGATGACCCAGCTCACAGTGGCACAGAATGTTCTGCCGGAGAATTTGATTAGTCAGTGAATCGGTTCCGTCAGATTTGTTGAATAATCCTGAGCTCATCATTTCTCGCTTTCCGCCAAAAGTTCAAAGGTTTTTCTCGCGTATGATGACAGCCTCGATGGATGAGACACTTTCTGCTCCTGCTCGCTGCTGCAAAGCTACGGTCGAATCCAAATTCATGCAATTTATTATGTCATGGTAATAGCATATTACAATGTAGATAGAGGTCCGGTCAAGGTTTGGTGACACAGACCCTGAAACGACGTGATTCTCCATCATGGATAAATTAGGCCAAACATCTTTTAAACTTTTAAAACACATTGTGGGACAATGAGCATGCAAATGAGAAATGCAGCAGCAGTCTTATATTACAGATAAAACAGGCAAATACAGTGAATTTAAAAAAAAAAATCCCAAAACATCTTAACTTGTACATTATCTACTCACAGGAAAATTAGCATTGATGATTTTTCTGTATTGTTTATAATCATCACATCATGGTGAATGTATGAATTTGATTATTTTTTCTGTTGAATATTATTATGAATGTCATATTAACATGACTCATCTTTTTTAATCTAATAGTAAGAAGAGGCCTTGAAGCTCTTGCTCTCGCTGCCCAGCCTTTGTTGTGTGTTTTAAACCTTCTCTTATCTTACTTATACATTCTTTTATTTAATCATTTAGATTATAGTTTGAGTCGCATCTCAACACAATTACCTGCCATCACAATGTAATTAGTATATAAAGGCATCTGTTAATAGCTGTATAAGCTGAGCGCCACCGACAGACACTCTTTAATATATTTTTAATTCTAAATGACAAAGAATCCCATGTGTCATTAAACATACTCTTTTCATGAATAACAACTCAGTCGTGATTTCAGCTCTTAAAGGAAAAAACGTTTAAATTGTAACTTAATCAGTTTCACGGGGTTAAAACACCCTCATGAGGGAATAGTACACAGCCAAGCAGTGTCAGAGCAAACGGGCGTACATCTGTCATTCCTTTCAAAATCAATTCACGCCCCCAGACAACCGTTTCCACACCAGCAGAGTTGAGAAACCTGCAGCGTTCCCCCGCCGCTCCAACCACAAATCATAAGAAACCTGCTGAATTACGTTGCCAGAAAAGGCGTCAAGCGTGAAGAGCACATGACCCTCGGTGAATAGGCTGATCAGAAATACATTTGTTTGACGAAACCTTCCTGGGTTTTACTCCAGGGTTTACTTGTTCTGCGGTCCGGGGAAGCAACGCAACACCTATTACAAGTCTCATTTCATGCTCCCCTGTCTCCTTCTCTGTTTGTCCTCGTGTTCATCTGAGAAAAACACAGATAACGAAGCCTGGACCAACACAATGAGACAAAGACACAGCAACACAACTTCTGTGTCGTGGTCTTCTTGAAGCCACAATATCACCATTGAAAAAGAATGATTCAAATGTGACTTTCCTAGCTTATGGTGTGGGTAAATTTAGAGGAGTAAACAACTTAGCAATGGTTGTGGTAACTGGTGAAAGAAAATAAAGCAGTGGTGACTGGTATCATACAGGAGGTAGGGTGTCAGCTTGTTGTTTTCCATGTAGCCTATTGATTGCTTGAAAGAAGCTCAGACTATGTAGAATAAAAAAACTGAGCTGCAAGGTGGATATTCCTCATGATCCCCGGGTTCATATTTTAAGTCTTCTTACACCCGTCAGTTTTTCTCTTGAACTTGATTCTGGCAGTTTAAGCTGCACATAATCTCTTATCTGCACTATTATCCAGCTCGGGCGGGAGATCAGACCCACTTTACTCACTAATGTATACATAGAAGTCTTCAGGGTTCGGGAGCGAGAATAAAACAGGCTCCATTCTCCCTATTTCGAGTCAGTGCTCCATGAAAATGTCTCGGAATCTGTTACTTTAAGGTAAAATCACGTTTCCTTCGAGCTAAAGGGACGTTCAGGGATGAACTTTAAATAAAAGATCTTCAATTACAAATCACCAGAAAATCTCCACTTCCAGTTTGGATTTGCTTAGTCAGCGTATCTGTCTGTCAGCTTTTGTCAAGTTATCCCTTAGTCATTGTTTCTAAAAGTACCAAAAGTTTTCTTCAGGTACTTGACTCCATCCCATTCTGACAGTTTTCACCTCCCTCCATCAATCCGTCCATTCTCTATAGTGCTTATCCTTGGAGGATGTTTTCATCTCCCGGCTGCCTTTTATTTTTTAGCTGGTCATAAAAAGTCAGGAAGCTGCAGATAAATGACAATTCTCGCTGTTATAACGGTTACAAAACTGCTTTAGAGGTTTAATAGAAGATCTTATCCGTTTGTGGTCGGTCCAGTGTTTAATGAAAGAATTTAACAATAACATTTCAGGACTGAGACACGCAGCAACCTTTTCTAAAACCTGTCAGTGATCGATGTGCACAAGCTGGGCCCCTCATGATGAATACAGATAATGAATGTGGACCACTGCGGTTTCACTCAGATAATGTGGGCTCCAGTGGTGCCTGGGTCTCTGCTCACCAGTTTGAAATTTAATATAAAAATATGAAACAACTGTTTTCTAGTAAGCAGCCAAAGTAATAATCAGACTGAGACGTTTAATTGCAGGGATATAAGAAAAGTTGGGAGACCTGAAGGTCTTTTGTTATGCTTTCACTTATTTTCTTATCTTTAAATTAAAATTGAATTTAGTTTGCAATGGTCTGTGTGTGCGTGTGTGTGTGTGTGCATTCGTTTTTCTTACCTCTTTTTAGGACCTTTTCCAGCATAAACACTGGGCAGTAGACCCCATGGGGACTAAAGCCTGGTCTTAATGAGGCCAAACAAACTTTCTGGGGTCCTGGTTAAGGTAAGGTAAAGGGTCAAAAAAGTTATACTGGTTGGGGTATTGGGGCTCGTTTGGGATTAAGCGCAAACACATGAAATTCCATTAAACATATTAAAAGCCTAACTACGGACTTTTAACTAAAAAGTTAAAAGTTTTGGAAGTGAGCTAAAGGAACTGGCAGAGTGAGGTTGGGGTTAAAACTGAAATTGGGCCTCAAATAGATGTAGTGAAATAGAGAGTTTGTTTTTCGGTCTGTTTCTAAGACTCCCAGTGGTCTCTGTCACCTGGTTAAATTAATTTATTGACTCCGTTTCTCTCTTGCTGCCAGAAACTGATTAATCCTCAGAAACACTTAATGGGAAACTCCATCTAGGTTCATGTTGCAAAGTTATGAGGATAAACAGCCACTCAGACTAATTGGGGATTAATCACTCGAGCACGGTTACATTTACGCATTTGGCAGACGCTTGTATCCGAACACCTGACAGCTGAGGGATCGCACTCGAGCCTCGGTGCAGCCGGAGACCTTGGACTAAGCACCAAGCTCTAAATCTGCTCAGTAAGACAGAGTGTGAGGAGCTCAAGTGAGGGAGGGCACGGTGAGTTACCCATGTTGGAGTGTTACAGGAGTTAGAGGAGGAGGCGCACTCTCGGGGGAGATGAGTCTATAAGAGCTTCTTGAAGATAAAGAGGCTCCGATGCTGTATGTGATGGATCCGCTTTCACCTTTTCCTCATCTTTTCCTGTTGTATCCCAAATGTTTCACACACACTCACTGAGTTTCCATGTGGAGAACTACACAGTGAGTTTATTGGCAAAATGAAAAGACATGCGGAGAGAATGTGGGTCATTTCCTCTGCATGCACCAGTAAGTATGTCATTGTTAAGATATTCTGGGTTATTTCACTTTTTTTTGACAGCGAGTGTGAACCTGTGGCCCCTGCGCATACTTTCCCACATGAATGAGGAGGAATGATTTAGTATCTTCTATAACTTTCATTTCTTTTCAATCAAGGCTTTCTACTGAATCACATCCGAGGCCTTCATTCATGTCTTTTTATTCAGACCTGCTACGGTGATGGTGATATCGTTTCGTTTTCACATCACCCTGTTCTCAATCTTTCCTTTTGTCCTTCTGCCGTTTGTCTTTCATTAAGCAAAAAGAGTGCAATGCATGATGTTATGTCGGACACTTTAAGGACATAGGTAATGACGCCATTGTTTCTATTGTCAGTGGAAAAGTTGATTAACAACAGGGGTCTGTTTTTGCGTGTGTGGCTGGTTGTAGCGTCCTGGTTACCGTTCCTCTACCAGTTCACCTGCTGGCTGGTTAGGGTTTCCAAGAACAAGGTCTGCTGGTCATAGTCCGATAAACAAGACGATACAATCTATTCTTCGGTGTCCAGAAAGTATTTGTTTCTCTTTTATTTTCTTTTATTGCATTTATCTGAGATCTAATTACGCTCACGAGAATGTAATATATCCGAAACGAGCACTTCAGCTCCTCTTTGTTGAGACGCAGCGGGGGGGGGGGAGCTGATGAAGAGACTGGGCTCTTACATCAAAGACTCTGAGCCGAGCTACATGCTGTGGTGGAGCTTCACGGCTTCTCTCACAGGAATATGCCAGCAAACAAAATTCCTAATTAGGTGCATAAAATGCCAATTGATTTAAGTGTTGTAAATCCTGTCTGGCCCGGCCTTCTCCCCGGCAGCAATTACACACC
Organism: Limanda limanda; assembly: GCF_963576545.1. Lineage (NCBI taxonomy): Eukaryota > Metazoa > Chordata > Actinopteri > Pleuronectiformes > Pleuronectidae > Limanda > Limanda limanda. The sequence continues at coordinate 37,790,091 of NC_083636.1, read as the reverse complement.
TGCAATTAAATGGCAGTTTGTAGCACTTCACAACCTCGTCCAATTCCAAAGCCGACACTTTACCTGATCTTATGTTACAGAAAATCAAAGCTTTTTCATTCTCTCACCTATTTCAGTGCCGGGCGGTTTCCTCCGTCGGGACATAAACGTGTAATCTCAGTCTGTGAATGGTTATTGTGGTCAATTCACCGCGGGCTTCTGATGGCTTGTCTGGATAGATTTTAAACTGCATCTCGGCTGAGAGGAGCATTTGTGGCTCAAATCTGTTGTTGGACTGAAAAAGACTCACACATTAGATTAAATTAATGAAAATGACATTTTGCTGCCAAAGTGCCTGGGGGCGAAAAAAGTATTTGGATCCTTTGCTAAAGTAAATAAACCAAGTTACAATCTAAAAATATGTATTATCAAGAACTATTGCTGAATGAATATAAAGGTGGAATATGAGACGTGTACGTATATTTGAACATCAAGCCTTTGACAAGCAAAGTTCACACAAGCAAAACTGTCTCAGAGACTCTGGATCTGGAAAGTGAAGCCAATTCCTGAAAACCTCTATCCGCTCCAGTGACCAGCAGAGGGTGGCGCCACTGGTTGTCAAAACGGGTCAGTTTCTATAGATGTCTATGAGGAAGTGATGTGACCTCTAACTTTAGTTAACATTTTCCTGAGGAGTTCATGGAGGTCCAAGCGAGGGTAGATCAGTAGCTGAGTAACTTATCTCTTTGCCAGAAGGTGGAGACAAAAGTTCTGAACTCCAGGTTTAAGATGATTTAATATTTGGAGAAAAAAGATATTGAAGTAAAATAACTGGTTTGGTTCATTTTCAGACTGATGCATCATTGTTTATGACAACATTGGATGATAAATACCGAGAGCATCAGTGTATCAGCAGCATGTTGCTTTTGAAGCTGCGGGAGGTTGGAGATAGTTCGAACGACCAGACGCCGGAAAGCCAATAATTGTGAGGGCAAGAGATTTTTTATGGAGGAGGACAGAAGAAAAAAACATCAGTTTTCCATTTCTATTTCCTCTAATCTTTGATTTTGGTTGAGATGTGTAGTCATTCGGACATTTCATGAAATAAAAACGTTTTTGAAGTTTCAATGGAGCTGTTCAAAACTCTGACTTAAAATACACGCTGCTTTTTGCAATATGTCAGAACCCAAAGAAGTTGGATACCACTGATTTAATCTTTAAAACAATTATTGTGAGCTCATTATGTTGTCTAAAGTCTATTGGGGTGTTTTTATCTTTATCATCTTATCGTCATTAAACTGTTAAATGTAGTGGAGTAGTAGGTATAAAGTATCACAAGATGGAAATGCTCAAGTACGTCACAATTAAACCTTAACTGACCTTGAACAAATCTATGAAGATACTTTCCACCCGTAAATGGTTTTCCACTCAAACAGCACATTGAACAACCTGCTCCACCGGCTGAGTCAGTGCCGTGGTTACACCTGAGTCCTGCCGGAGACGTTTTGTTAAACCTGTCATCTCCCGGTACCTGTGACACACTCAGCTCCCTGTAGCACGTCACTGTGAAGACTCGCTCTTTCATTACAAAGTCACAGCGAGGAGTCGTCCTGCTGTTAGTTAAACACCAGCAGCTCCCGTCCCCACCTGGGCTGCGTGTTACTGTCACAGCTCCTGTAGTCGGCACAGTTCTGTTCCACTTGCACAATCCTTTTACTCCTCCATATAACAGGTGGGATCCTCACTGCTTTTCTTTTACTTGTCTTGTAAATTGGAGCTGCAACGATAAAAAATCTGTAAAAGTGAACGACGAGACATTTTATTCAGCTTCATCTGATTCGTGTTACATCCACCAAGGAGGTTGTGTTTTCATCTGTGTTTGTTTGTGTATTAGCAGGATTACACAAAACTACACAACCGGATTACATGATATTTTGTGGAGGGGTGAGGCATGACCCAAGTAAAGAACCAATTCAATCTTACAGCAGTGAGTCCAAACAAAATGGGTGGATCAAGATTTTCTTTCCTTCACATGGCGAGATAGGACAAGAGCCTTTATACGAACTGTTCATGCAACCTTCTAGTTTATTTGTTTAGTTAGTTCTGCCAAGGTTGGAAGAAAGTGTTATTAGACTGGAAAGAACCCATATTATTTTGGTGTGGATCTAGATCAGGGGAAGGATCCAGGGATTTGTATTTTCACTTTCTATCAACATTGCCAGACGAGGACTTTTTCAACATTTTGAAAATATTTAATAATCATTTTCAATATTCCACATCTTGTGAATTTAAACCTGGTTTCATAAGAGAACACAACATTTGTGTAATGGGAGGGATGGGGGCATGGGTGTGAAAATAGCACATTCAATTTGTGTGTGTGTGCATTGAGGGGAGATCCAGTTTTTATTTTGCAAACAAGTGAATTGAGTGACTTGGTAAAACCTCAACAAAACAGTTTTTAAGATGTATTAAAAAAAAATCAGGCTTTAGGTTTCTGTGTTAAATCTAATCCAGTCCTGGCGTCACTTTTCCGTTTGCCTGCTGCTTTGAAGAAGTGCTCGTCTCTCCCGGGTTCCTCTGACACGCTGCGTTCAGCCGCTCTTTGATGCCTGTGATACGACTGCAGCTCACACTCAAACAAACAGCGGTCGGTCTCACCAGCATCACACCGCAGCGCTGATTGATCTCCTTGCCGGGCCGGCCATCAGCTGCGGAGTTCCACCCACAGCGAGCCTTGATCACGAGACTCCATCCCACGAGGGGCGGGCACAAATAAAAAGAATCATGTACGCACCTTAAGCAAAACTCTTGAACTCTGAAACACCTTAATGAAAATTACAAACACGGCCGCAGAGGGGAGTTGGATTTGGTCGATGCTAAAGAGAAGTCTGCAGGCCCTTCAAGCAGCATGGGGAGGAATACGAGAGCGCTATATACTGATGGATTATGTTGGTGTCATCAGGGCAGTGCATGCTTTTAATTTATTTGCTTGAACCAGTGCCTGTTCTAAATTTGTCTGTTTTATTATGGGCTGTTCTCTGGGCCTGTGGTAATGCTGGTTGCAGCTTTCATTCAGACTTACTAAAGCCAGGACCTGCTGCAGAATGAGCTGCTCAAGGGCTGGTGAACCTCGAGGAGCAGGAGAATCTGTGGCTGTTGCTCAAACTTTATTAACATTTAAAGTATTATGCGTCCAGATGACTTCCTTTGGCTCATAACAACACACATGGGCAGATTATTAAATACTGTTATCCCTGGTTCTCAATTGTTTTAAGAGTACTCTCTTTTGCTTTGTAAAACTGACTGTGTTGTCCTCATTATTATGGTTACATTTTAATTCAAATGGATTTCACATAAAACAGTACAGGGCAATTAGCATCGCTAAACGTCTCTCAAAGTTAAATTCTGTGTCTCTGCCTGTATCTAGTCTTCTCCGTTCTCAGCCCCTCAGCAGTGTGTTTGTGGGCCGGGAGCCAGCAGCACTCCGTTTAGGTTCTTTTTCCCACAAAGCGGTTTTCTACTTATCTGGTTCTCGCAGACAGGTTTTCAGTGGCAAGCGAGCCACTGATACGGGCAAAGTGAAGCTACTCCATTGATGTGTTGCGATAGAGGCTTTGCTTTACCTTCTGCTGGCGGAGCAGTTTGCCAGCCAGGTAACCAAGCAGAGCGTTTTGCACTGCACTGATAAGTACAACGGAGCCGCTGAGGAAATTAAGTGAATTTCACGGACAATCCTCCGTGCAAGCTGTAAGTGAGTGGGCACATGTACAGGCAAAGTCAGTGAGGAGTGTGTTCGGCAGGATGTCTGCATGTCTGGATGTCTGTTTGCATTAATTTGCACTAAAATTAAATGTCAATATGGATCTATGTGCATCATCGTAATACCTATTATTTGGGTTGTTATACTTATTGTGTATTTGGATAATGGATTAATCCAATTTAAACAACTATGATCATATTCCACCAAATCCAACTGATACATTTCATTTCTATATTCGCTGATGTGTTTGCACTCATTTGTTTTTTCTGCAGCTTCTTCACGTCTCGGTCACAGAGGCAGAAGCAGACTAAGCAAATTGGCCCAAAGGCTTTTCTACCTAACTCCCCCCCGAACATAATCACAGATCCTCTCTCCCTGAGGCTGGATGGGATAGGTAGTAATCGATTGAGTGTTTTCAAGGTCCGCCCCAGGGTCTCCCTGTGTATTTAGACATGCTTGGAAAACCTGCTGAGCTCAGGAGGCATCGTAATTACGCCCTAGCAATGCACCGAGCCAGCAGTTGTGGGTCCAGCTTGTTTCTGTCTGATCTCCTCAACCTGTCCCCACGAGTAAGTCCAGACGCCCTGCGAAGGAAACTCTTCTCTTTTGCCTGCGTCAGTGATTTCATTTTTTTTTCAGACCTGTGAGCGTATGAACATAAGTCATCGAATAAATTTAGAATGAACACTCATGCTCTGCGTGCATTGTCTTAGAGACAGGCTGCACTCACCCACCTGTGGATGTTATTCACTCTCTCTGACGCTCGACGTGACATTTGTTCATTCTCATTCAACGAGTTGTTCTGTTGCCAAGATGTGCGATGACGCAACTACCTGAGAGCTTTATAAGAAGAAAACCATTTGTCTCTGTTCCAACTCACAACGAACATGTTCAACCTCCACGTGTAAGGCTCCAGAAGTAGTTCAGTTAAATTAACTTTTCTTTCTCTTAACCAACTCGGATAAAGTGAGAGAGTATGCTGACATTTCCTACTGTCCAATCAGAGCAGACTCTTTACCAGGAGGAGGGGCTTAAAGAGGACATTGCTTTAAGTAAAAACTCAAATAATAATTTTGGCAAAAGACTAATTTCCATTTTGACATTTTAGCTTCTTTGTCACTTTTTGAATAATCTCTCTATCGGGAATTAACTTCACAATGTGCTCATGATCAAAATCTCTGAGCATTGACATTTGGAAAAATAAGCCTTGAGGAACTTTCATTGTGTCCAAGTGTGAACACAATTCACAAGACCGGGAAAAAAATTATTGTTTAAATAATTGAAAGATAAATATCAGTGATGGAAGTGATTCTATATTTCTGATAGATTTGTGTTGACCAGATGTCATTTTGGCCCAAAGCTTTTCGGTGCCTTGCTGAGAAACGCCTGCACTGGTCCAGAAGATCTGACCAATCCGGCAGCACAGCCTCTGTCTGGCTGAGGGACTGATCAAGACATGACGGCATCTGAAATTAACCACAGGAAATATGGTGAACTATGAGAGTAGCAATTATATTACGTTGTTTTTCATCTCTCCTGACAAACGCCCCTCGATATTACCTCAACAGGGGGTACATTATTAAAAAGGAAATGCTTTTCCTGCCTTAATGTAAAAACACCAGGGAAACTACCATAGGGTTGAACACTTTGCTTTCATTATCTAGAGCTATAACCTTTAATATACATGCAAAATAACCAGTAATTGCCACGGGGGCGGTGGTGTTAAAATGAAGCTTGGCAAAAACTCTGTGGCCGACATGCAAGAGCACTAATGGGCTGATAGATGAACCTGTCTGTTTGGAATATAACACAATGACCTAACCTGAAGATCTTTTAAACATTTAATAGCAGGATCCACTTTTTAAGCCTCTTGGCGTTTTTTTCGGGTTGTCCAGCTGTCCATGGACTCAAAGATCAACTGATTAGAGTTTGGAGGTAGAAGGCCAAGGTCACAGTGATGTTCTGTTCCTGTGGAATCAGCAAAACCCATCGAGAATTTCATTACATCTGACACAGAATGTCGCTAGAACTCAAAGATTGAACCGATTCGATTTTGGTGGTCAAAGGTCACAGTGAGCACCACAAGAGAATCTTTACGAGCTTGGTCCAAATCTTCATTTTAACTCAATGAGAAAACAAATAGATTTGGGTAGTCGAGTTCACTGTGGCCTCAATAAGCCTATCTTTGACCTCTTCATATTGAAATCTCAAGTCTGCGTTAAGGAATTTATCAAGTTTGACTCAAGCTTTGGGTCAAAGGTCAATGTGACCTTAAACAAGTCTGCGGGGAGAACTGATGTAGACTGAAACTGCACTTGTCGGCAGAGGCACACAACCGCAAAGCTGTTACTCCAGATTGTTAGAATTCCTTCACGTCTCTCCATCACTTTACTCCAGGACTGCTGGAATCCCTTTCTCTTGACCCGCTAACCTTTCATCATGTTTTTTTCTTCTTTTTATTCCCTCCGCTCCTGCCTCCTCTCTCCTCAACCCTTCGTTCCCTCTCTGGAAAAGTAAACAGCATAATGTAGTGTGCATTCAGGTTATGAGGCATGAAGTTTACTCTAAAAACTTTAACGATGGAGCTTCGGTGAAGCAGCGGCTCCATAAACTCGATGGACTGAGATTTGGACCTAAACCGACCTCTCCTCGAAGAGGCTGATGATTGGATACACACGCAAATATAAAGTGAAACGAACAATGCAGTCTCCATCATCATTACTAAATGTGAAAATACACAAAAAAACACATCCCTCATCCGTTTATTGTCTAATTGTAACAATAACACAGTATTATAAGATTATCCTTCACCTGAATATAATCCCCAAAGTGACTGAACCAAAATGTGGCATAATTCTCTCGTGTTCCGCTGCTGTTAATGAAAACGTCCCATCAGGTCGTTTTCCTCACAGCACAACAAAACAACAAATGTGTGTGTTGGCGTCAGGTTTCTGAGTAAATCAGGAGAGTGAATATGCAGAAGCTGCAACAAAAGAACAAGAAGCAGGAAGCGGCTCCAGTGACCAAAACAAATTTCACTGATGGATGCTTTTCAGAGCCAGGGTCTTTGTCATCAAGCGGAGCCGCTGCCTATCAGCTTCTGCAGAGCTGCTTTGTTTAGTCATCATAATCGTGAATATTTGCCGTCTTAAACACAAGCCTTCCTCGTTTCAAATTACATGAAAATCTCTCTGTCATGGCAGTAAGTTTTGAAAAGTCAGAAGAGTGTCACTTATGATGACTTGGTCCTGGATCTGAACCAAAACGTGTGGCATTGAGAAGGACTTTTAAAAAATGATTTCACTCTACGTCCTCTAGGAAACAGCCACGTCTTCCAAGAATCTTCAACAACAACAACCACAACGATCACTTCAATGTCTGAGTTTGTCAGCTGAACATAAAGAGCCACATGAAGCGTCATATACAGGAGTTGGCTCTGATCTGAATCTGTAATATATCTGTGTGTCTGAACAGTCTGATAAGAGATGAACCAGACGTCTGCTTGATTTAGATATCGACCTAAAGTGGAAAGTTTGAACTTGCTGGGGACAAAAACTCTTCCCTCATGTCCGTCCCCATTCATCATTCTAATGTAGAAATATATTCAAGTGACCACTTTTATGAATTGGTTTTGATCGTTTTTGTTTGGCATGATTTTATTGAGTAAACATTAAACTTCTCTCGCATTAGCAGGATAGACTGGTGCCGATGCTAATTTTGTGATTCCTGTGTTGGCCACAGGGAGCAATAGAGTGTCAGTTTGACCATAAATCAGGCCACAGATTACTGCATGTTCAGACATAGACAGATTTACTCTGTCAATTAGTTTTTCACATTTCATTTCATTTGAACATCACTCACAGATACGTTAATGACCATAGTTTAAAAAAAACAGACTCGAAACACTGTGCAGCTTTAAAGGAGAGAGAGAGAGAGAGAGAAGGAAAATGAGTCCTGCAATTTCTATTCAGGATAATGATTATTGTAAGAAGGTCTCCCCCTGAGGTTCTGACATAAAAAAAAACAACAAAGCAATTGACTATATTGACGAAAAAGTGCAGTGTTCATGAGAGTGCAGGTGGAGAGAAATGAGGCCTTCAGAGCAATAAAACCCGTAACTGCAGGGTTTGTGTTACAGAGCTCAGGGAATGCTAATGGCTGCTGCTGTATATAACTGCAGGACACTTTCAGACACTGGTGCACAAATCAGCAGAGTACACCGCCAAGGAAACGAGCGTCCCTCAGGGGATCCGAAGCAGATGTTGCTTCAGCAATCAAGGTTTCTCTTAAACTTCGATATAATCCCGTAAAAATTTTTATGTTTATATATTTTTCCTATTTAAATCTTTATAAAAGACACAATTTTCGAAATTTCACAGTTCACTTGATTGATTTTACCAGAGGTGTGAGTCTCAAGTAAGAAAATGCTCCTTCTGGAGTTTTTCTGAACTCTTGCACAGCTGTTGCTTTGTTGCAAATTCCTTAAAAACGTCGATATGTCGGCCATCGTTAGAGAAGTCGGTCGATTCACCAGAGATATTTCTCAGTCTCTTAACTATCTGCAGCCTCTCTGTCTGAGGTGGAACAGATCATGAAATGATTGTCGTTCCCTCGTGTGAAGACCGTTGCAGTCGATGACCTCAGAAGCAGATGGTCACTATGTCATTCTATCGTGTTCCCTCCCTTCCTTTGCGACCTAGTTTAACTGTATCATCCCTTCCTCTCCCTTTAAAGTTTTATTACACTCCTTTGGTTTTTGGCTCAGCATCACTTCTTTTATTTCTATTGCTGGGACACGCTGTCGTTTTCCCACATCCATGCACACAGGCACACATCTCCATAAAGTATTACAGGATCAGAGGCAGAGACGTTAAAATAAAAGTTAAAAAGCAGAAACTTTTACAACAGCTAAACCAGAGCCCGCGGTTTCTTTTATTCGTACCACGAGCCGAGTGTTACAAATAATTGTCGAGCCAAGTGGGACAATTAAAAACGATCACGTAAAAAACTCAACAATGTGAAGATATGTGTGACACTTTATTGTCCATCACATAAAGATTTGAGTTTTTTAAAAGTCTAAATCCCAAGCTACTTAAAAGCGGAAAAACAGGACAATGCACATGCCTGTTTTACATTAGAGTTTTATGACTTTCTTTGTGACTGTTCTCACTCTTGTGGTCACCACTTTTGGGTCAATAAAACGGGACAAAACTCAAATGACACAAGGAACAGTCAGGAAACGAGGTCACGGGAGGCCGCAGCCTCTGCAGCCCCTTTAATTAGTTTATTCGTGTCTAAATGCAGACAGAAGATTTAAGAGTGCTCTCCTTACTTGTTCTCTGACCTAAATGGAATAAATTGGACTGGGATTAGTTCTCGGCACAACACTCGGCATGTGATTGGTGAAAAATGATTCCTCCCGCAGGACGCTGTTCGAAGCCAAGTTAGGAAGAAGCCAGAAGGAAATGAGCCACATCAGGATAGCAACTTCCATTTGTTTCTCCAATGACCCCAAATTAATATGATTTCCAGGTCAGATATTGATCATAAGGTTTTTTATGTATACGTTTCATTGTCATCTTGAAATAGTTTAAACATAATCATACTGTGTATCCACCTCCACAGGTGTTTGTTAGTTTAGCTCTCAATGCACTGTGCAGCAGATGAGACGGACTCGGCCATTGTTGCTATGGGGCTGGAACAGATATATGAAAAAAATCTCGATTCAAGTGTATTTTTCAGTGCAGACGCCTGTGCTGGAGTAGACCTTTAAGATACAGTGTGTGTTCTACCTCCCTCAAGATTTCAAATGTTTTTCCTCCTGTCACTCACCAGCAAACACTTAGGCTTCCAATGAAAAATGGAAATGAAAGTACAAGAAGGTCCCCTGTAGAAAATATTGATCAGAGGAGACGTATTTCCTTGGTTATGTGCCCTTTTATATGCAGATAGATGGAAAGGAATGGGACTGATTTGTTTGAGCTGATGTTGTATGTTTGTCAGATGGTAATTTTATACGGCTCGCACACTTTTATTTTCCTATATGCCCCCTCAATCCTCCAAGCTTTCATCTTTTATTGTGTTAGGTTTTCTTTAAGATAAAAGCCATACATACCTCAGACGTGAATTTTGACATAAATCAGTGAGGATAGATATGCATGGAAAACAATACTGGAATGGTTATGTAAAACAAGCAGAGGGGGAATGGTTTCATTCTTTATCTTAGAGACGAGGAGTGAATTCTGATAAGAGGCTTGAAGTTGTTGGTTCATAATATTTAGGTCCAAAGCTTAAAAGGATGCTTAAAAAGTGAAAAAGATTGTTGGTAAATTATTATGATGCAGATGAAATTTGAAACCTTTTCATTTGCAGTGTTTTTCTCATACAAATTAATTAATGTTTAATTTTGTTAAATCATGACGTCAGCAATTTCTTATGGCAACTACTAATTTCAGATGACATTTCATGTTAGATATTGTGTTTAGAATATGCAGCAAATCACAGAAATGCACATACACATAGAGAGACTTCCATGTACTGCACCTTTTGGCCACAGGGCTGTCTATTACTTCACATTATTAACATTGAGACATTTGAGTGTAATGTGAAACAGTAACTCGACTAGATGTTTCCACCTCAAAATTGCAAAGGTAATTCCTTGTACTTGGATTTTCCTCAGTTGAGTGACTGAACTATTCCGAGTCTGAGAGATGGACAACAAACCGATTTCCTGAAGTCAATTACACTCTGGTAGATATCGAGTTTATCCAGTTGATTTATGCGTCGTTGAATGTGATCTACGTCAGACTCATTGCTGTTTAAAGTCTATTAACATAACGGCGGATGACATTACACTTTGTCATGCTGCAGAGATAAGTGTCACTGACACAACAAAGTGTCCTTTTAATGCCAGAGGAGAAAGACGCTGGTTGGTTAGTGACGCAAAACGTTTTAGTGAAATCTGAGGAGAGGAAGAGGATGGAGAGGTTAAAGTTCAGTCTCCTTACTGAGCGGAGGGCAGATTCATCCTCCCCTGCAGCTCCAATGCACCTCACACCTTTTTTGAAGGTCGCCTCATGGATTTATTTTAATGAGATTCGGAAGAACAGAGAAACCGTTGCCAAAGCAATCACCCGAACCAGATGTGGTAGTGTGTTTGCACAAGCATTATTACCAGAATCCATATGTGCGTCAGGGTGTTTCCTCCTCCTGAGATCCACGCGGCCTGTTCCCGCTGCACGGTAGCTGTGTGGTTTCGGTGTTTCCTGGTATTTCCCGCGGTGCAGCTTGGTTGTGAGCGTTGTTGCTGTTTAATTGACTGCAGCTCTGTGTCCTGCGACGCTCCGCTGCCGACAGAGGGGCCGCTCCTCGGGGACGAGTGTCATCTCCACACAGGCAGCTTGGGCTCTGGCAGCCTGCCTTGACACAAGTCAGCCAAGTAATGAACAGCGATGGGAACCCATGGGCCAGCACATACAAACACACATATGAGCGCCAGAGAAAACAATCTCCCAACACTGTAAAAGCAGTTTTGGGGATTCGCAGTGTTTTCTTGACACTTTTGTTTTTGTTTCAAACTTTTTTATCTATGGATTTAATGAATGATGAAAGATCTGGGGCTACCTGAACAGTCTGATGAGTAACTGAATACTAAAATAAGGAGAGATGTTCTACTGGATTCATTATGCAGGCGAAGACAGAATCTCCTCCAATGAACTCTCCCTGTTCTGTGAGTTTGTCTCTTCCTGTCACCATCCATTCATTTACCAATTAGGATTCAAAGCCCAGGTTGGCTGTGCAGCGACGGTCAAGAGTCGGCAGGGACAAAAGTTTCTCTCTTCTAATGATGTCAAGTAGTTTTTTTTATTATGTGGATCTGAGGAGAAATTAAGCCAAGTATGACATATGTGTTTGTGGTGCTGCATCTAGTCGGGTAATACGTTTATATTCACACCACATTCACCATTAATAGCTTTTTAATCTTCAAAACGCTGTGTCACTGTAACGTTAGTGATGCACATGCATTCTAACAACCCAGAGAGATCGAAGAGGCAACGACAGGTTCAAGGAAAGTTCCCTCAAAATCAACTCGAAACCACCGTCACTCTTCTCTTTCTGTGCATATCACATGACTATCCATGCACATGAACAGGACGTAGATTCTCTATGAACAAGGAATAGGATTAGTAAATAGTAGAGTATTTTACAACTAATAACCTAACGCAGGGGCGTCGTTAGCCCCCCCAAATAATTATTGGGATTTAAAAAAAACAAAACAATAATAATTAAAAAAAAAAAATTAAACTATTGTTTTACACATGGACAAGTTATTTATAACTCTAACATGCTACATATGTGAATCTGTTTCTGGTTTGTATGTTTTCTCCCCCTTCAAATAACAATCCAATAGCCTCTCATCATACTGAACAATAAAAGACCGGGCACTAGGACCTTGGGGAGTCTGTATCGCTGCTGCGCTGGCTTTCTCACTCTGTCAAGTAGCGTCTCTCATCAAGACAGCAGGATTACAGCCAAGGAGTTTAGCTCATAGTAAATGATGCACGGAGTGAAATTGTAAGTACAGGTAGTTACAGAATGTGGCTATCTGTAGTTAACGATTGTTACCTGCTTAAATTTAGGTTTACTTGAGGCAAATGAAAGGGAATATTGTAATGAGCTATGTTAACACTAAGCTAGCTAGCTAGCTATTTTGTTAGAAAATGTCTCCAGTGAACAAGAGTGTGAATTCATTGACCAGATGGATATAAGAAGATTCTTTAGCAGAGGTGACAGCTCCGCCCTAGTCAAAACTAGTATCCGTCTTTCCTTAACAAGCAGGAAAATTATTTCTCTCTATTTGAGAAAAGTTCATATTTGTGTTGTCAAATTTCACAATGACCCTGAAATTCTGTCTCTTCTGTTATCTTATACTGAATGAATGCAGCCCCAAATGAGCCCAAAAAAAATTGGCGCGCGCTGCGCGCGCAACCATTCAGCTTCCTTAGGGGCTAAGCCCCCCCTTTCTTTCAATCCTAGAAACTCCCCTGACCTAACGTAATGTTTCCTTTGCTCGTCTCACTGACAGTACTGCTCTAAGTGCTGTGGTGATCATCCTGTCATCCACTTATAGAAACTACGAACTTAAAGACGTGGATTTTAACTTACTTTCCAATGTTACCTGCAAATGGCCGGATGTCACCAGTAATACTAACCCTCCACACTGTAGTTACTGGTGGTTGTTGACAGGCTTGTCCGTCTCTTTCTCGGTTGTTATGTTGGGCAAATGAAACTCATGATCCATTATCGAAGCCAAATTGGCTGCAAGTGCTTTTCACGTGTCTACACAATAGGTTCCAAAATTTGACAGAGGGGACAGAGTGTTTTTGTGAACTAATATAAATGACATGGAAAAATCATTACATGAAAGGATTTGGCCTTTACCAAGTAGCAAAGCACTTATTTGCAAGGCCATTTAACAAAAACCCGCCTTCAGAAAAAGGCTTGCTAGCCTTTGCTATTTCGAATGCCCCCCAAAAAACATGCCTTGGTAGATGACTCTTTAATCGCAGTTTGTCTGTGAAAAAAAATGTTGCTGAGTCTGTTTTTTTATTTGGACAAGTTCGGCGGGCCGGATTAAAAAGCCCAACGGGCCATATACGGCCCGCGGGCCGTACTTTGCCCATGTCTGTTCTAACCTCTAACTGCCGGTGTAAGTTTAGTTTTTTAACTATATTCTATTTTAAATATTTTGTTGACTTGTGTACTTTCATTATCCAAAATGTTTCCAACATGTTGTTAATTAATATTTTCCTCTGTTTTATTTGAACCAGGTCAAAGGTCAATGAACGCCTGTCACCGTTTTGTCTTTTCTGAAGTTCGACTTTTCCTGTAATTTCAAACCCAGAGCAATCCCCTATTTTATTCAATCCCCTATTTTAGTCGTGGCCTTTTTATTTACATTTCATGGACTTTACCTGCGGCTCTGCCGGGGCAAAGGATGTATGATGAAGGAAAACAACTGTTAGCCAGTTAGCAAGCCGGCTGTTTTTTCCTTCCACTGTTTTTTTTATTGTCCACTCTTCATGGATCTGTTTTATAACATTACCGTTTGTTGTGTGTTCTGTCACCCAAGCTCTCCCAGTAAAGCACAAACCAATGGTAGAGAAAACAACAATTCCCATGAGGCCGAAGTAAGACACTGCAAACATCAGATTCTTGGTTTATCACCACTACCTTCCTTATAAACGATCATAACAAACTGAAAAGTAAAATCAAACAAAAGAAATAAAGTTTAATTTGTTTTTTTGAACGATCAATATGTTTTTAAGTGAGTCTTCTTCCGAATGCAGCCACGGTACTTTAAGGTTGTTGTAATTGCCACGGTGGCATCTTGATTGATGAGAGGAACAGTCGATATTCCTTCGGTACAAGTCATTTAGCCGCTGCATATTAGCAGAGGCTGTCAAAACCAGCTAATTCAGGAGTGTTCAAATGGAGATGAGCGCTTGGCAGGACATCGCTGATTGTCTCTGAGGATCTTTCTGCTGTTGGCAAGGATTCTATTTGTGAGTGGGAGAGAAAGAAGGCCGAGCTCAGCATCCTGATCGAGCCACTTTCTGTTTGTATACATCTTCACAACTATCAATATGTTTGTCTTATCTCATTATTATTTTATAGGTTGAGTTGTATAGCGCGATCTTTCAAAGAGTAAATAAATTCATGGATATTGAAAAAATCTGTCTTGTTGAGGGGACTGGGAATTTAAATGTGGTTTCATAAGGGGACTGTTGAGTCCTCTTTGCTGAGGTATGTGTTTTACCGAGGGCCATTCTAGTTTTTCTAGCAGTTCAATGAAAGAACTTATGTCTAGATCATTGCCTGAAGTGGCACATATCAGATTTTTTATATACATGAGTTAGAGACTTAGTTAGAAACTTGGGTTTCTTAAGGGAACTTTCTTTGCATGTTGTCAGGGCACAGATGTTGGGTTTAGAGTTGTACTGGTATTCGTGGCCTTAAAATATTCGTTCTGTGACTCTAATCGAGGTAAAAGTTTGAAATACTTGTGATATTGATTCGTTATATAGCCCAGCCCTTAGTGAGAGTCTGTGTGCAGCAGACGAGAGCAGCATTCGTAGTCCAGGGACGCAGCCGGGCTGAATGAGGTGACCTCAAACAGATTATTTGCAGACAATGAGAAGAAGATCCTAGCAGCTTTGCCTCTTTTCTTTCCTCCTTTTTATCTCTCACATCCAACTTGTCACTACAACGGCTCCTTATCGGTCCCTACACCTCATATCAGAGCGCGACACCCCGACTGGCTGATGATGATCTACCCCCCCGCCCCTTGGTCGTACTATTGCTTTGCTCCTACGCAATGATTTTTCCTTCCATGAATACTGCACCTCTTGCTTCTTTCTCACGCAGCCCCTCGTCTTGTAGCCTTATCTCCTCTGAACTCTGATTCCACCCGAATAATTTAGCTCTTCCTGCACAGATTATGTACTTTGTCCTCTCCTCGTCTTCTCGTCGTCTCGTCTCCTCCTGCGAGTCTTCCAAACTCCAGGAAACTTCTCCGTCTGGTTTCGGGCACAAACTTTCAACATGCCAGTCCCGACTTCAAACCTGGCTCTCTCTTCGTTTTGTGTCATTATCTCTCCCCCAGCCCGAAACACCAGATAGTAGGAAAACAGAGAGGTAGCATCATCCTCCTGTTATCTCATCTGCCGCACTGCATTCTTCCTGGACACTTTATCTTGTGCTGTGTCTCTTTGTCCTCATTTCTCAACTCTATATTTGTTCTTCACCTTCTTTGTCCATTCGGCATCTTCTCTCTCCAATCTCTCATTTTTCGTAACACCTCTTTATTCTCTTTAATTATTACACTTCCCTCTTTCTTTCTATTCCTGTGGCTTGATGCTGAGTCACTGCAGAAGGAGAAGGTAACGATGATGAGGATAGACAATAGAGAGTGAAGATAAGATACAGAGTATAACTTATCTTCTTTGAGATAAACAGGATTTGAACTAATGACCTTATCTTAAACACAGCAGTTTGAGTCCACAACACACTTTTGGAGTCTCAGGAGTAAACAGCTTCCACCAAACTTTTGGACAGTGAAACATTACCTTCTTGACCGAGATGAACATAATAGTAGGTTAATATTATTTTAGTAAGAACTGTGGGGGAGATGCTGCAGCCCCTCTAACATATGCTGCCCAAATTATAGTCGTTCAAAAGTAAATTGTTTCTAAATTGATTTAATGTTTTGTGTAAATTGCTTCAACTCGGTTCAGACAGTCGAGAATGTCCCACCTCTTTCGACTCAAAACACCTTGTTTGCTTTGGCTGCTCATTCATTGTCCTGCTGAATGAGAAAATGTCATCCAATGCATTCTGATGCTTTTGGCTGGATCTGAGCGCAGGAGGCTCCTGTTTGCCTCTGCTTTCACCCGGTTGCCTCTGTCAACAGGGAAATCATCAGTAAATGCCAGTGTGCCAGGTCCATTAGCAGCCATTCATGTCCCGAGCAGAACAGAAAGCACCGGCATGTTGTTGACAGACGAGCCGGTGGCTTTGGATCACGAGCCGCTCAATTGTTTGTCTCCACGCTTTGCACCGGCCAGCATTGTGGTCGAGGTCGACTTGTTTCAGTCCAAAGTACTCGCTCTGATTTGTGTGTGTTTTTGTGAAACGCAGCCTGGAGTTTCTGTTCCTCTGAGGTTTTCCAGGGGGTTTGTGGTGAATCATTGACACAAAGCTGTCTGCCAACATCCAGGGAAGCATTCTCCACTTACTGTGCTCTCATTAGTGATATGCAAATGTTCTTCTGGTCATTTACTGGTTTTGTGTTCCTGTGTCTTCCAGGTCGTTTGGCACTTTCTTGTGCAAACCAACTTTTTTATGGACCCAAACCGCTCATTTTGGAAGAATGACTCTCTTGCAACTTTTTTGAGTCTCGTTATTATCATCTTCACTTGTATTATAACCTGTTTTCTCCACATATTGATACACAACCTCAACCAAAATGCCAACACTGATGCCTATGTGATCGCCGTTGTTCAATAACTAACCAAAGCTGACCAAACCAAGTGTCAAATTCCTTTTAGAGTCATGTACCATGGGGGCTCTGTGTTATAAGGTCTACATCTCCTAGACTCTTCTTTTGAAATCCGTTAAACGTAGTGACACACTCTGTTTGGTATTTCATATTTAACGTGCTGAAGCATAGAACCTGAAAAACGAATTGGCCTAATGGTTTATCCATCCAATAGTTGTTGAGAAATTCAAAACCACAACTGTTGATGAAATGAAGGTGCTAGACTAAAAAGTTGTTGATTCATCCTCTGTGAACGCTGAAAAACGGAATGCTGGAAAAACAAAAACTTTCAAGGCAAATCTCTGTCATCCACCAGAAATCCACACGCTTTATTTCCACCTGAAAGGGCACAAAGCTTAGTGACAAAACACAACTCCTGCATTGCAGAATCCTCCAGAATAAAGTGTACTTTTTTTTAGGACACAGGGATCAACACAAAGACACATTTGCCCATTGTTTTTATATTTAGCCCCCATTCAGCATGATTATATTATTAACAGGCGGAACATTCAGTCTATGCAGTGCTGTGGTTAAGCTAACGTATTATCGTCACGGTCGTATATTCTTTGTATCGCTGAGAAAATGGCTTCGACTAAGATTTCAAACTTAAAATTGATTCCTTGCAAATACAAAATAAACATTTCATATAACTACAGTGATAACGTCTGGAAGTTTTCTGGTACAGGGAAACAGTTGCTATGGCACATAGGGATTAAATTAATCTCTACCCACTTGGTTATTTATTAGGTTCACCTAAATAAAACTAACACTGTATAATTCAACAGCCCTGCAGTAAATCCTCCCTCCACGAGGATCATTGTAATGTTCAGGTTTGCAGGTTACACTGAGACGTGCTCCTCATAATTTGTTTGCCTTAATTCTGCCACAGTGCCACAGCAGGTTGTTTCATAATGAGCAGGAACAGGGAAGATATTCATAAATCAAGATCCCTGACGGTGTTTGACCTTCGCTATGATATTACCACGGTGGAAATATGTATCTGAATCACAGGGAACGTGGCAGTGTTCATAATGCTTTTATCTGCTGTATTAATTACACTGTCCTTTGATTTCGAATTTCTTTAAATAGGCATTAACAGAGTGTTGTGATCTACCTTATCTTATTTTTAACTTGCATCTACTGAAAACATGATCTTCGCTACATGGGGTAAGTTATTCGTATTCTGATAGTGGTGCGATCCGGTAATTAAAGCCACTAACGAAGGCCTGAAGGCTGCATTGTTCAGGATAACCTACAACATTGCTTTGTCTTTTTTTATAAATCAAAGCTGAGTATGTTTCTTTTCTTTCCTTTACTCTCTCTCTCTCTCTTAGTCTCTCTCTCTCTCTGCAGGAACAAGGTGATAAATTAAAGGCATAAATAAATAAAGGCATTTTGCTTCAGCAGTAGTCTTTTTAAAGTAATTCAAATGATACTACTTTTATTATGTGTGTATAAGCTCATATATCATACATATACTTTACGTGACACTGTGTATATGTCTACCCTGATATTTAAATCTGTTCCTAGATATTTATACCAATGTATTTTTGCTCCAAGAGTCTTTTACTTGTGACTTCTCGTGTGGCAGAGATCTGTCAATGTTTTTACAATTTTAAATTAGTATGGAGCTCTGTGTGTGTGTGTGTGTGTGTGTGTAAGTGTGTGTGTGTGTGTAAGTGTGTGTAACCCATATTAATATCTCCCATATTATAAAGTAATAATATAGATATACTTGAAATATATAAATATGCATTGCAATGTATACTAAATAAATAAATAGTCCACATTAAATATCAATCATTAAATAGTTACAATATAGATAAATGTGATATAAATAAATATAAAAATGTATTGTAAATGTATAGATAGATAAATAGTCCATTAAATTAATAAATAAGTAAAACTGGTTAAAGTCAGTTAAAACCCATGTTAAAGATCATTTAATGGAGAAATATTAAAAGTCTTCTGACTAAAAACGCTTTCCCTTTAAGAGATTTTCCCTCTGTGGAGGGGACAGGAAGGGGAGGCACATAATAGAGTATAAAAGGGAAGTGAGGGAGGAGACTCGAGAGAAGCAAAAGGACAAACAAAAGGAAAGAGGAGAGCGAAGATGTTTGGCTGCTAAAAACCATGTGTTACAAAGATATGTTAAGACTTAAAAGCAATACCCAGAGTTTGTTGAAAAGTGCTTTACATGCTTGAAGAGGTTCCACGATCAGGGAACCGGTGAGGAGACACGTGTGTGTGTTGGAGGATACACATGCAACCGAGACAAGATGGCGAGCGAGAAGATCGGCGGACTCCGGTCGTAAGGGCTGAATCAACCATCCCTTTCAACCTGGACTGGACTTCTGCCACTGCCCGGATTGGACTTTACTCACTGCCAGAGTGGTAGGAGTATCAACATTTTCTTTTTTTTGAATTGAACTAAATAAGGATTTCGAACGGAACTTTATTTTGAAAAGACTATCACACCGAACAAGAGAATACAGGGAAGAAGAGTGAAGAGCTCCACTCGTCTAACCCCTCCTTTATTGTTTGAATTATGTGTGTATATGTTTATTAAGTTTATTATGTTTATGATATATACTTTATTTATTATGTTATTTGTTAAGTGTGTTCAGTAAAGTGCCGGCTTTGAATTTAAAGTACCTGATCTCTGGCTTATTATTTATGCTTTCACCCCACTCCTTAAAACCCAGAACCTAGAACTAGTCCAGTATTTGGCCCATTAGAGGTAAATGCTACATTTGGCGAGCTAGCCAGGAGTGGCCAAAGCATAGATTAATAATCAGAGACCAGATAACTGCATATACTTAATTAATTCATGATGGAAGTAATTCAAACTTTGGGTGTTGAAATTACAAACTCTCTACTAGTCAGTGGTTTAACAGATACAGAGACTGATGAAGAACTTTATGACTTTTTAAAACTATATGGCTCGATTCAAAGAAGAATCCACGTAGACTTGCCCCAATCTGAACAGCAGATCATTATAGAGTTTACGAATGATACAGCCCTAGAGTCACTCTTACCCTTACTACCATATAAACTGATAAGCAAGACTCAGACAGACGTGACTTACTACATCCAGGCCTTAGCAAGTGCCTACACACCTGCAGATACCCAGTCAGCCACAAGGATGTTTCTGAAAGGACTGAAGGAGATTGCAAAGCAGAGCGGCAAGGACTTTGCAGATGTGCTCAAAGGAGAGCTCTCTCGCATCAGCGAGACTGTTCATGAGGAGATCTTGGATGACCAAGATGAAGACACAGATCCAGATGACGCCCAGAGACATCCTCTTGTGACTGCAGCACAGGTGAACCCTCAGCCCAGTGTTATTTTCCCAGAAAATATTTATGACTCTAAATCTGATGTGAAATTTGATCCAACTCAGTATCAACATCCCCCAAAAGAAAAGACACAGGCCACCCTGAGCTTTTCTAATCTCTGCCCACCTGAAATGCAAAAGGTTGTCGTTGAGCACATAGTCAAGCACAAAGATTTAACAATGCAAACACATGCTTCATTTAGACTCCGACCCTTCTCTGGACGCAGCCCCCGTCCAAACCATGAAGTGGACTATGAGACATGGCGTTCCAACGCAGACTTTTTACTGAGAGACACACAACAATCAGACCTACACAAATCCAGAAAAATACATGAAAGCATTTTTTCACCTGCGGTTGACATAGTGAAACATCTGACACCTCACTCATCCCCCTCAATGTATTTGATCATTCTGGATTCAGCTTTTGGCACAGTTGAAGATGGAGATGACCTTTACACAAAGTTTCTCAACACACTGCAAAACTATGGTGAGAAATCCTCAGAATATCTCCAACGACTGCAAGTGATGCTGAACACCACCCTCAGGAGAGGAGGAGTAACTGCAACCGATCTGGACAGCCAGCTTCTGAAACAATTCTGCAGAGGCTGTTGGGACAACACTCTGATATCTGAGCTAAAGCTAGAACAAAAGAAACAGAACCCACCCACCTTTGCAGAACTCTTGTTGCTACTTCGCACTACAGAGGGAAAACGTGACTCCAAAGACTCCCGCATGAAGCAGTACTTCGGTGCCTCAAAGCAGAAGGTGTCCTCACACTTCCAAGGTTCCTATGCTCAGTATGATGAAGACTATACTACATCACCTCACAGACGCAGTGACCCTCACTCTGAGATACAGGGCCTGAAAAGACAGATAGCTGAGATACAGTCTCAACTCTCACAAATCAAACAAAAAGACAATAAATCGTTTTCAAACAAACCATCCTTCAAAGCTACAACCACACAGTCCCCAGCTCAGAGTCACAGACCACAACAATTACGGTCCAACAACTCTGATGTGAACAATAACTACACAAATAAACCAAGACCCTGGTACTGTTTCAGGTGCGGTGAAGATGGACACATCAAACCTCAGTGTGAAGCTGAACCAAACCCTACACTAGTGGCTGCAAACAGGCAGCTGCTGAAGAAAAGACAACTAGAGTGGGAACAGAAAACCGGTTCCTCCACATCCAATCAGTTAAACTGGCATCAGTCACTATTGAGGGACAAATAGGGATTGGACTACAGGAAAAGTGTCCCAAAAGGAAATGGTGCGACACCTCAGGATACTCACACTCAAGACAACAGACAGTAACCCTACCAAAGGGGCTCATCGGAGCAAAAACAACTGCAGAAGTCATCATTGCAGAAAAAGCCTGTAACTGCTTGTTGGACACAGGTTCACAAGTGACAACGATACCAAATTCATTCCACAAACAAAACCTCTCACATTTACCTATAGAATCCCTGGACAACCTGCTTGAAGTGGAGGCTGCTAACGGCCAGGATGTCCCCTACTTAGGATATGTCAAAATAGATATCACATTCCCCAAGAGTTCCCTTGGCATAGATGTTGAAGTCCCCACTTTGGCCTTAATTGTGCCTGACATGCGCTCAACCATGTCAAATGTTTTAATAGGCACCAACACTCTAGACATCCTGTACGAGCAGTACTCAGAGGCTGCACCTCATTACCACCAATATATGTCATATGGATACAAAGTTGTCCTCAAAACCCTTGAAATGAGACGAAGACAGAAAGTTGACCCCAGAGTAGGAGTTGTAAGACTTCTCAGCCATGATCCTGAGACCATCAGGCCTGGTGAAACCAGAGTTGTGGAAGGATTGATCAGTTGCAAAGCACCAGATGCTGGAAAGTGGGTCACGGTGGAGACTTCAAAAGCCTCTTTTCTACCAGGTGGCATAATGGTAACAAATGGCCTAGCAAGTCTCTCATCCAAATCACCCCGCCACATACCAGTGATCCTCAAAAATGAATCGGATCATGACATCACCATCCTTCCAGAGACTGTGATAGCGGAAGTGAATGCTATCGAAAGAGTTCAGCTCATCACAACCAAAAACTCAGACCCTGACCAAGTGACTAAGATAAACTTCAACTTTGGAGACTCTCCAATATCTAATGAGTGGAAGGAGCGACTCACAGAAAAGCTGAAGTCAATGCCAGATGTGTTTGCTTAGCGGGATCTTGACTTTGGACGCACTGAAAGAATGAAACATCACATAAAGCTCAGTGACGAGACACCATTTAAACACAGAGCGAGACCGATACATCCAGAAGACATTGAGGCTGTGCGTAGCCATCTTCGAGAACTCCTAGATGCAGAAATCATCCGCGAATCGGAGTCACCTTTCTCCTCACCGATTGTAGTCGTCAAAAAGAAGAATGGTGACATCAGGCTCTGCATAGACTACAGGAAGCTTAACCTCCAGACTGTAAAGGACTCATATGCCCTACCCAATGTGGAAGAGTCATTCTCAGCTTTAAATGGATCCAAGTGGTTTTCTGTTTTAGATCTGAAGTCTGGCTTTTACCAGATCGAAATGGAGGAGTCAGATAAACACAAGACGGCATTTGTCTGCCCACTTGGATTTTTTGAATTCAACAGGATGCCTCAGGGAATAACAAATGCCCCAAGCACATTCCAAAGACTCATGGAGCGTTGCATGGGAGAGCTAAACCTGAAGCAAGTTCTTGTTTTCATCGACGACCTCATCATTTTTTCTTCAACTTTGGAGGAACATGAGGAAAGGCTTCTAAATGTTCTCAACAGATTGAGGGAGTATGGCCTGAAGTTGTCTCCTGAAAAATGCAGATTCTTTCAAACCTCAGTCAAATATCTAGGGCACGTTGTGTCAGAAAAAGGCATCGAAACAGACACTGACAAGATAGCTGCCCTTAAAACCTGGCCAAAGCCAAAAAACCTGAAGGAACTTAGAACCTTCTTGGGATTTTGCGGTTATTACCGACGGTTTATCAAAGATTATGCAAAGATTGTGAAACCTCTCAATACTCTAACTGCTGGATACCCACCCCTGCGGAAACGCAGTAACTCCAGAGTTAACACAGAGAAATACCACAACCCTAAAGATATCTTCGGAGACAGATGGACAACAAATTGTCAAAGAGCATTTGAAACCATCACCGAAAAGTTGACAACTGCCCCCATCCTTGGATTTGCAGACCCCAAGTTACCCTACATCTTGCATACAGATGCGAGCACAGTCGGGTTAGGTGCTGCTCTGTACCAGGAGCAGCAAGGACAGAGACGTGTTATCGCTTATGCAAGCCGTGGCCTCTCACCGTGTGAAGCCAGATACCCAGCACACAAATTAGAATTTCTTGCCCTTAAATGGGTAGTGACAGAAAAATTCCAAGACTATTTGTATGGAAGTTCATTCCTTGCTGTTACCGACAGTAACCCATTAACCTACATACTCACCTCTGCAAAGCTAGATGCTACAAGCTACAGGTGGCTAGCTGCCTTGTCAACATTCAACTTTCAGCTCCAGCACAGAGCAGGAAAGCAAAACCAAGATGCAGATGGCCTTTCCAGACGTCCACACCCTGTATTGACTGATGACTTCACATCACAAAAAGAGGTCGAAAGGATACAGCAGTTTGCAAAGAAACACATGTCTCAGCCCGAATACTCTAACCTAATGACTGAGGGCACAGTCAAAGCAATTTGTGAGAAACACTTTGTCCATCACATCGTGGAGGATGAAATTGCAGCGACACAGCCTGTTTCCACCTTAGTCATGTCTCTCGCCCATAACCCAAAAGCCATACCTACAACCTTTGCCGATGAAAATCAGTGTGGGGGTTTGCCCATCATCCCGTATCTCACAGCTGCTGAGCTGATGGAAAAACAGAGAGCTGATGCAACTATCCGAGAGGTGATACACCAGATTGAGTCCGGAGAGAAACCTCCACCAACTGTGAGGAAGGAACTCCCTGAACTCTGGCTGATACTAAGAGAATGGAGCAGACTGGAAATGTTGGATGGCATTTTATATCGAAAACGACAAGAAGGAGCACAGGTGTCCTACCAGCTTGTACTGCCAGAAGAGCTGAGGCCCCTGGCCTTGAAGAGCCTACATGATGATATTGGTCACATGGGCATGGAGCGCACAATAGACCTTGTCAGAGCGCGGTTTTATTGGCCCAAAATGTCCACAGATGTGGAAAACAAGATCCGAACCTGCAATCGTTGCATACGACGCAAATCTTTACCCGAGAAAGCTGCACCACTTGTTAACATCACAGCTACAAGACCACTTGAGCTTGTGTGCATGGACTTTCTCTCACTAGAACCAGATTCAAGTAACACCAAAGACATTCTGGTCATCACTGACCACTTTACTAAGTACGCAGTTGCCATCCCTACATCAAACCAAAAGGCTAAGACAGTGGCTAAGTGCTTATGGGATCACTTCCTTGTCCACTATGGCATCCCTGAGAGACTTCATAGCGATCAAGGTCCCGACTTTGAGTCCCGTACAATTAAAGAGTTGTGTGACCTTATTGGCACCCAGAAAATAAGGACCACCCCCTATCATCCTAGAGGGAATCCCGTTTCACGTTTCAACAGAACCCTGCTAAACATATTGGGAACCCTTGAGAACAAGAAAAAGAGTCATTGGCGTAATTACGTCAAGCCTTTGGTACACGCCTATAACTGTACAAAAAACGAAGTGACAGGCTTTACCCCTTATGAGCTGATGTTTGGGCGACAGCCTAGATTGCCCATAGACCTTGCCTTTGGTCTACCAGTCCACCACCAACCAGGATCACATTCTCAATACATTCAGAACCTGAAATCTCATCTTGAGACCAGTTATCGAGTTGCTGCTGAAAATGCAAAGAAAACAGCTGCACGCAACAAAACAAGATTTGACAAGTGCATTGTTGAGTCCACCTTGAGAGTAGGCGACCGAGTTTTAGTAAAAAATGTCCGCCTAAGAGGCAAACACAAGTTAGCTGACAAGTGGGAGTCAGACGTGTATGTTGTCCTAAAACAATGTGGAGACGTTCCAGTGTATGTTGTGAGACCTGAGACCAGAGAGGGTCCACAGAGAACCCTTCACCGTGACCTTTTGCTGTCATGTGGTTTCCTCCCGATGACCTCGGCAGAGAGTGAAACTGACACAATAAAGACGGCCAGGCGGCCAAGAACCCGACAACATCCGAGAGACAGCTCAGATACGGCAGATGGGAGTGAATCTCAATCCGACTCTGAAGAGTACTATTATGACGGTCATAGAAACCAACGAGTGGAGACCCTGGGTTTCAACCAAGTCCCAGAACCCGCAGAACAAGTTCCAGACAGGACTATCCCTCAAGATGCTCCAGCAGAAACTTGTGACTTATACCCACCTGATCCTGATGAAATCTGTTTTCCGCACCAAGATGAGAGTTGCTTACCTGATCTTGGAGGAATCATCATATCTGATGCTGCAGACATTGACAGACTTGAACCTGAGGAAAGTAACTCATCTCTACCTGAGGAGAGCATCTTACCTGAGGAACAGAATACTCAAGACCTCCCAAAAGAGGACCTGAACATTCCCTCATCCCCTAATCAAGCCACTGAAGAAGGGAATGACATTGAAACTTCTCAAAAACAACCTGACACTGAGACAGAACCCCCAAGACGATCCACCAGAGACAGAAAGCCTATTGATCGACTGATTTACCCTGAATTAGGAAATCCATTAGTGACAATAGTCCAGTCTCTGTTGCAGAGTTTGACTGACGTATTCACAGACTCAAAACCGCATAGAATTATGATAGTATAGTATAGATTCAGTATTTTGCACAGGGACGTGCAAAAGGTAAAGTGGGGAGGATGTAACCCATATTAATATCTCCCATATTATAAAGTAATAATATAGATATACTTGAAATATATAAATATGCATTGCAATGTATACTAAATAAATAAATAGTCCACATTAAATATCAATCATTAAATAGTTACAATATAGATAAATGTGATATAAATAAATATAAAAATGTATTGTAAATGTATAGATAGATAAATAGTCCATTAAATTAATAAATAAGTAAAACTGGTTAAAGTCAGTTAAAACCCATGTTAAAGATCATTTAATGGAGAAATATTAAAAGTCTTCTGACTAAAAACGCTTTCCCTTTAAGACAGGTGAGAGTGCTTTCCCCTTTAAGAGATTTTCCCTCTGTGGAGGGGACAGGAAGGGGAGGCACATAATAGAGTATAAAAGGGAAGTGAGGGAGGAGACTCGAGAGAAGCAAAAGGACAAACAAAAGGAAAGAGGAGAGCGAAGATGTTTGGCTGCTAAAAACCATGTGTTACAAAGATATGTTAAGACTTAAAAGCAATACCCAGAGTTTGTTGAAAAGTGCTTTACATGCTTGAAGAGGTTCCACGATCAGGGAACCGGTGAGGAGACACGTGTGTGTGTTGGAGGATACACATGCAACCGAGACAAGATGGCGAGCGAGAAGATCGGCGGACTCCGGTCGTAAGGGCTGAATCAACCATCCCTTTCAACCTGGACTGGACTTCTGCCACTGCCCGGATTGGACTTTACTCACTGCCAGAGTGGTAGGAGTATCAACATTTTCTTTTTTTTGAATTGAACTAAATAAGGATTTCGAACGGAACTTTATTTTGAAAAGACTATCACACCGAACAAGAGAATACAGGGAAGAAGAGTGAAGAGCTCCACTCGTCTAACCCCTCCTTTATTGTTTGAATTATGTGTGTATATGTTTATTAAGTTTATTATGTTTATGATATATACTTTATTTATTATGTTATTTGTTAAGTGTGTTCAGTAAAGTGCCGGCTTTGAATTTAAAGTACCTGATCTCTGGCTTATTATTTATGCTTTCACCCCACTCCTTAAAACCCAGAACCTAGAACTAGTCCAGTATTTGGCCCATTAGAGGTAAATGCTACATGTGTGTGTGTGTGTGTGTGTAAGTATGTGTGTGTGTCAGTGGCAACAACAGACCTCATATCACCCGTGTATTTCCAAGGAAGTTTTGCAGCAGGAAAGTTTTACCAGACGAGCGTGAGTGAGATTTAAATCCTACCTGAGAATTCTACATACAATGACTTTTATTTAGAATTCAAATCACATTGGACTTGGTGAAGTTGGAGAAGCAAATCTGGTTTTGAACAGAGATCACGATACATTTGCATAGAATCTTGGTACAATAATGTTTGTTGCACCTATAATTAAAAACTATGGGGCTCTTCCTTGATGAAAAAATAAGATATGAACGGTCTAATAACGTTCACAATATTAACATGTTAAATGTAATCAAACACTACCACTTGTGGCATACAAAGCATAAATGAATCACTGATATTTGCTGTATGAATGTTAATGTGATCTTTGATGTGGACAGCTGGGAATAATTGTCTTTTTGTTGTCTTGTCATTTTTAGAGTTGGGTTTTAAATATCCAAGAGGACAAACTAGAAGTATAAAGCTTATTTAACTATCATGTTGAGAGTCTAAGTTTGTAGAAGGAAGTTTGATAGAAGACTTAAAGACATCGATTTAATATGGAGGTATCAGGGCGCATGGGTTCTCGAAACAAAGCCACTGAGTTACTTTCCGACAGCGACTTGGAGCCAAGTGGACCAATTATATTTTTTATACCTTAATAATAGTTTAAAGAGAGGTCTCGTTACTTTAGTCTGTCAAGTCTCACTGTGGGCTGGAGCACAGTCGATCGTGGGATTAGGGTTAAAGGAAAATCTGTCAAATATCTTCTTGAAGTTTCTAAAAAGACCACGAGGAAATGAGGAGTGTTAATAACATGATGAATAGGAGCCTTGGTTTGCGACTCTTGCTAGTTATTAGCTCGGAGACGTGGTATAATGGGGCCTATATTTTTGTGTGCAGGCCATTTATCAGAGGGGATCTTTTGTCGGGGCTTAATTGTCTTGGTTTTACAGGGAGCAGTAATATCAATGAGGAGAAGCAGACGTGATGGAAATCATTTAGTAGTCGAGCGCTGGAGAGATTATCTCCCATACACACACACACACACACACACACACACACACACATACACACACACACACACACACACATCACACACACACATCACATACAGTGTCGAGTAGGAGCTGAGAGCCTTTTTTAAATGCCGTGTATTTTCTCCTGGGAGTCTGCAAATTAATGTAAGAGTGACACATCAAGAGATGGTGTCATCTACTTCCCAACAACATTGTGTTTGGTTGGTGGCTTTTTTTAATCTTTGTTTTCGGGGCTAATTTATTATCTTTATTATAAAACGCCGATGGGGAGATGACAAACGTGGGAGAGAGAGAAATGATGCTGATTATTGTTTACCATCAGCGTCCTATTCCCCGAACCACAGAGGAGGAAATGGTGAATGTACTAATTTGGCCACCAGTAAATGCAATTAGGCAACAGCACAAAGATGGATGCATTGAAACAGTTGACTGCTACTTTGGAAAACACATTGTTGATTTCCAAAGGATTCTCCGGTAAGGCTCATCCTCTTTACTTTAATTGTCCTTGTCTGGATTTTGATTGGAACCCACCGGTGGCTACACTGACAACCTGCACCCATTGGACGATACCTGCTGCCAATCACACAATCTCCAAGCCCCTCTGCATACTAGGCTTTTTCTTCTATTTCACCGCAAATAGGACCAACATTTACTAAATGACATTAAGCTGTTAAGACTGGAAACTTCAGATTGAGACCATGAACTTTGTTTAGAAATGTTTACTGAGGTTATAAATTAAGTGATTTTTCTCAT
The DNA here is from genome assembly GCF_963576545.1 of Limanda limanda. Taxonomy (NCBI): domain Eukaryota; kingdom Metazoa; phylum Chordata; class Actinopteri; order Pleuronectiformes; family Pleuronectidae; genus Limanda; species Limanda limanda. The sequence goes on along the minus strand of NC_083636.1, from coordinate 37,761,102 downwards.
AGACCTCTGTAGGAAGATTTTGCAACCCTTGGACTTGGCTGTTGAAGTGATCGTTATTTGTTATCACATGGACGTCTTTTCTAGACCACTCAATGGACCCGACAACAGCCTGCATGGTGTGAGATGCATTGTTAGACCAATCAGCTTGAAGTTCTTGGCTTCCTAAGATGCTGGATAAGAAATATCTAACCTTTATTCTATGAGACGCCTGACTGATCTAACTGTTGTAAGATCGTCTCCTTTATTGTAGACGATATATTCTTCTTCACCGCTTCAGTGCCTGTATCTGCATTTATTGAGTGGGTCAGATCCAGAGAAGTGTCAGGCACTTCCACGCTGTCTTTAAACTCTTTGTCTATTTTTATTTAACATCCTACTGCTGAACTGTATTTGTGTTTGATGGTGAGATTAACTGTCCATCGTTAAGTCCAATTACGTTTTATACGAACATTTGCTTTTTCTAAGGTTCCTTCAACGTTTAGCTTTAAAAGCTTATAATTAGAATCTCTCAATTAAACTTCCTCCCAAGTACGAGTTTCCTCAAGAGAACCCGAGATTTTTTTGAACCAGTTGGAATCTCTCACAAAAGCTTAATTACCGAAGCTTAAACTGGGAAAAATTGCACAAATGGAAGCGTTCGTTTTTAATGCAGCCATCTGTGGGTTATCTCACTTGCTGTAGCCACACTTTCCTCTGACATTAATTTCCTCTCAGAAGTTCAGGCCAATTTGTCATTATCAGCTGGCTGTAATTATTGCCCACTTTACACTGCCATTCTGATGATCCTTTGAGTCAATTCTGCAGATGGAATCACTTAAGTACCGGGTTTTAAGAAACACTTAGAGTAAAAGGAAGAAGCCAGAAATTGAGCAAAACCAAAAAATGAGGAAGCGGTTTCTCTTTTGATCAATGAATCTCTATTTCTTTCTCTCTCCGTCCTCGTTGTTTATCTCTTTCCGTCACGCTTCTCTATCCATTGATCATCCTCTTCTCCTCCCATCTGCCTGTCATTTCTTCTCCCTCTCTCTATTAGCAGCCTCAAGATTAAATAAACGCGGAGGCCTTTTTCCTCCCTGCTGGGAAAAACTTAAAGGGATTTTAATATCAGGACACATCGGCCTATATCTCTCCTCGTCTCTGCAGTCACTTTGCTGCAGTGTCACAACAAGTGCACGGATACACGATAAGAAAAATAGGAAAGTGGCTCCACTTTGATTCACAAGAGAACATGTGCATGTGTGAGAGGCTTCGGAAAAAACATCGGAGCCAATTCTCCAGATTCTACCCGCAGGTCATGTCTGAAAACAGCTTTGGTCTCATTAAGATGTCATGTTTTTGTAAGAGTCGCCTTTTGGCTACTTCTACTTCTTAGTTTTACTTCCATTTGACTTTACCTCATTTGTTTGGATGAAAAACTGCGTTAACCAAAAACATCTGCTTCCCTTGTCTCTGACGAGCCGGGTCGTAACTCTACCTGCTCTCGCCAGATGTCTTCCCACATGCCCGTGTCGTTGTGCACACTCTCACAGATGTGTCAGGTGACTTACTAGCTCCCGTGTAACACAACGTGGGTTTGTCCGCTGCTGAAACTCTGAGAAAGTTGGACTCGCTCTCATGCTGTCCTCACAAATCCGATGCAAACAAAAATGAGGAGAATCACTCTCATTAAGGCCAGTTCTGTTTCCTCCATTGGTAATTGGGAATAAGGCGTCAGGCGTTCAAGCTCTTGGTTTATTTTACTGAAGACAGTTGTGACATTTAAGAAAAAGCGAAGGTTTTATAATTACATTTCACAATGGCTACACTCACGTAGAGTGTCACTTCTGCATTTTGAATAAGGCCCAATCTATGTCTAAATGTATTATACTGTTTCCAAGTATCGCCCTATTCAGTGAGATACCAGTGTGCATGTGAATGTTCTGACAGAAGCAGAACAGTTTAATTCGGTCATTACTTTTTTATTCCTTTTGAGTCACTTGTCAATGATTACTTTTTTATTTGAATAGAAATTGTCCCTAAATATCACATTGAGGTGAGAAAATAACCTAAACATATTTTTGTGTTGCTCTGTGTTCCAGCACTTCTCCTCTCGAGAGGCTCATTCTGCCTGTGAAACAATACCAACAGGAAACAAGCCCATTTTTAGTCACATAGAAAAACAGCTTCTCTTCTCCCCCCCGACGCTGCAGTGACGAAGACGATGAATTTAGAGCAGAAACCTTTCGGTCTCTTCTTTGGATGATTATTCTACTCTTGGCCAAATTAGACCCAGATGGTTTCACATTCTGCACAGCTCACCAAGTCACAGAGTATTTTTGAATCCTGGTGAAAAAACTTCCAGAATGAATGTGTTTTATTTCTACTTTTACTTAATACATGATCTCAAAGGAGACTGAAAGAGCATAAGGAAGAAAAAGGTATTGAAGTAAACAAGGACACAAATAATGACACTAGAATGTGAGTAGATTTCATACCCAACCATTGAAATTCACTACATCCAGGTTTTTATTTGGATCTGCACCAAATTGTACGCACAAAAATGTTGCAATATTAAAAAGAAAGATAGCTATTTATGGATCCACTTCACAAAAGTCCATTTAATTACATTTTGTACTTTCTGTGTAATCCTGCTACCAATCAAACGATCAACTTTCCTGGTAATGAATGTGTTGTTGTCTGTTTCATTTCACTCATTTTCTCAAAGAAGTCTGAGAATGAGAGGAAGGTAAAAACTGATAATGAAAGCAACCGGAGCTCTGGCTGCATTGTGTTCATTCATTTGTCGAGCTGAAGCGAGAAGCATCGACCAGACGGCTCAGTGCTGCGATCTCTCAACGAGCCGGGCATCGGCTCAGTGGGACTTTTTATTTTTCGGCTTTATTCTCAAACAATAGGGAGGCTCTCGCTCTCGGAGCCAGGTATTTTATGTTAAAAATTTACTCGGCGCTGCAAAGGGAGGTAATAAATGTGGTTGTGTATTTATGCAGCGACAGAAATATCCATCTGTTCTCCTATTGCCTGTGTGCTGCTCACTCAGCGCCCAGCATGCACTGATTAGATGGCAGAGTGCATCCTGAATAGATCTATTACAGGGCTTCAATCATATAGAGACATATAACCGAGAGAAACTTTTTAAAACTCATCTAATCTACTCAGTGAATCATTAGTGAATTCAACACCTTCACTTCCTGTTCATGTGCAGTAGAAACGATAAAGAAAACAGAATGCAATTATATACAGTTATGAGAGAAGCTAAACTCAGTGGTCGTAGGCGTTTCTCAGGTGATACGATTCAACAGTTTTTATCGTTCCTCATTTACAGATTCTTTGTTCCGACGTATTGGTGCTTCCGCTCACGCGTCCACCAGAGACCACAAGCTGAGCTGTGGCTTTGTGTCTGGAATAAATTGTGAAAATTCATCTGCCCCCAACGGATTGAACCTGGGATTGAATCAGACTGGATCTCGCCTCGGCATCGCACACCGGGTCAAGCCAATGTCTCCTCGCATGTTCTCACTGTCAAGTTTGAAAATAAATACCCGAGGCTCAGGGTTAGTGAACGTCTCGCATTTTTCCTGCTTGAATCATTTTATTTGATTGTTTTCTTTGTGGGAAAAGAGCAATGTGGTGGAGACATTGCAATCTGAGCCAAATTAATTTGGCTCAGCCACAAGAAAAATCCCATCACAGCATGCAGCTTTGATTGTTCAGACAATATGAAAAAGATCATTTGAGAAAAACACACACAACTTGCTCTTTCTCTTCTTTTTTTTTTCTTGCCGCAAAAACAAATCCGACACAAATAAATTGTCAACATGAGACAGAAGGAAAACGAGCGCTGATGGGAAAAGAAAAAGCTGCTCGGCTGTCGCCCTGGGCTTCACGTCGGCTTTGCATGAAGCTATTACTTTCCTCACGCGTATTAATGTATCACAAGATGTGAAATTAGGTCTAGACGTCTCAATGCATATGTCGCTTAATTTCTTTACTGCAGGATCGTGGAGAAAAGCTGAAGCATTACAAACATTGTGTGTTTCCTAGCACTAATGAGACCATCTGCTGTCGGGTTGCATGTGAAATTGTGTTGCAGGGCGACAGAGAGCTGTGTTAATCTGAGGCTTCCTGTTACTGGACGGTGTTTAACCCACTGTGAGCGCTGCCACTCTTTCCTACGCACCAGAGCTGAAGCTCAACCGGCCAAAACAAACTAATGACCCCAAAATGACATTTGTTTATGAAATGTGCGACTGGTCTAACTGGACCCTGCCAGTGCTGGTGGGGAAGTGCCAGGAATAAACCGTTTTGATATTTTGCTGGACATGAGGTCTGGTATAAACTGGCTCTGTCACGATATTTGCAGCAGGGAAAGGACAGAAAGGACAATATGAATATAAATAATCAGCCTGGCCACACACACACTGCATCACTAGAGCAGTGACACAAAAGTTTTACATTAGACGAGTAATGATGGTCATGTTTATGTAACTTTCTAATGGATTGCATTAGAAATAATCTGTAGGAAGGGACTTGCTCCTTTTCAGTTACCCTCCTCCCTCCTGCACCTCTCTTCGTTCATTTCACCAGGCGACTTGACCAAGATGGAAAATCTGGTAAGTAGTTTTGTTCCAGGTGGGCGTAATCTCTTTAGAATAATTATTTTTGTGAATATGCAGAATCTCTTCACCAGGAACAAAACTTTGGCGTTGCAAGCCTTCTGGTTTCAGTTCTATAGTTTAACCAATCACGTTTGAGTAGGCTCTGGTTGCCTGCAGAAAAAGAGGCTGGAACATATTGATGGAACTGCATCAGCTACCAGCAAATTCATGTATCTGCATTCCTATGTAGATGGATGTTTGTGTTTTGTGGGGAGACTTTCGCTTTTGGGGCTGTGGCTGAGGGGGAAGAGCGGCACTCGTCTATCCAGAGGATCGGAGGTTGGATCCCGGTCTCTCCATCTGCATGGGGAAGTGTCCTTGGGCAAGATACTGAGCCATGATACTGTGTGTGTGTGTGTGTGTGTGTGTGTGTGTGTGTGTGTGTGTGTGTGTGTGTGTGTGTGTGTGTGTGTGTGTGTGTGTGTGTGTGTGTGTGTGTGTGTGTGTGTGTGTGTGTGTGTGTGTGTGTGTGTGTGTGTGTGTGTGTGTGTGTGTGTGTGTGTGTGTGTGTGTGTGTGTGTGTGTGTGTGTGTGTGTGTGTGTGTGTGTGTGTGTGTGTGTGTGTGTGTGTGTGTGTGTGTGTGTGTGTGTGTGTGTGTGTGTGTGGCAATACACTGGTCCACAAACCATCCACAAGAAAACATCCTCTAGTTATTTTTATCCAAAAGATTCCAACTAATTCCTGCATCTATCCATCTATTCATTCACAGCCCTTTTTCATTCCAGCGTCACATCACAGCAACATCCCTCCACCTGTTGATCACATGCTTCACCTGAACAAACCTGACCTTCTTTGCCTGAAACCCCAAACTGAAATAGATTTACAGATTTATCTCTACTCCAGGATTTGTCAAACTGTCACAAACCTACATGATGTGTGGGTTTAAATCTACATATGTTTTTCAAATAGAAGCGACGGATTTGACAACTGCTGCAGGTGGAGGACGCTCATTGTGTCGACGCTGCTGACAGTTCTAACCTCACTGCAGCCAAACGCACACTTGTATATCTCATCAATAATGCATCAGCAGCTCGGTTCATAAGTTCAACCCAATTCAGCTCTGAGACTTCAGGAGTCAGAGCTGACAGCTGTCGTACGCCTACATCTCTGCTCACAGCGGAAACTCTAACACCCCTCACTCCAAAACCTCATGAACACATATTAAAGATTTAAATATGTTTCCATGAATCCATAATCAAATGTGTAAGAGGGATAAATAAACATGCTCAATATATTTATAGCTGAATAATAATAATGACTTTATTTTTATTGCAAGTAATAGAAACTTCCAATTTATGCATTCGACATTCAGGGGACATTCAGGGTTCAGCATGAGTCGGTGACACTTTGGTTGTAAGATAACCGCTCTACCCCCCTCAGCCAGGAAAGGCTATAAAAGGAATGACTTTATTTCAAAAGTTTTCAATTAAAAAAAGGCATTGAAGATAAGAGAGAAAGTGTTAAAAGCAAATTATAAAAGCGCAGGAGTGCAAGTGCAAGATCTAGGTAGAGGCTGAAGCAAAGACAAATGTTTAAAGTTTTATTTTAAAGACGTTTACTGAACTAGCTTCTCTGATATGTAGCAGCAATCTGTTCCACAACTTTAGAGCGTAGTTAACAAAAGCTGTGTGTCATAATTTTCTGTCGTCTGTACCTGGGAACCTCTAGTAGACTTGCTGCAGATGATCTTAGTGTTCTAGAGAGAACATGGTTAAACCAGTGAGTTACTCAGACACATGGACTACCACACACTCCACATGATAAGAAGTGCACAGTCTGAAAAAGGTGGTGGCGCTCTGAATGCAAAGCGCCTGCAGTGAGGAGTCCAGAGCGTTATTGTTCCAGTTGATGGAGGTCAACAGAGTGTGAGTGGAGAGTCTGTGTTTGGCGGCGGTGGAGGCGGTGGCGGCGGTGGGCCTGCAGCATCGAACGCCCGGCGAAACGGGATCAGCTTTCACTGTACCAGATGGAATTCTGAGCTCATTCTCCTCTGGCAACGGGCTGCACACACACACACACACACACACACACACACACACACACACACACACACACACACACACACACATGAACCCTTCCACTGCTCTCTGGCCCTCCACTCAGCTCTGATTAAATTGCCGTTGTCCACATGAAAGCAGCTTTCCATTTCCTGTCGCTCAGAGTTACACCGGTCATCCCTTCTTCTGCACAATCCTGATTTGTACCTGTGTCATCTCTGTTCTCGTGCCGTCGGACCGCTGCTCCCTCTTTATGGCTTCATTAAGCCTTATCCCCAAAGACAGATTATTGAATTATTCTTTATTTCTCTTTCTCTTTCTCTTTCCTGCCTCTCCTTCCCTCCCTAGCTCCATCTCGCCCCTCTCCCTGCTGTGGTCTCTCTCCCTGCAGCTCGATGACACTGTGCAGTGAAATAGCTCCTGTATATTCTTTTGACTCAGCAGGTCAAGTGTGTCATTAACACTGCAGAGGTGACGGATTGCAGCTGAGTGGATCCATTTATTTTACTTTTATAGCCCACATAAGTGATAGGAATGCTGTAAGTACACTTCTGGCACAGGCATCTGCATCGGAGCAGTGTATTCTTTCTCTATTTTTAACTACATGTGAAGCTTTATAGCGTTGACCAGGAACTTCAGCACCTCGGCTTCCACCCACACAGCAACTCTGCTGTTAAAGAAGCTCGCCTCTATCTGTGTTTGTTTGTTTGTTTGTTTGTTTGTGACTCTGACTCCACATACGTGCATGCCAGTTTTTCTGTTTCGTGACCTGCACCAGGTTTTGGAGCTGAGCTCTATCGTGATCAGAGTAATCAATGCAAAGGTTAGGGTGAAGGGAAGGATGTAGAGATGTAGGTGTAAGTGTGAACATCTGTTTATACAGCTTTCATATCCAATGGATTCTGTGCAGGAAAGTTGTTGTTTGTTTATAAATGTGTTGTCTTTAGATTGTCAATAAAAAACAATTCTGTACAGTTTTTAATGCCTCAGGGAAAAGAGTTCAACAGTTTGAGAAATGGCAGATGGATTGTTTTTGAGTAGAATTCTTCAATTTTCTGTAGATGTCCAGCAGATATGAAGCTGCTGTCACCACATTGTATGTGATTTGTCTAATCCACCCGAAACACAGAAGGTTCAGACTGTTCTCTGTTTTTTGGTACATTTTCTCTCAGAAAACACATTTTGAAGTGTGTTTGAAGAGTGTGTCAGGATTATGTTTTCTATTTACACAATGAGAAAATACACTCATTGGTTATTGGAGTTACTGCTGCCTTTTTACCGTTTCACCAGTTTCCCAAAGAATTATTTGTGGATCTTGATAAAAAAAACCACTGATATCTGAGTGTGTGAAATTCGGAGCAGCTTTATTGAATTTATGGAGCTTTTGGCACTTAGTGGAGGTTTGTGCTCGACTGAATGCTTTTTCTAGTTTCTCACTTTTTGTATCATTACAGGATTTTGGAGAGTTTCACCAATTTCCCAGGAAATAATTAATGAATCTAACTTGGGAAATCTGGCATATTTAGTGTATTTATATCTATGAAAGCTTATCTGGATTTGAGGGATTTAAATTTGGTTTATTTGGGGGACTGTCAGGCTCTCAGCGATTTAGCACAATGTATTTATCTCCTTTTACCTATATATTTCTATATTGTACCTATAACCTTAACTCAGCACAGACAGGACTGAGGATCCCGGTTTTCCCTTCTGTGCCGATAAGAAAAGCAGCGATGCCTTTTGACGACACCCAGCCGGCGATGTTGTTGCCACCACAACGTAATTGGGGAAACAGTTTAATTAGTATATAAAGATCCTTTTTGAAAAGTGCCAGATCATTTCATCTCCCGGAGACTTCACTCCCTCGACTCGTTTCCTGGCAACCTCGTGATACTGAGGAGGCTCCAGGAAGTAAACAGTACAGTTGAGAAATGTCAAACTATTTATTTTAAATTGGTCGGAAGTAAAGCTGGTTATCAGAAGGTCAGACCGTCAGCAGTTCATACGTAGTGCTGACACTTCTGTTTGCCCACGTGCCCTTCAGCAACGGCTCCACACTTGAATGATATTTACTGCTCAGGTTATTATTTTTTTTAACTGATTTGTCCTTAAGCCTAATTTTGGAAAATTGCATTTCATTATTAAGTTTGGTCCCTAAGACCCAGAAATCGCACCATGAACAGAGAAGATGAATGGTTCAGTTTTTTATCAACTGCTTTGAATGTGAGACATTTTTATTAAGATACATCTGAAAATTTAATGAATGAGAATATTCCCTCATTCAGTTTTTCATGTTGACACACAATGAATCACAAAATGAGACGTGACAGCAGGGCCTCCCGCTGTCACGCCAGATTTGTAATAACAATCAGAGAAACTCATGTTCGAACTGTCACCACTGCTATTTTCCCTGTGATTGTTGTTTTACAAATTGTTCCCCTCTGACAGATCCAGTCCCTCAGCACAGGGATAATGATGCATGTTGCCTGATGTAATGGGACCAGTAGTTACAGCAGGTTTGCTGTTGAAAATGACCCACGCAGATTTCAATACCAGCGTCATGTTTCGCAATTTGGACGTGTTGAAAATCCCCCGAGAAAGAAAAATAAATCCGAAAAGAGCTGCATATTTGCACAGGACCATAATCAACAATGTAATTGGATTGAAACAAGATTCCCACTTAAGGACTCTTTAAATTATCACAAATTAAGAGTTTCATTAACTCATTTTTGTGTTTTTCGTTTAAACCACTTTAATATTTGAATTCTCAAGTATTGTACTTTGCTATAGTGACTCTAGAGAGGCTGAATTTACTTTGTACTTTTTGCATTGAGAATGAACAAGCACAGAAGTTGGATAAAGAGCAGATAGTGAAGGAATCTAAGAACATATAGCTTCCATATATGAGGAATTATCAATAATCCAAAACCAGTTATTAATTATCAGTTGAATGCACAAGCTGCAAAACACTGGACAGGAATTTATTGTAAATTTCTTTGGGTGTTTGTTCTCCATGTGTGAATAGCACATATGGATTTATAATATAAATAACACATACACTTACTTTCTCTTTCCTCTCAGGGTACATTTTAACTGACTCACTTTTTACTTTTTTCACTTTACATGGTTAAATAAGTAAATAAGCAGAACCTGAGTGAGGGATATTGGTGCATGTGGTCTCCCAGGAGCAGCTCTGGTTGAACAGTCTCACAGCAGCAGAAAAACAAGGACCCGCAATACCTCCAGACCTCATCACTCCAGTAAAACTTATTTCAAGTAACAGTACTTTACTTTTGATTCACATTTTCCGTCCCTGCCGAAAAAAACAGATAAAAAAACTATGTGAACACGACTAATACACACAGAGTAACTCCTGCTTCCCTTCTGCTCCTTTGACTGTTCCCTCTCCCTGTGTTCCTCTCAGACTCATTTCATCAGGAGCCTCGGCTGCTTCATTATTGCGACACAGCGTCTGGGGAAGAGTTGTGAAAAGAAGAACTCACCTTCAAGCAACAAAAAATAAATAAATCTGCTTCTGTACCTGAGTGAGAGAGAGAGCGACTCATCAGCTCTGAGGCCGACACGTGTTTCTGGTGCAGGGAATTTAAAGTAGGGTAAATAATTCATAGACCACAGAGTCTTGCATCCTGTTCAAGGGGAAAAAAAAAGAAAAAAGATTATTATTTTCTCCGAGTGATAATGACATTCTTTGCTGTATTCCTTAATTGTGAAGCTGCCAGCTGCCAGAGGGCTGTATTCTATCCCTCTATTAAGGGCTGTGTCTTTTTTTGTTGTAACTTTCATTTCTCTCTGCTGCTGTTTTTCTTTCTTATTTCTTTACCCCAGCTGTCTCTCTCTTTCTCTGTCTCGCTCTCTCTCTCTGTCTCTCTCGCTCTTTCTCTGTCTCTCTCTCTCTCTCTCTCTCTCTCTCTCTCTCTCTCTCTCTCTCTCTCTCTCTCTCTCTCTTCTCCCCCTGCATCCTACCAGTTTCACATGAGAAACTAAATTCATTCCTCCTCTTGTGTGTCTCAGCTGCTGTTTCACAGACTCTTTTATGCGAGTTTTGATGTTTGTTGCTTCCATATTTCTGAGCCACTTCCTCCTGGAAACTGTCCTTTAAGTTGTTGTTTTTTCTTCTTGTTGTTTGCATGAGAAAGTTTATTGATCAGTCAAATCAAGATCATGTAACCAGAGTTAATTCGGGACTGAGTTATTGTTCACAGGATCAACATGGAGATGAGGATTGAAAGGAACTTGCTGCTTGTGGACACTCTCGAGCTTTTGTGTTGCACAATGCATTAAACACAAAGATACCATCTAGATAAAGTAGGCATCGTCCTAAAGGAAATGTAGAGCGAGGTAGAAAATACATGAGGAAAGAGTTATTTTAACATAAAAACTGTTTCTCATTTAGACCAAACTTAAGGAAACCCTGTAATCAGAGATGGATTTCAGCATGAGGTGATGGACAGCTTGGATTGGCTCCGGCCCCCAAATGTCCCTTGGATGAGGATCAGCAGTAGAGTTATCGGATGGATGGAGGACGGTCCCTTGGCAGTGGATGTCTAAAAGTTGAAACCCTATGACTTTGATGGTCCAGTGACCACAGAGACACTTTTTCCAATTTCTTCTTGCAGCCATATTGCCTGAGGTAAATATTGAGTGCTAGACGAAAACAGTCGGTATTCAGAAAGACTAAAGACAACTTGCTTCTTGTGATGGTGAGAAAGGGCTTCACTGGTTTAGTCTTAAGACCATTCCTCTAGTAAGGACATTTTTGTGGAAAAGAGCTCAATTTAAATTCCATTCACCCTCGTTATATATTGAGTTGGAGGCTGAAAAACTCAAAACCAGAGTAAACCAGAGGGACGCGTGAAGAACCTTCACTGAGGCTGACTATCTTCTTCGCCATATCTGCTCCAAATTTAATGGGTTCTTCCTTGAGTCCTGATCCTTCCCTCCACAGAATTTCAGTGCTGTAGTTTTTGCACAATCCTGCAAACAGACAGATACACAACCACAATGAAAACACACAAACTAGAACTATTGTGACTCCACAACTTCATATTGAGACAGGAAAATATGAACGTGGACGTCAATGCTTCACATGGAGACTCCAGATTATAGACGTTCCCTTGAGAACCCGGTGCTTTATGTAATGTGTCAGAATCTTTAATATGAGATAAGAGGTTTCCAGTGTCCTTGCTCTGACCTTTAAAATGTTGGCACCTTGCTGAGCCGACCCACTGAGACACTGTGTCTCTATCAAAACAGTAATTCATTCAAACACTGATGCCATTTTAGATAAAATAGCACCAGCAACTTTTCCCTGAATAGCTTTTCTTCTGCAAATCGTTTTGATACATCCTCTTTGGCTTGATATCTTCGGTCTGAATGGATAAATGGAAGCTTAACACCATGCGAAAAAAGGTCACGGCGGGATAATATCTTTCCAATCCAGAAAATTGCCTCATTTGCCAGCTCATATTCTTTGTCCGTGTACTGTCTGGTAATTTTTACTGCGGCACAACAAGAAAGGAGAATTTTATTTTATTTTTTTCCCTCTCCTCCACCCACCAGTTGTTCAGTAAAGAAATCAAAGCCTCCTCGATAAAGAATTTCTATCTGGATGTTTCTGGCCTGAAAACCTCAAATAATCCCAAAGTATCTGAGATCACAAAGGAGCCTAATTTTGTTGGCTCTACTCACTTCCATGTGCGAGTGTCTTGCCCTGATAGGACGCGACACGCGGGTCAAAAATCCTGCCGCTCTCCCGGCCAACGCTTTGTCTGCCAGTGTGAGGAGAGTTTTAATTTGATTATTGTTGCCTTTTTATCTGCCTGCACAGCTGTGGTGGCTTTGATCGAGAGGAGACGCGTAAGTGTCCGCTGTCACAGAGAATGAAGAGATAAGTCTCATGGCGTGGAGCGGGGACACTCTCCTACGATGAGCTTTCATCCTTCTCTTACCACAGCGCTTGCTCTTATTCCTGCTGTATGCATGCGTGGAGATTGTATGACATTCAACACTTCCAGGCATTATTCCAGATGTCAAACGTGCAGCATTAAACACCAGGTGGCAAACTTTTAAGTGCCACCTTGGTATGTAAGTTAAACCTCAGAATAAAGCTGTAAAGTGGAGATTTATTTATACAGCTGTTACGTCCGGCACCAGCTTCCTCTCCACGGCCTTTTACCGGGTTTTAATAAGGTCTGATGACAGTTAGCTCTGCGCTATATAGTCCAACTGACACGAGAATATAAGGTTACTCTATATCCTCTAGGATAATGAGCAGTATTTCATACGACGACTTTAATAAGTGATAAAGATCGCGTGGTTTCAACTGACCTCGTATTAATTATGGAATGGAAAAGGGAGGAGTTAACAGATGAAGATAAATTCATTTTCCTCTGTTGAACTGAATAAAGTCTCCTTTGTTAAAGAGAACGTTAAAGACCTTAAAAATAAAAGGCATTTCAGTCCGAATGCATGAATCTTCAGAGTGGTTTTATTGTTTATTTATTTTTCTTTACAATAAATATACAGCAAAATTTGTTCAACCATGCTTAAAGTGCTTGTTGTTGTGTGTACACATCTTATCACGCTTTAATTCAATCAAACAGGTTACTAAAAGGTACATATGTTAAAAAACCAAGAGGCTTTAAAACTTTCTATTCATGTCGAACTTCAGCTGAATTGAGATGCAGCTACAGTGTCACTGAGCTGCCCCACTGAAGAGGTTGCAGGTTAAGTGACTTGCTCAAGGGCACCTCACAAAGAGCCTTTATCCATTTGTAAATCGAATACCCCTGAGCCCTGGGTTTGAGCATCACTTAACATGTTGTCACCTTGGATTACTGCACATTATAACTGTGTTCTCTTCAGTGTCGACTTTTCTCAACTTTACAACCCTAAAACGACAAATTTTAAGATCGGTCAGGATATAGTAAATAATTTAATAATGATTAAATGTTAATTGGTTGGCCGTTTGTTTGACCCTGTGATTTATATCCACAGGCTTTGACATTCTAGTTTGACTTCTGGTGAGCTCTCTCCTCTAAAAGGTTGATGATAATACCCCATCCGCCACCAGAAATGTCACAGGAAAGGGCTGAGGTGAAGAATCTTCTCCCTGCAGTCACACCAGAGGGGCTGTGATGTTCACCTTCTTTTATTGTTCCGCTCACTCTGGATGAAGAAAGTCTGCTGAAAGCCAAAAGTCTAAATCCTAAAAGCAGTCATAGTCCTGGTAAAAATTGCTGTGGGGTTCAGTGGTGCTTTGTTTTCAAGGAAATGTTTTCATCGTAATCACAGATGTATTTACTTAGTTACCTTTACAATTTAATACGTCTTCTGCAGTTAAGAAATATCAAAGTCTGTCAATTTGTTCCATTGAGCATTTGTCTCAATCGCACTCATCATCTTATCTTGTCTTCGGTCCTTCCCTTCTACCTTCTCTCTCTTTAGCTGTTTTCAGACATGAACCTGTTTTCGGAGTTTGCCTTTTACTTATGAAGAACACAGCAGATGTCAGCCCTAATCACCAATAGCTCTCAAATCTCTGTCTTTCCAACAGGACTTCTTCGTTTGCCATCTTCTACGTGAATGAAAACTTTTATTTTTTATTACAGAATAACAGAGGGGTTATGATAGAGATGGAGAGGAAATAATTGCTTCAGTCCAACCGGCTATTGAGCTGCATGAGAACTGGAGGTCTGCAGTGTTTGCTTAGGAGAACGTTTTCCCTCTCAGGCCTCAGCTGGAGGTTTTTACGCTGAATGCAGGAATGCCAATCGGCCAATCGGACTGTGACTGAACACAGGTGGGGAATCTGGAGCTTTCCCCTGACTCAGAAGCAGCGCTGGCGGTGGTGTTGTTCCTCTTTCACCCTCCATCAATCCTGTCTTTTCTTTCCTGGCGTCTGATGCAGCCTCTTGGCCTGTTCTCACAGACATGGAGTCTGTTTCCTCTGGATCCCCCACTGAGCAGATCATCCATTGTTCCAACTGAAACACAACCTCCTTCATATCCAACCTCTCAGACTCCAAACTCCGGGGCAGAGCTCCCGAAACAATGGCCCCTGACTGAGTGTGTCTATTAAAAATGCAGACAGTGCTTCTGTAATTGGAAAGACCTCTAATGAGTGAGGCTGAATGCTTGACCATGGGCCAACCAGCCTGGAGCAGGGGGTCAGTATTGTGTTTCTCTCACAAGGGTTTGGACGGGATACATTTTGTGCTGCATCTGTCAATATTCATATTGCTTTGTAATTGCACTTCAGGGTACCTCACATCCTCAAGAACTTCAGGAGCATATTATTGATGGGTCTGAGTAACTCCATTGTTCCCAAAGGGAAGAGACCACAGTGCAGGAAGAACAAAAAACTCACAAGTGTATCAGAATCGATGATGGGCATTGATACCAGCAAACCATTACCACAAAGTAGAGTTACATGCCCGCTGTAGGATTAAGTTCTTCACATGAAAAGAATGTACCTGCAGAATAAGTTTTCAAGGTCTGTTTCTTGCACGGTGAATGAGAGGCTTGCTGTACATCTCTCAGCGCCCCCACTATGAAATCAATGAGACGGGGGCTGTACAAGTTCTCTTTGATTCCAGCCGTCCTGAGGTTATTTCAACATCCATCAGTTCCTTACAGAGTCTTTTCACCTCCTTTTCCAACTTCATAGTAGCGTCTGAGGCAGCAGTGGCATCTGTTTCACATCACTTTTAAATTAGACATTTCTAACGTCAGTTCTGATCACACTGCAGCAATGGGCCCAGAGAATATAGGATTCAGATTGTGTCTTGTCTTGTTGAGCTGTGTTCGGGGGTTAGTCTTTTTCTTGTCCTGCTGCACCTCTCTACGACTGGTTGCAGAGTCCAAGATATTCACAAGAACAGGCTGTGAAATAAAACAAAACCACACTGTAAACAACACGTATGTACAGATCACTGGCAGCTGTGGGAAAAACGTGTCAGTCGCTCATTGCCTCCATAGTGGCTCCCCACCTTTGGTGAGTTCAAGTAGAAGAAAATGGTTGTCACCCTTCACAGAGGGTCCAACTCTGCTCTACTCGCGTTTCTATGATCTGTATGCAGATTAACACAATTGCCTTTTTCTGTGCTCCCAAACGATTCAAGCGAGACACAACCCCACGTTTCTCAAATGAATCTCGGGGTGACGGACTTCCAAGCGCTCCATGATCACCCTTCTCTCATCGCCCGCCACCGCGGCGCCGGCGGTCTCCTGCTCTGATGTCTCACGCCAGCCTCTCCACATCCAACAGAGAGCGAGGTTGCAACCTGTCTGAGCTTCATTCTGA
Organism: Limanda limanda; assembly: GCF_963576545.1. Lineage (NCBI taxonomy): Eukaryota > Metazoa > Chordata > Actinopteri > Pleuronectiformes > Pleuronectidae > Limanda > Limanda limanda. Next base: position 37,745,127 of record NC_083636.1, on the reverse strand, counting down.
CTGGCAGGCGTGATGGCCCGGCTGGCTTTCCCTTTGGCAGCAGCAGTCTGCATTTAATCTGCCGCTGACTAAGCAGAGCTGGCAACGTGCAATTTTTCGACCTAAATAAGATGCAAGCGGGAAAGTAATAACAGAAACATGACACTGACCTCCTCTGTCTCTACGAGGGAAAGATATTTCCTCCTGTGTTTCGACGGTTGTACTGACACATTGACTCCTGTTCTCTTTTTCTTAAATTATCATATAAATATAACCCCATTCAACTGTTAAAAATTCTTCTGTCGGTGGCGCAAACCCCTGCCCCACATTTGAATAGAATGTCTAAATGAGTAACTGTGGTCTCACGAGTGCTGGTGGGAAGGGAGTCGGCTGGTGATTTGTATATAACAAGTCAGTACCTCTGATCTTGGCACACTTCATAAATCATCTTCCGCTGAATCATCCACAACGGATGTAATTGCAGGCGGCTGATTTATCGTGGCTCTTGTGAACAGCAGCGTGAGTGAGCAGTGTGACGTCGGCCGCGGCCATGTGTGCAAACTGGAAATGAGTTGGCAGAGCAAAGGTGGAATGTGCCAACGTGTGAAGTGAAGCGATGAATGTGACACTTGTAACTTGAAGGGGATTTGAACTGCTTTTTTCTCTGCTCCATATAATTTTTTTTTCATTCACATTTAGGTCAGGAATAGATGGCTGCACCAAAAAGTGGGTCTTCTTCTCCTTAATAATATTAAGGATCGTCCCAATTAGGACATAGACTGTCTCTTAAGATGGACGACATGTCTCCACTTCCTCGTCCCCGAGGTCCCGTCCTGATATGCACTCTCGACCAATCACAAGTCATTCTGAGCTGTCAATCATCACCTCATTTTTACAGCATGAAATTACGAATTAAAACCAAACAAAGTGGAAAAGTTAACACATCAACATACAATAGTGTAATAAGAACTACAGACTTTTTGCTTTGGTCAGTGTCCATTCATTAACCATAAGGAGGCAGATTTATGACCTAGCCAACCACCAGGTGGCGATCAAAACGGGTTGGTTTCCACTTTTGGGGTCGGACATCTATAAAAAAAGTTCTACGATTAGGACAATTGGTCAATTTTGTTTTTGTTTTTGAAACCATTTTTGTGTCAATGTGCTGAAAAATCACGTTTCAGACTCCTGCTTATTCCTCCTCCATCATCCAGCTGATCCAGCTCATCCTGGTGATGTCTTCCAGCGAGGGAGGTGAGAGCCCGACATCTCATCGCCTGCTCTCCACAAGTGATGAGGGGCGTAAAACTGTCTCTTCTAATCAGCCACACTTCTGACTCACAATGATTTTTTTGAGGACAGAACCGTGAAGAAACATTTGTAGGAGTGATGATTTAGGACCGCCTTGCTTGCAAAAACGGATACACACACACACATACACTCACACACACACACACACATACAAACGTAGACACACACGGGGAGAAACAGGGCTGTTAGAAGCTGAAATAGAAAAACACCGGCAGTACTACCTCAGTAGTGATAGGGCACAGATTCAGCGGCCATAAAGTCCCTCCATTTTCATTAACCCCGAACTGAACCTGGAGAACAAGGAAGGAGGGACTTTACTGTGATGTCTGGACGGACAGGCAAATGTACAATTGCGCCTTCTAGATGTTTTATAGCCGTACATTCCCTCCAGACATGTAATTGAAGCATTCATAACTCATAATTACTACAGAAATGAGCAAACCACCCATGTCAAAGGAGCCCAAACAGACAACTAAGCAGTCGAGGAGTAAAACACCTCATACATAACCTGAGTTCACCGTCTGTCCTCCCTCTCGCTTTAACCGTTTCATTAAACACAAGTGGGTCTGCAAAATCCACAAATGCGTTCATAACACAGCATCAATGAAGCAGTTAAAATCCTGCTCGGAACCAATTTTTCTCTCCAACTACATCTTGAATGTACTTAGTCAACATCTCGATGGCAGACGATGGTATTTCAACGCCACGGCACCCGAGGAAGTTATTATCTCCACTCAGCGGTAATCACATAAACTATCTGGCTGCATGAATGTAAGGAAAGATTAATACGAGTACGAACGGGGATCCATAGACATTCCCATTTTTCAATTTAACCGGATTATCATCATCTTTTTCTTCGGCTCCATGAAAGCATCTGAGCCGAACAAACTCAGATGCACATTGGCCCACAGACACTTCTGGGGACCTTAAGTGAGCAATAGACGAGATGGCATCAATTACTCTTTCCCACAATCCTGCTCGGTCCCCATCATTGTCTACTCCCTTACATTTTATCCACTCTCTCCCTCCCCCTGTCATGTATCTCCTCTCCTCGGCGCTGCCACTTTCTCCATCAGCCGTCCTTCCATCTTCATTCATTCCCCCCAAATTGATCTGGTTAATGCATCCAGCGCTCGTTCGACTGAGCCGAGCGAGACCCTTTGAGATGTGCACTCACAGAAACTGCAGCAGACTGAAATGCATGTGCTCACGTAGGAGACACTGTACTGTACCCGGTGAAGCTCAGCTGAACATGATGCACAGGGCCCACACACACACACACACACACATTTATTAAGCAACCATGCACAGATCCAAGAGCATTTATTAGATCGCTGCACGGTTGCTCGGATGATTCTGCAGCTACAGAAGAATTTGATTTACGTTCCCTGTGGAGAAAGCGAGTAACCCTGTCAAGGCAACACTCTAATTAGCTGCTAATTCAGAGTGAGTGGCAAGGCGAGCTGTGATGGGATTGACTCGCTACGAGATCTCAAGGTTTTCACCTCAATTACTCATCAGCTAACACTTATATTATTGGAGATGAAAAGGAAGAACGGTGCAGTGAAGCTCACATCCTCCTCCCCCTTTGGAAAATCTCGAAGGAAGCTTCAAGAAAATGTCCCCATCATGCATCTGCTCCGCATTCATCCTTGTGTGGTTCTGCAGAGGCGACTGCAGCCACTTTATTTGCATCCCTAAAACTCCACCAAGCTTTTCAGTCTATAGACTCACATGTAAACCTGGACCTTTGTATTTTGAAGCCACAGTGACTTTGACCTTTGACCACCCAAATCTAATCAGTTACTCTGTGAGTCTAAGTGAACATTTGCACTTCGAAAGGATTCGCTTGATGTTTATCTAAAGGTGACGCAATCTTGAGTCAAAAAAGAGTTTGACCTTGACCACCAATTTTCAGGTCAATCTTGGGTCCAAGTGCACATCACGTTCACAAGAAGAAGACGTCACTGTGACCTTTGACCCTGGAACACTTAAATCTAAGCGGATCATCTTTGAGTTGAAGTGAACATTTGCACGAAATTTGAAGAAATTGGAATTCCTGAAATATCCCTTTCAAAAGACAAATTGTGTTTGTAAGGTCACACCAACATTGATCTTTGAACCTTTACCACCAAAATCCAACCAATTCATCCTCGAGCTAAAATTAACATGTGTTCCAATTTTGAAGAAATTCCTTCAAGGTGTTCGTGAGATATCGTATTCACCAGAATGGGACAGACAGACATAGCGGCATAACACTTGTGAACCAGTCGTCTCTACAGCATAAAGTGTAACTGGCTACATCGAATACCTGTCTGTCTGTTTAATCATTTATCCTCTGACTCCATTATATCCTGTCAATAAACCAAACTGCCCTGGATCCCCACAGGGAGCAAGTGAGGAGTTCACATCAATCGTGGCACCAGCAGTCGTCGTGTGATCACAGTCTAACGACCCTGGAAACAGCTGCTCACACATGCTTTTTCTGAATTATAGATGTGACGTGCCGGTGCTCCTTCCACTCATCATGTCAGGTTTCCTCCATGTTCACACTGAATCAGACGCAGAGGAGACAGAGAGAGAGAGAGAGAAAGTCGCCGCCCTTCGCGATTCATTCACGTTTTCTTCCTCTGTCTTTGTGATGGTCCCTGACGTGGGATTGTAGGTAGAAATGTTTATTTCCTCAACAGGCAAATGAAGTGGAATTAATCTCTGAATACATATAAGGTCTGCAATGAATTTAATGAATATACCTGCAGCGAGCTAATGTTTGATTCCGTCTGTTTGACTGTTTGAAAAGTCGTCAGATCGCTGTGCAGTTCACTTTACTCAGCTTGCTGCCTTGTGATCGGGAGTCTTTCAGATGTTTCCAGTATAGTAACTTCTAGCCCTTCGAGGATCATAAACCCTGGATACACTACGCTTTGTTTCACTAATCTGTATCACACACACTTCATCTTCTTGTCATGTCCTTTTCAGAGAGACGCACGACTTCTGTGACGTAGGGACCATCTTTAGATCTGTGTTTTCCTCCAGGAATGAGCTGTTCTTCCATACACACTGATTTGCCCACAGGCTCCGAGGACCCCAGCAGCCTTTGCTCCTCTTCTGAGGCGTTGAACTGTGACTCACCCTGCTTCCCTCCGATCGCTGAGCTCTGATCACGTCCCCTCAGCCTCTGTCCTACCGGGACTTACAAACAACCAGATTTCTTCTGCTCATGAACTGCAGCGTCAAGATGAAGGAGCTGGACTTAAATGTTACGTTCATCTATTTCAGTAACTGTGGTGAGGTTTTTTATTGACTCTTCCATTTATGGTCAGTTTGTAAAACAAAAACAAAAACAAAAAACTTAAAGCTGCTCTGATTGGATCATGGACCAGGGTACAAAAATACTTTTTTCAGTGTTAAGACAATGACTTTTCTCCATTTGCACAACACATTGTATAAAATAGGGTTTACTCATATGAACTACATAGATTATTTTTCATTAGGCATAAAATAGAATAGAAGCAATGTATGTTTTCACCTGCTTGTTTGCATGTTCTTTTGTTTATGTACAACCTGCACCACACTTGATGAGGGGAAGGATCATGAGCCAGGGAAGAGCCCATTTAACTCTGGGGTGGATATCATCTGAAGTTGTACCTATCAGAGTTTATTCTCTTCCTTTTGTTTCTCTATTATTTAAGAGTGAGACAGACGTGTAGGATTGTTTGGCCTTGGCGAAGCTATGAGCTCTGCCGAGTGCCATAGAGTTATTTCTTTGCTCAGCACATGAATTGTTAACGACAAGCATCCTTGGTTTATAAACTTTCACAGTTTTTTTCCACTCAGAAAATGACTGTTTCACAGAGAGGCTTTTTGTTACGTTCACTTGAATCAGGAGACACTTCCAAAATGAGTGTGTGTGCAGTATTCCAGTGCTCTCACTGAATACAGTGCACTCTGTGTAATTGACAGCAGTCAGTGATTTGTGTGCTGTTGTGGAGCTGCATCCTTCAGGGCCTGAGAGGCAGCTCCTCGCTCAGACGCCGTGCATCTCAATCAGCGTTTTCACAACGTCAGCAAAAATCAGCAAACCGCCATCCCTCCTCATCAGTTTGTTATTGGCCAACCATGAGGGGATGTCGGCTGGCGTCACAGCAACATCAGCCGCACGCAAACATCCTCGACCCGCTCAGCATCTTTGTGATGTTCTCGCTCGTCGCTTCATCTCAAACTCGGGACTAATCTCGGGGGAGAATCGATATTAAAAGCTGCGTCGCTTCTGTTTCAAATCCAGAAACATAAGGATGCTTGCTCGCTTCTTTCTGTTTCTTGTAAATCTTTGATCCCCCTCGTGTTCCCACGTCAAACTGTGCAGTCGGCCTGCGGATATAATTGTTTTAGAATTACCGTTGATAGTTGATGGCGTCATAACACGGCCCGAGGGAGTAGGTGATAGCTTTGAGCGTGAGAGCCGAGTGAGAGAGGAGATGAAAAGGACAACAGCGCCGCGTTAAATAGTTGATAATTAGGGAATCCCCAATGGCTTTGGTTTTAATACTTTTTTTTAAGACAAATTATGGTTAAATGGGATGTAAGTCTTTCTACTATTAAACACCATCCACATTTATACAGTTTAATAAAGATTCATGGTGTCCTTACACTTTTTAAATGTTTAATAAAATGAACAATCAATGCTTACTGACAGTTTTCTTCATTTTCAGACTTTAGTGAAGAGATAATTGGAATCAATCACGCTAGCGCTGTGTCTGTTATAAACCTGCCTGTTTGGAATGGGCAATATGATTTTCCTGTGGTGATGCTGGTTGGAGCTTTTCTTTCTGAAACTATAAAAATGACCTGCAGTATCTGAGCAGCGGCGAATAAAGAGCGACTGCAGAAACCTGAAGCTGCATCACCGCTGCTGCACAAAGAGCTGTTCACCTTTGGCCCTTAACAAAACAAAACACATGCCAAGTGTGGGAGTGATACGATTAATGGGTGGTAGGATATTCAAACCTTTCTGGAATTAAGATAGACATCTGTGGTCAATCCTGTGACATTCAGAGATCAGCTGGACTATGAATATCTATTTCAATTATTGTAAATGATCAGGAAGTCACATATAGAGCATTTACGATTTGTAATTTACAATAACAAACCCGGAGTATAAACCTCCTTTCTTCTCGGTAGCTCTCCAAGGTGGTTTAGGTTTTATATAGTTCAACATGACGCCAGAGTAAGATGAAGAGGACGAAAGTCAATTTGTAAACTTGCAGCTAAGCTATAGACGGTTTATCAAGTAGAAAAATGTTTTAATAAATGTCACGATATAAATGATTGGGCCTCGGAAAGGGCAAGGTGAGAACATCTTTTTGTCTGGGCTTCATTTTTATTCCCTTGCAATACTTTTTACTTTCCCTGAAAATTCTCTTTTTATACCTTCACATAACTTCTTTTTTTAAATTGCTGGTATTACTTTTAGCTTTTTCCATTATATCTTTTTTTTTTGCTTTCATTATTATGGTGTTGTTGGGTGTTGTAAGGGAATATAATTGACCAATGCATGAATATGATGCGATACAAAAGGTGTTGTGTGGGGAATGCAAAAAAGATGCTGAGGCTTTATCCAATCAAATACATCCTGCTCAGTGTATAACGATTGCTCCAGAGGACAGGAAGGATATTACCTCAGAAACAGCCCTTTAACGCCGGCTGGATTTTCGATGATGAGGATTTTGAGATCCGAATGAGTCAGTAACAGTGTGAGGAGGCAGCACAGAACTTACCGAATCCATCCAGACGGTTCTTCGGGCTGAATTTGAAATATCTCTCTTTGTACCCCAGACAGCAGCCGGCAGCACAGAGGGTGATTGCAAAAGGTTGAAAAGGTCCAGCAGCCAGTCCCCACCCCCCCGGTCAATAGGTTTATGCAATATTCGGTTCAGTCCTGAGGCGACCGGGGGGAATGACATGGACACCTTTCACTCTCCTGTGCAGCCGTCCTCGGAGTGAGAGCCCCCCCGCACGCTGTCCCGATCTCCAACACTGTGAATACACCTTCAGTTAGCCAGACAGGATGCTTCCAAATTAAATTCACCAGCTCCTGAGGACGTTTCCAATCGTCAATACCTCTGGATAATAGATATGTCCTGCAGTTGATGGATACCGGCAAAAATGTTACAAAAACGTCTCCACACCACCAGACTTTGTATGAATGGAACATCCAATCCTATCTTCTACAAAACAAGTTTATTTTACCACCAACTTTCTTTGCCAAAACAAATTTTTGAGGTTTTGCAATTGGTGCCTGGATTAATGTATTCTGCTGAAGTTAAAAGGTGAAAACTTGGATGGATGTTGCTGAAAAAGGGCAAAACTGTGACACCGGATACTAGAGCCTGACCAATGTTAATATTTAAGGGCCAATACCAGAACTAGGGATTAATAAAAGCTTGAAACAACCTTCTTCTTTCTTTGTAAAATGTAAACACAAATCTTTGGAGGAGGACCAGAAAGAGCAGCGGTTTCCTCTGACTCTGTATAACCTCTGACAGTATTTGTTTTTCCATTTCGAAACAAACACTCTCGTACATTTTCTCCCAAATACAAGGAAGTGGTTCAGCCAAAATCTGGACTCTGTTGGATAAGACGAGAGCCGGGCCTCCTCCTCTCAAGCAGCAGGGACACGCTGTGAAGTTTGTTTACTTTCACTCTGATGATTCTATTAATGATAATTTAACAGAGGAATCAAAGGCGGAAATGGAATATGTTGAAAGCTCAAAGCAGAGCACATTCATCTGAACTAGGTTCCTATGAATAAGTGATCAGGGGAAAATAGAGTTTAAGATCAACTGTTGTACAGGATGCAAATTGTGGGTATGGAGAGAGAAACAGAGAGTTGAAATCAGCGCTATCATTGTTGAACAAACTCAAAATGTGATGAAGTAAGGCTCATATTCTTTAGCGTCTAACTGGGGAACTCGATTGGCGACATCAACTGAGATTAATTCAGAACAAGCGGAAGCTTTTGCTGCTCGTTGATCCCTTCAGATACATTTATGAAATAATATAAAGAGCGATAAAGTGGACGTGTCATGAACTCTCCCAGTTGCCCCATAAGATAACATTGAAGCCATTGCTGCCGTGTCACAGTGGCTGGTGCAGACGATCTTTCCCTTTAAGTGTATTAAAGATCTTTATAAGAGTGAAGCATCTTGGAGATGAGTCTGTCAACTTTGGCCCCTCGCAAGAATCAACCCTGATATAAGTTTTGATTTTAAATACCCAATTGACGCCTGTATGTTTCACTGAAGCTACACACCTATGATTTTCATTTCAACAGTTTAGTTCCAGACTTAAACCAAACCAATTAATGTCTCCGCTCCTGTCCGACAGCTGGATGTGTAACCTCAGCGTGCAGCCAGGAGTTCTATTAACAATCTCTGGGGTCTTTCTTCATCTTGTTATCCGCAACAAGAGCCAAGAGCCAGCCGAAGCTGTCATCGTATAATTAAAACAAAAAGAGTTACAATCTGATTTTCATTTGTTGTTGTTGTTATTCATTTTGGTGCAGGTCAACACGTGCTTATGCCTCGGACCCACAGTGTTTAATCACACAGACTTCTCACTGTCGGTGTTGTAAACTGTTTTTTTTAAAGATAGATTTCTTTGGTCATGACCATGTCAGCAATGCTGGTTGATTAGCCTGTCCTCCATCCATCTGTTATCCATACTGCTTATCCTTTGAGGGTCACAGGGGCAGCTGCACCAAATCCCAGTTTATATTACAGTTTAAAGGTGGATTACACCCAGGACAGGTCTCTCGTTCAGAGGGAACCCTGCACAGACCAAGGTTAAAAGTGCAAACTCCACACAGAACTGGGCTTCGAACCCAGAAACCTCTTGCTGTGAGGCAGTGCTGCCCACATGTCAGTCCTACCAACAACAACCTCCTGTCAACATTATCATGATGCCTTTTATGGATATTCACAAGACCAGTTATTGACCTGACACTTCAACCATAAGCCAAGGAGGTCACCTCTGTCCTCTCCTGTGAGATTATACTCCCTTTAAATGCAGGGGTTGCTAATCCAGGTATTTCTTGGTACAGAAAATAAACTTTGAATTGAAACCAATGCAGTTCCATGAAAAGCCTGTTCAAACTGATCCAGTAAGTTAATCATTTCATCATATATACTTGAAAGACCTACTTCGATGTGTCCGTTGCTTCCAGGCACGGTAAGTAATTGTGATACAGGTCCCAAGACACCACCTGGTAGCCATCTCCCAACCAACACCAGCCTGATGTACTCTACGGCTGAAGGACCCCCAGAGAATCCTCTTCGTTTCCTGGGGTCTCTGGGGACGTATTGATGTTCACAGATGCCGGGCACAGGTAGTGGAGTGGGAGCCTCAGAGGAGAATCACATCACACTGATGCTGACAGCAGGGGCCTCACAGCATGAGGCAAGGATGCAGACAGAGGTGGCCGACAAACTGCCAGGGAACTGAGGACTGATCAGGGTTTTGTAAAAAATAGCATCGGTGGAAACGCAGGTTTCATGTTACCCCAAGCTGTTGAGGAGGTTAAAGGACACGAGACGTTTTGTTGTTAATGTTATTTTCGAACCTGTTAATCATTTCCAGTCAATGCAATCTTTCACATCAGTGACCTTTAATTCACTTAGCGAAATTGCGAAGAAAACGAATGAACCAAATGTGCAACAAATGGGAATTCCTCGAATTTTACACTCAAAAATAAACTATGATCTTGGTATCAGCTGTCGCAGCGGTTTTTCAAACTGTTCAACCTTCCTGAAAAGTTCTCCTCTCGGGTGTTACCATTATCCTCAGATATGATTTGCTATGTAGTCACTTTTACACTGTTTAAACCACATATGTGCTTAAATTATTCCTTACATTTGGGATTTTGGGGGGACACACGATTGCAGATTAATGGCTCATAACCCGATGATCGAGTTGAACACCTCATTGTAATTTTTGTCTTCATATCACTGATTTATATACTGTCCACATAAGCTCTTTTTTCTGCTTATTCAGCCTTTATTGTTGTGCAGAGGGACCTGAAATGTCTGCGGGCCGAACTTGTGAAGTGGAATTGATCATCAGAGAACCACTTAATGACACCAGACCTTCCCTTAATCCAGGTCACACTGAGTCTATTGTTCTGAGGTCTGTTTGGGGAGCAGCTCTCTGCAGTCGAGTCTCACTGTAATTACTCGGTCAGCATCTCAGACAATAACTTGAACAGAGCGGCCATGATGGGACTCGAAGAAGATTAATGCAAGAATCAAATCCCACGTTACAAAGACTAATCCCCTGAAATAGAATTGTTTTAGGCAGATGATGAGCTTATTCGTGCTTAGCTTTATTTTTGCAGTGAAGTCAGTTCTTTATTTGTGAAGGTCAGTCAAAGACTGAAGATGTTCCTCAGAGCAGGATGATGTTATAAGTTAACTTCTTTTTTTTTATATAAAATATGCTTTTGAAATATGATTCAGAATCTTATTGATTATTCGGACATTATATAATATATATAAAAACTTACACAAAGCATGTCACAGTATTCACTGGTTATATTCTCCCAACATTTGTATCTCAAGGTTACAAACCTGTTACACTGCATCAGATTTAGCTTTTTCCATACTCTTCAAACTTAGAAATGAAATATTGGAACCAAGAATACAATAACCACTTCACATCTATTCAACTCTGTTCTGATGATAAGGCCACAGGTGGATTTTTCCCTCGCAGTGCACCAAGGGAAAAACGTCTATGCATGGCGTATCCAGGCAGACCTCCACATCTATTGCCTGGCAACCAGCCTCCAGTGCCTCCAGAAGAGACATCTGGTCATGTGACTGGTGATCATACATCTTCAAATCTCCAAGCAGAGAGTAATTCATCATTTGGGTTTAGAAAAGAGGAGCGTGCATGGAGAAATTGTATCATCATACAGGACCGTGCAAGGAGACATTCATCCACAAGGCAGAACGGTGGAAGGCAGCGTTGCCCAAAATGATGACACACACGGTCGCCAGTCACCAACAGCCCTCGAATTCCATCTCCCCTCGGTTAATCAAGAAATGAGAGAGACGTTAGGCGTTCTGTAGCGTGTGAGCTACAAGGTGGGATGTGGCAGAGGTCACCATTATTAGAGATGAAGGCACACATGGGGATTTTTACCTGGAACTGGAGCAGTGGACCAATTCAACTTTAGAGAAGTTAAAATGGGCTTCATCCACTTTAATGAACTTGTGATTGCTCCTTTAGCTTCACGTTCCATTGTCCTTTAAGTAAAACGCACCTTCATGATCTAATTATGCCAGAAATCTGTCTCTCTGCATGTAACTTGCATATCTCGAGAACTGTTTATCTTTTTGGCTACATACTTGGCCAGTGTTGTTCTAGGGGCCCAAGGGACTGCAATGTTGAGTTTGGTACAACTTGAAAATGCAATACGCTCAATATTGATACATTTGGAATAAACTGGCCACCAATGTTCTGAAGCAGCTGAATCTGAGACTCATCAAACATTGTCAACCACAATCACAGTCAGTCTTTATTTGCCAAAGCTTATTACTGCAGGTTACTTCATGTCAGAACCGACCTGATGACAGTCACATAAGTTGGATTGATGAAACAACTGCATTCCTTTAGTTCTGTCTCGAGGCAAAACCATAAAGCTGAGATCAACTGTTATACCATCACATTATGGTTTATTTGTTCTCATTATAAAAGAGCCTGACAATAGATTCCACGATTCTCATATTGGGGCTGAACCTCCTGCCTCTCTGGACAAGCAGTTGCAGACGTCTTGGCTGAATTTCATTTAAAACTTGAGCTTTATTTCCTCTTTGATTTTTTTCTACCACCACGTATGCAGACTCCTCTTCCCCTGGCCTCTCTTCCTCGGTCCCTTAATCTCATTACGAGCCTCTGGCCTATTTGAGCCACGCTTGCAACGAGCAGCACAGAGGTGGAGTCTTTTATCAGGGGATGAGGAGCGATGACTGATTGAAGAGTTGAACAAAGGAGTTTCACGCATAAGAGATTCATACTTGCCGCAGCACGTGTCCTGACGAGAACTAAGAAAAGAGAGCACATTTCTCCAGTATTAGCATCGCTACACTGGCTTCCTGTTAAATCTAGAATAGAATTTAAAATTCTCCTCCTCACCTTCAAGGCCCTTAATGATATGGCACCTCTTTACCTTAAAGAGATGTTAGTTCCATATCAACCTACTAGAGCACTCCGATCCCAGAACTCAGGTTTACTTGTTGTCCCTAAAGTCTCTAAAAGTAGAGTAGGAGCCAGAGCTTTTAGCCATCAAGCCCCACTGCTGTGGAATAATCTCTCACTTTCAGTTAGGGAGGCAGACACGCTCTGTTCGTTTAAAAGTAGACTCAAAACCTTCCTTTTTTATAAAGCTTATAGTTAGAGCTAATTTGTGCGATGTTCCAAATTTGATTAAATGGCAAAAACCCCTGATGATGCTAAGACGCACAGGGAATTTATGACACAAGACACACGGAGCTTCTCTTTCCTGCTTCTCCTTCCTTTTCTCCATATTTATCACATCAAGATAATTCTTATCTGATCAGTACATGCTACTAACTTGACCCCTTTTCCCGGAGTTTCTGTGCCTTAGCGCCCGCGGATGCAGGGCCACAGCTGTGGCCGCACCATGGATTATGATTGTGGATCGCGTGTCGGAGGTCGCAATGGTGGATCCAGTTCGGTGGATTCTGTATCGTGCCAGCTGATCGTCGTTGTAATGGAGGATCCTTTGTCGCGTTGGCATCGGATGATGAGGGACCACGACCGAGGCGGCAGCTGATAATGGATTCTAACTGGCGGCGGTGGACAATGACTGTGGATTATAGTGGATCCCATCCTGATGCTGGATCGTGGTCTTGCTGCTGGCCAGAGACTGTGATTGCAGCGGGACTGCCTGACACATAGTATTGAAAAATGTTTAGCCTAATGGATGCTGCTAAAAATCCTGATGATGTTTTCTTACACCTGACATCTATTGCACTTCTGTCCGTCCTGAGAGAGGGATCCCTCACATGTGGCTCTCTCTGAGGTTTCTACATATTTTTACCTGTGAAAAGGGTTTTTAGTAGTTTTTCCTTACTCTTGTTGAGGGTTAAGGAAAGAGGATGTCACACAATGTTAAAGCCCCATGAGACGAATTGTTATTTGTGAATGTGGGCTATACAAATAAAACTTGATTGATTGATTGATTGATTGATTGATACTTACCCAAGTAATTTCCTTCAGGTGTTATTAACACAGCTAATTCAATATAGTTTCAGGTTTTTCAATGAGATGGAATTGTCGATTTAAAAAAGGTGTGAAACCAATTAAAATGGTCCACTGTTCTTGTTTGACTCTCTTAAACCGTGGTTATTCTGGACAGATTGGTCATTGTTCTCCTTTCGTACTCTCACTCGAGGGGCAGTGATTTGTTGATTGTTATACAATAATCATCACCACAGGAAATTATACAATCATGCTGCCAGAAAAAAGCAAAGCACTTTTACCTTGATAAACCAATTGCAGAGGTCTTTTCGTAGTTTTTCTGCAGAATGCTTCTGTGCAGTCTGTGCAATCAGCCTGCACGAGCCACCAGATAATCTCGATGCTATGCTCTCTATAAGATGGATGCAGAGTGGGACCAGTTTGAAGACTTGCCTACATGACATTGCACCACTCATGCAAGTAAAAAATGTTGGGCGGTGAAAGACCAGCTAACGAAGTCAAGCTGTAATATTGTTCTTTTTTGCGCCAAGCAGAATGACAGGAACGTTGAGGATAAACCAAGCTTTAATTTGAGCTCCTACGGTCCAACTCAGAGGATCAGAGTTGACCGACGACATTTTTTATCTGACTTTACTAATTCTCCCGGACCTGGAAAGCATTGATGGGGAGAGGGATATCTGAAGTAGCTGGCTTAACCTGCTGCAACCACGACCAGACTCCAGATAGAAAATGAATGGATGGATAAAGGGATATCTGGAAATAAGCCATTTCCTCTCCATTGTCACCAAGTGCTTTATCACAATCTGCTCATGGGTTTCTCTACAATATTTTAAGGTCTTGACCTTATATGTAGAGTGCCTTAAGATAATGTACGTTGGAATTTGGGGCTGATATACTAATAAGATTAAGTCTATGCACATATGGTATCCTCCGTCAGGTCACCCCTAAAAGACATCTTTTTTATGTCTGTTTTTTATTCCCTTGCTTGTGAGAAACAAGAAACCCCACTCCAGGGTTACTTAGTGAGATTACAAATTAAGATTAACAGCCTGACAGTTGATGTCCTGGCAGGATGTGTGCTGTGAGGAGGAGATGAAAAGTAGAAAAGAAGGCAGCAGGCTGACAAGAACATTGCTTTCATGGTTCTGTAGTTGGCTGAATCCCCCTCTGTGCTGCTCTCTATTATCCATCAGGGTCACACACCCATTGAACTAAGCAAAAGCAGGCAATTCCAACTGGCCCATACTGCGCTGCCACTCATTAACATTAAAGAAATGAAGCCAAGTATTCCATCCCACTCCCACACACACTGTAGATGGTAAGCAGAGAAGAAATAAGTAGAGAAGAAATAAGCATAACTAGTGGTGAGGGCTAAGTACAGATCTGAAGGCCCCCGAAGCGTCCTGAGATCTGATCACTCAAACCACATCCGGAGGTGGTCTAGGATGCATGAGGACAAACGTGACGCTGACAGCTTGTAATAATACCAAGTTTGAACATGATCGTACAGTTACAAATCAGTACAGGCATCGTAGTGTGGGGAAAAGTTGGACTAAAGTTAGTTTTGTTTTGATATTATCAGTTTAATTACTTTACTAAATTAAAAATGACTGAATTTATCATGTGAGACTGCCCTTTGAATCAAATAAAAAAGACAGTGGGGGTCTGTGAGACTCCTCTCCATCCGAACAAGAAAAATGGTTTATCCTCCTGACCACCCTTGGACTTCTCTAAATGCTGCTGGTAATGGAAGCCGGACTTCCTGCAGTGACTCAAGAAAACAAAAGCAAGGTTCTAAAATTGAGGGAGAAAAAGGAAATGGAACAAAAGCCAATTGAGTGAAAACAGTGTTAGGTTCTTTTTGTCTTTTTCTGCACGATTTAAGTTGGATTTCAAAAGACGTGAAAGACACGGATCAGGTGATGACAATGCTTCTCCTACAGTGACCACGATTTGTGTGCTACAACCCTGCAAATCAGAACCATGTCCTGGCCCAGGGACAAACAATTATTCACTTGTATCAACCAGTTGTTGTTTTCATTCTGCGTGGAGGGACACGGAGAAGAATCAGATTACCTCTGGGAAGGTGTGGGCCAGCCTCAGGCACGGTTTCCGAGAAAGATTTCTAATCTAGCACACAACTCTCACAAGCCTCCGGGCAGGAGAACCCATCAGCGTCTTTCTGATTAACATGGACGGAGGAAAAGTGCATATCTATCGCCTGGACACCCCCCCGGCCTCTCTTATTTCACCATCTAATATCTGTTGGCCTTCTTTACACTTAAGGGAACGAAGAAGAAGGAGAGGTTGGACCTCCCGACATTCATCTTTCTTTCTTTACAGCAGTAATGTAACCTGTCTGCCTACAGCCCCCCCCTGCTCTCGGCTGACAGATTTCATTATGCAGCGCTGCGGCCCGGCTCATACAGATTTAATCAAGGGTCTAATCGTACGATTGCCACTAATCACAAATACATCCCGAGATCAATATGTATTTCACACATGCAGCCCCTCACAGGAGAGAACACTGAGCCAAGTGGGCTGCATCTTGTATGAAATCAAGCACCTGTAAAGGAGCCATGAATTAAACATGACTTCAGCAGAGCTACCACTGAAACCTCCCCTGTTTCTTCAACATCAAATGTAACCTGTGATGAATAATTTATTGTTACGCCATAAATCCACTTTGGAGCCGTTGATTGGATTAATTAGTTCATTAATTATAGGAAGGATGATTGAGGGAACACCCAGGCCGCGGCTGGGAGCGGTTTTCCTCAGCTACCCCGTGATTTTAGGTCCCCAGTTAATGAATTACATCACGTTTGAGATGGTAGAGATATCACACAGCTCTGCGTGGACCAACACACAGTGATGTATGGCTAACACAGGATTGATGAAGGGTAAACGCAGAAGGAGGGGGTGGGGCAAGGTGGATGGATGGATGGTTGACCGATGGACTGATGGACGGACGGAGGAGGGAAGGGTGGGGGGTAAGATAAATGGATGGATCTTATCCTTTATGCCATCAGTGATATGTCTTGTTGACCTTTTAATGTCTCAACAGGAAACCTTTATGACAGTGAGTTATACAACAGGTATTTAACATATCTTTGTCGTAAAGGTGGATGTAATCTTATTCTTTAATGAATGATATTCATCCAGACACTTGTTGGAGATCTTTTCTCATAACTAGAGCAGGTCACCGAGTGACAGAAGCTGTCGAGGCCCAGATTTCCCCTGTCCTTACACCACCGCCCCTCATTAATCATCCTGCAGATCCCAGAGCAGCCTGACAGGTCAGCTCTTATTCATAACTTCACTTTCAACTCCGGAGCTGGAAGACTTTGCTTATGGAGAGTTTTTCATCGTGGGTTTCATCAAAAATGAGGAAAATTCAACTACAAACTAAAGAAAATTGTTTTTGATTCATTAACCTGCCAGGGAGGTTGACATTGTCACTCCTTTCCATTTGTTTATTTGATTGTCAGAAGGATAAACCAAAGTTAAACAGTTTCCTTAAAAGCAAGGAAATCAAATTATTGTCCCGAATGTGTCCACGGAACAAAACCATGAGAACTGAAACAAAGAGGAGCTTTGTAAAAATTTAATTGAAGAATTTTGTAACAAAAGTAGGACCCACTTCAAAATTTAGTAGGAATTTGTCATAACTATAGAGTCTGTAGCCATGGTAACAGCTGTATGTGCTTAAGGACAGTGTTTTTCTTTTTGTCAAGGCTAATCATATTTAATATGTTTACTTTTTGGTTCGTCTGCCATTTTTAAAGAAACAATCGTGTGAATTACGGATCATGTCCTCGAGCACAGTTTACCCACAGAAACCCTGAGTCCTGAGAAAGTCTGATGCGTTTCCACCACAGATTTAATGGCGGAGACCCCCCCGAGCTGTTGTGGACTTTACCAGAAGTGTGCATCATAGTGTGTGAGTCTTTGACAGTGTGGACGAGAGACACTCAGAGTGAATGGAGAGAGAGAGAGAGAGAGATGTGGAATGATGCATTTCACCATGTAAGATTGACTAATTGCAAATCGGCCATTACCATGATTGATTTCACCGTCCAGAATGAAAGTCCTCCAAACTGAATCAGTGCTTGAGATCATGCACGCTGGCATGTTAAATACGGTTTAGCATATTAAACCCCCCCCCCCCCATGGTTGAGTATAAGCATTTAATCAATTTAAGCTTGTTGACTACACGGCAGGGTTTCCTGTGTAAATTGCATTATAAATTCCATATTAGTCTTTATAAGTCAGCATAAACACAGGTGCCTGTGCGCACACATACTTACACATAATAACAAACATAAACGAGAATAAATAAAAAGTGAAGAGATTCATTAGCTCCACCCAGAAGGTTAAGTTAACCCCCCGTCTGTCTGTTTGTAAGTAACAACACACACAAGAAATCCTGGACCGAATACTATGAAACTTCGGTGAAGGAAGTGGTAAAATCCCATTAGTTCTAATGACAAAATCTAAGAAGAGTTTTTACACGTTCTTTTACGCTGCATTTTACAACATTTCCTGATTTCTCAGCCCACAATTGTTGAGGACTTACGAGAACCCTGCGTTGAGTGACGGACACGTACACCCACACTCACACAACATGCGAAATTGATTAATTACAACTCATACATTAGCATGATTGATTTCACGCACCAGAATGATATTGACACTTCCTCCAACCGCAACAAATATCATTGGAAAAACATTATTTACAGTGAAGCATGCTAAATATGTTTTACTCTATTTAAACTTCCTATATTGAGTATTTACATTTAATACTTATAATGCATGGCAGTAAATCCTCTTTAACCTGTAAGTTAAATCCCACAAGAGTATTAGATAGATAGATAGATAGATAGATAGATAGATAGATAGATAGATAGATAGATAGATAGATAGATAGATAGATAGATAGATAGATAGATAGATAGATAGATAGATAGATAGATAGATAGATAGATAGATAGATAGATAGATAGATAGATAGATAGATAGATAGATAGATAGATAGATAGATAGATAGATAGATAGATAGATAGATAGAGTACTTTATTCATCCCCGAAGGGAAATTAAGTTGTCATAGCAGCCGGTATATTTGAATACAATAAATACAATACAATACAATAGAATAATTAAAAATAAAAGGTAGAAAGAATAAAAAAACAGAAGCACAAGATAAAAATACAATAAAATAGGTAGATAAGGTGCATTGGCAAGATGATGGTAAAAGTACTGATGATATGATGGTAATGGTATTGTTAGACAGTATATAACAATAGTACAGTATATATAGTATATAATATAACATAATATATATTTATATATGATAGTAATTATACCAATATAAAAGCAGTATATGGTAATAATGGCAGCAACAGTATATATAATAATAATAGTAATGGTGATATAATAATAGTAATTATAACATGTACACATAAATAAATATGTGTATATAGACTTATGTAAACAAGAATATACAGAGAGTATGATATGATATATAGTAGAAGTATGAATATGAATATAAGTATTTGACTATACAATAGGTAATATAATATACTATGAGTCTAAGAATATGTATACAGAGTGTGCAAAAGACAATATTATTGTATAAAATGATATATAATATCAATATGGTTTATATGCACACATATCACATATGATGTGAAGTAAGTGTATATGGAGTGTTGTACAGGATCCACAGTGCAAGGAGACAGGTTTAGTACAGTTCTGTGATGGAGGCTCTGACAGAGGTGGATGAGTTGTACAGTCTTATTGCGGTTGGGAGGAACGATTTCCTGTATCGTTCCTTAGAGCAGCGGGGTTGAATGAGTCTGTGGCTGAAGCTGCTCCTTAGCTTGTCCAGGGCTTTGTAGAGGGGGTGAGAGGGATGGTCCATGATTGCCAGCAGTTTTGCCAGCATCCTGTCCTCCACCACCTCCTCCAGGGTGACAAGCTTAGAGCCAACCACAGACTCTGCCTTCCTGATGAGTTTTCTCAGTCTGTTGGCGTCCTTTGCCTTGATGCCCGCACCCCAGGACACCACAGCAAAGAAGATGGTGCTCGCCACAACAGACTGATAGAACATCTGCAGCATCTTGTTGCAGACATTGAAGGACCTGAGCCTCCTCAGGAAGTAAAGCCGGCTCAGGCCCTTCTTGTGTGTTGGTGGACCAGTCCAGTTTATTGTCCAGAGTGACACCCAGGTACTTGTATGCCGACACCACCTCCACATCCGTCCCACCGATGCAGACAGGAGAGGGCAGGGGCTTGTTCCTCCTGAAGTCCACCACCATCTCCCTCGTCTTCGCCACGTTGAGCTGCATGCAGTTCTCCCCACACCACTTCACAAAGCGGTCAACCAGGTCCCTGTACTCAGCCTCCCCCCCGCCCTCAACACACCCCACAATGGCCGTGTCATCAGAGAACTTCTGTAGATGACACGACTCAGTGCAGTGCTGAAAGTCAGCAGTGTATGTGGTGAAGAGGAAGGGGGACAGTACAGTTCCCTGGGGGGCCCCGATGTTACTGATCAGACGACCAGACACACAGTTCTGTAATCTAACAAACTGCGGTCTGCCCGTCAGATAGTCATCGACCCAAGTGATGAGGGGAGCACTCACCTGCGTGCCCTCCAGTTTGGCCTTCAGGAGTCTGGGCTGGATGGTGTTGAAGGCGCTGGAGAAGTCGAAGAACATGATCCGGACTGAGGTGTTGGGTCTGTCCAGGGAGGAATAAGCCTTCTGCAGCAGGTAGATGATTGCATCATCAACCCCAACATGGGGCTGATATGCAAACTGCAGGGGGTCTTGTGATGGGAACACCAGCGGCCTGAGGTGTGCCAGGACCAGTCTCTCCATGACCTTCATGATGTGAGAGGTCAGTGCCACCGGCCTGTAGTCCTCCAGTGCAGCAGGACGTCCTTTTTTGGGCACTGGGACCAGGCAGGATGTTTTCCAGAGCACTGGCACTCTCTGAAGGTGTAGGCTCAGGTTGAAGAGGTGCTGGAGAACTCCACAGAGCTGGCTGGAGCATCCCTTCAGCACACGAGGGCTGATGCGGTCAGGTCCTGCAACAAAGACAACTGTATGTTTCACTCATCCTTTAAAAAGACACACAACCTGACAAATAGACAATATTTAGATGGATCCAAGGATATGACGAACATATGGGATGGAGAAGACAGATGCCAAACCCCACGAGTCACAAATTATCTGATTCTTCACACATGATTTCCAACATAATCAGGTAGATTGGAGTTTTATAGATAGATGCGTTGCCATGCAGATTCTTAATTATGATAATGTATTGCAGAGGATACCGTGTGATGGTTTTGCATATTTACTGCACGTATGTTCTGCCGCAGGTTGTGCAAAGGCTGCAACATATTGTCGACACTTGAGATGAAGGAGATGCGACTTGATTGTTGTAACTTTAATCACGCTTGTATTCTCAGATTGCAAAGCACAAGTGAAATGGAGCTTTATGTCTGCCTGTTTAACAAAAGTATGACGAGGTGTTCATCATCCCTGTTCATAATCCTTATTCAACACACACACACACACACACACATCTGTGTTACATAATGTTGTTCCAAGATTCCTTTCGTTTCATTATCCTCCGAATTTAAACCTCAGCAAAACAAGAACTCTGCAGCCAAACAGCAGCAACACACATAATAAACCGAGTGTGTTACATTAGCAGCCGACAAAAATCTATTCAGTTCACGTTTGTGCTCGGGAATGAGTTTTCCTATAATTACACAATCTGACCAAAGAATATGAGGTTAGTTTCTGTGTGAAATTGTGTGAGGATGATGAAACACTGCAGGTGAAAATTGCACAGCGGACAGAAGAGTGAGCTGTGTAAACGAATGTTTTAACCTTTTGGTTAATTTAAAAGAGCTACGACTGAACCCAGAGGCCTGGCCGCGAGACACAATATTACAATTACCACAATGTTCGTGATGAGTGAGTCTGGGCGAGTGAGAAGTTTGAACCCTTCAGTGCTAAGACAACAGAAGTTACTGTAAAACATCTGTACGTGAAATCAATAAATCCGGCTCTAACAACTGAAAGACAACAAACCCACCGCTTGTGTTTCTGTTTCTACTTTTATCGAGGAGACCACGATGCGTTCAATACAACCAATTCAACCTTCCTATTATTAAAATGATCCTCTATTAAATGGTTCATATTCTACCCGGGCTCTTGTGATTATTAACCGTTACAGTATGTTCCTTCAATACCTGGTGGATTTAAATATTATGCCACACATAATATTTAAATATATGTACATGAGTCTTCTCTCCCAAACAAAGGAATAATAGGATTGCTGGTGTTTCTCGTTGTATTTTTCTTTGCGGCTCAACAAACTGTTTTGTGTTCTCCTCAGATGTTTCCTCAAACATGGAGAAAGAGAAGTGTAGCATGGAGGTAAAAAAATAAAAGAGCCTCTCTGGTTTTTAGGGACATTTGTCGTTTCTCTACTTCAGCGACCAAGCTTCTGTCGGTTTGTATATTTAATTGAGTAAAACTCTTGAAATGCTCATTGCCCATTTTTAATTGAAAGTCTATTATTAGTACAGTATCTTCAGCAGCAGTAGCAAACTTTTGTCCTAGCGTTTCCTTCAAACGCTTCAGATTGACGTCTTCATGTTTCCTTAAAGGGCACAAAGAGGATTATTATATATATATATCGATGTATGTTATTGAATAAGTGAGTTATTTTTTTGGGAGAGGAAATAAGTAAGTGACCTCTTGTTTTTCCGGGGGGTTTGAGATTTCTCACCAGTGATGCAGTGAAAGAGCCACGGAGACATTTCACTGGCGGATTCATTCAGACACTGAAGACAGACTCTCTCTCAGACCCTCTCTCTCCTCTCTTTCTCTGCCCTTCCAAGCCGTTAATCTTAATATCTTGTCTCCAATTGGATCAGAGCAAAATATAAACCTTATCAGACAGTAATTGAACAGACACTTCCTCATACATGGTGACTTAATGACTCGGTTTGCATATTTGTGGCCAAGATGTAAAACGTAATGCCTGTTTATTGGAACGTGTCACTGAACACGGGACAGTTGCACTTCAGGGACGGAGCTTGATTTAATTTATTGATCCCCATGTGAGGATTTACATGAATGAGGTTTTTACATTGAAGGCCCAGATGTGTCACTTTAAAAAATAGTACACTGGATCAGAGGGGCATATGGAAAACACGTATTAAGCATATCAACCTGTCTAAGAAGGAGACTGTCCCTGGGTGTGGTACATATAGGGATACAAAGTATCATGTCAACTGTGCATGTGTTTAGTGGTAATTGGTTTATTTCAAATGTGTGATGGAATAGCCCTTTAACCAGGATCTGTACTGTTAACTAATCCCGAGGCCCTAACTCGTGGAAGGACACAAAAATAACTTCGAGGCTCACGCTAACAAATTGTAATTACCTTACAATTTGCTTCCTATCAACCCATTCACATGCACACAAGTACACGACAATGGCAGCATGTTGTTGTCCCGATCATCAGCAGCGATTCAGAGTGTGTTACCATGTTGCTTTAAGTGGCTGCATGAAAATCAGAGGATCACCAAAGTTATTACAGTTCATCAAACTCACGATTCCATCAGTGGAGATATTTCACTCAAAACCTCAATGTGGAAGTCAGGGGAAATCACTGAAGTCAGGGTTTGTCCTCTGGGGACCATGAATATAAACAGGCCTGTAATATTTAATTGTCGGGATATTTCAGTGTAGGACAAGATCGTGGATCATACAGCTGACTTTCATTAAACCGTTATTATATGTTGTGCTGACATGATGCATGTTCCGTAATTACCTCCACCGACAGGATAACGCAAAAACTGCAGATTATCCAAAACACGACAAGTCTGATATATCTTGTGTGTTTACTTTCATGTGGCTTGATGGGACTTAAGGGAGCTGTTGGGCCTTGGCTGGAGGTATGTGCTCTTCCGAGTGCCATTCTAGTTTATTTGTTTTTTGTTTTACACTTTGTTTCATAATACATGCAGAGTGCACTGTCATGGCTTGGGGGGGGGGGGACATCAACACCACGTCTGATTTCTGCCCCCGGGCCCCTGAAGTGTGTTGCGTGGCACTGGGCCAACTCTTTGGACACAACAACCACCAACACATGAGAAGTTGTAACGATGGAGATGAGCATCAGGAGCAGGTTAAAGCCTAAACTCAGAACTACAATGAACACAAAACCGTAGCCTGCAGCGAGTCATGAAAAATTCCCTTTGGTTTTTGATTAATTCATTCAGCTTCACTTCGGATCATTTCTCTCTTTTTTTTTTTTAAAGTCCGGATACAGCAAAAAAAAAAGTCACCCTCACTTAACACGGACTCATTTCCTGTTCTCACACAACCAGGACAGAGCAACGCGAGTTACGTCTTTGCGCTGAACCCTCCGGGACGTGCCAATTACGCACGACGCGCGTCATGGAGTGACAAGTGTCCGAGTGGGCGCTGCACACCCCCACCTCCCCACGCTGCCTCCTCTTCCTCCTCCTCCTCCTCCTCCTCCTCCTCCTGCTCCTCCTGAATCACTCTGTCCTTTCATTTTCCAGTGCTCGCTCGCTGGTTCGGGAGGAAGGAAGGAGGAAGGAAGGAGGAGAGCTCGGGCTGTTTGCAGCAGGGACACCACCTCTGATGGACGCCATATAGGAGCAGATAACACTCTCTCTCTCTCTTTCTTCTCTTGGAGACTGTTACCCGTGCTAGTGCAAGTTTCGTTGGGGACAAACTTGGCAAAACGCGTCTTCGTTCGTGCGCCACCGGGGTTGGATGTGTTTTATTATGAGTCTGCGCTCCACAGTGATAGACTGATCCTGGCACGGGTTTCCTTTCTACGTGCCCATGGATGCAGGTGCCGGGGTCGGTGTGTGAGCCCCCCCGCAGGATCAGCCGGGACTAGGGGGTAACCATGGTTCCTCCAGTGGTCCCCGGGTGGAGGAGGAATATGTCTCCGGAGATGCTGCTGGTGCTGCTGGTGCAGATCCTGTGGGTTTCACCTGGAACCGGAGCGGCTCCTTCCCTGCGCACAGAGGAGCAGCTGGACACCGGGGTGGTAAGTTTCACACCTTTCCCCTTCAAGAGTTCTGCTACTTAAATCAGTTTTGCACACGATGAGAGGGAAGTTCATCCACTTGGGGTTGCAGCTGGACGCAGGGATGTGCCATGTACCAGACCTCCTCCATCAGAAAGCGCAGTTTCCCCGAGTTTTCGTGCTCGGAGTTCGGACTCGACTTGAATGTTAACACCTCCAGTGCACGTCTGGGTCCGGCTGTGCAGGCTGCTTGTGATGGGAGCATTCAAGCAGGAATCCCTGTGGCGGCTGCAATGCAATAAATTAATACATGTAAATGTGTTTTGCCTCGGCGGCTCCACTACTCGGCTGCTGACATTGTGTATGCGCTGCGATGATGAATGGGAAACCAGGCTCAGTCACTTCCAGCACAGTGACACACACACACGAACACACACACACACACACACACACACACACACAGACACACACACACACACACACACACACACACACACACACACACACACTCACACGTTATTGGCTTTTTCCATTTTCTCGGACATGATGCCTGAGGAAGTCTGTTTAAGACAAGTTTAAACAGTCACTGGGTTTAATATGAGGTGTTGACTGAAAATGAGCAGATGATCCAGGAATACAGATAGATAGATAGATAGATAGATAGATAGATAGATAGATAGATAGATAGATAGATAGATAGATAGATAGATGGATAGATGGATAGATGGATGGATAGATGGATATACATATAGATAGATAGATAGATAGATAGATAGATAGATAGATAGATAGATAGATAGATAGATAGATAGATAGATAGATAGATAGATAGATAGATAGATAGATAGATAGATAGAAAGATAGATATGTACTTTGGCAATATGGTCCCAATAATCACGATAATATCTGTTGATATCGATAATTCTCAAAATAAATGTCATGTTGATATTTATTTTTATGGGTCAGAGAAAAAATACACTTAATAAACAGCAAAACATTTGACAAATCTGCAGTCAATCAATTATGTTAGACTTTTGTTGTTTCGCAGTTTATGAAAATCATATTTTAACTGTCAATAATGTTTTACATGATGTCAACACTTAAATGGCGTTGAGCTGTGAATATAGTAGTTTTTATCAATTTGATTTAAGTAGTAAAGAGTCATAATGAAAACGTGGGTCAAAGAAATGCATTTGAACGATATTGATGTAATTTGTGACGCTTTGCAGTAGCTTAAAACAAAAATAATTATTCCAACTAACTGCATCCAAGCAGGAAATTAAGCTGTTAGAAAATAAAGTCCCCGGTGGTTTTAATGAGCAAAGCACCTGCAGATAAAATATGTACTAATTAGGCACAACGTCTTGATTAGCTGTTTAGCTGTCAACACAAGGTCCTCATTTGCTTGCAGCTCTTTTCCACATTCAGTCACATCCACATCTCTCTATCCTTCTATCTCTCTTTTTATCTATTTAAACATCTATCTATCTTTTTATTACTCAACCACTTCCACCGTCTCCCCAGTGGTTGTGTGTTGCCAGCTGCAGACATCCACTCATCTCCTCGGTCGTACTTGGATAGACACTCGGCAGCAGACATGAATCGTCCCTCCTGCTTATTGGGGACAGTCACGTGGAGTCGCAGCCTCTGAGTGCACGGAGACGAGTTCTGACTCATCTACAGAACTCATCAGGAAGCGGTTACGATGTGCAGGACGTACGCGTGTGGAAGAGGACGAGGTGGAAGGGCAAACGTCTTCGGGGCGAGCTGGTGGAGTGTGAGGCTCATTGGCTTATTTGAATAACCGGATTATTGTAGCATTAGTCAAACACGAGTTTGATCAACGACTTCAAATGTGAAAACAAAGCTGCCAAATATATATTTGATACGCACTGGAGATTCAACATGTTGGGCGGATGGCTCCCCATGAGCTGGTGTTTGATCAGGCAATCCTTAAAGCTGCCTTGATACTATGTCATCCCTTATCAAGCTGTGTTAGAGCGTGTGAGCAAACACGTGGCATCTTTCCCTTGCAGCAGAAACGGAAGCTGTTTTCAGACATGCACTGAAGTCCGGGCTTTTGCTTAAACTGTCAGAAGCGGGTGTGTGAGAACGCAAATGTCCAATTTGAGTAACTACTCCTGATAAGCAAAATTCTCAGCGAGTGAGTACAAATAGAAACAGAAAGAAAACAATTGACTCCGGATTTGAAAGATGAGAATCTGGAGCGTTACCCGATTTGGGGTGACTTGGGCATCAATGTGCTGTAAACAAAAACACATGATTTCTACTCAGGCGTCACTCCGAAATGTAGCAGACAGTTTCCTGTTGGTGTGAACACGTCTGACTTGGACAATCTCCTGTTGCATTCTTCATATGTTAAAGACAAACTTTCAGAAAGGTCCCGGAACCAAAAATCTGGACATTTCCCTATTTCCTGTTTGAAAATGGGCAGAGTAACGTGGGCACCTCTGGATTTCTGCTCCTCACCACATTGAAATTGTGAATTTAAGATTCATGGCTCTCTCTTTCATTTCAGGCTGTACCACTGCTTCCTGTGCTCGGAGCAGTTGGCCACAGTTTTTACTCCATATGACAGAAACCAATACAATAGGCTGCAAAAGGCTTACAGCTGTGGAGAGCTGCGTCAGATTAGCAGCAGAATCCAACCTCTTACTGGAAATCATTTGATCCTGTGTTCCAATTCATCGCTTGATGCAGGTTTAAATATAACGGATCTGTTTTCACAGCTTCAGTTAGAAAAATGACAGATTAGCAAACGTCACCTTTTCTAAAACATTTTCGGCTTTTCATCTAAATTTAGCCTTTCTTTGACGCATCTTTCAAATTACAAATCTGTCTCTGCATTTTTGCAGTTGAGAAGACTGGAATTTGATATTTGCCCAGACTAATGAGTGTTTTCATTAGTGGCTAATCTGCCAATCATTTCCTTGAATAATAATTCCGTAATGGGAAATGGTCAAACCCAAGGTGAAGTCTATTTTCAGCTCCGATTAGACGAGTCAATAAAAGCGTGTGAGTGTGTTTTTGATCAAAAACTTTCACTGAGGAACTCATTATTCATCCTCTGATCGTAAACCACGATCTTATAAAAGGTCACAGCAAAGGCAGACGCAGATTTTCTTTTAGGGTAGTGCTGAAACTTGACTGGCAGACAGCTGAACACCATCGTCCCCTGTGACCTGCCGATTGACTTTTAAATAAGACTTCTCCTGCATTAAAGAAATCGCTCTCAGCTGCAGAGGGAGCAGGTGGATAATTTGTTGTTGAGGCTTTTTGAGTGGATTCCCCCCCCCCGTCTCGGCCTCGTGTTCATAACACCGACACGTCCGGGACCTAAACCACAAAAACAACTGTCTACCTGTCGATCCGTGTCCTGATCTCCGGCCCGGCTGCTCCAGAGTCCCATCACACTTCAGAGCCGCCGTGCTGCATCTCTTGGCTTCTCCTCTCGCTTGAGCCCGGCGTGCATCCCTATCTTTTTAAGCTCTTGTAGGCAAAAGTGTAATTAACCAAAGCACAAATTTTAGCACGGCTCTGAGGCATCCAGTTTTCAGTTTTGCTGTTATCTAGCGCAGAAATTTGCAATTCAAGCATCTGATTGAGCTGCTACATCACAGCTACAACGCAATCTACACCTTTTTCTGCTGATTGAATCATTTTACTCCCGATGGCTGTTTTGTGCATCAGCAGGGAATGACTTACACTGGATACTTAAAGGATTATTTTCCTTCCGAAGAAGTACTGTACTTTAGAGTGAGGTGAAGCGATCAGCTGCTGATAAAAAGCTCCATAAATACTATTTAATCTTGCAGAAAGTGACCTTGACGAGTGTCTCCATTGCATTTAATCTTTCTCGGTGAGGAAGATTTAATTTTGCTTGTGTTTCTCGGTGTCGTAGGAAGGAAAGAGAAGTTCACGCACGATTGGACGTCTGCAACCGTGGCAGTCTGTTTCTAATCCTCTCCTCATTTTGCATTAACATTTCTTCAATGAGGAAACCATCTGGTCTTGTGTCCAATGAATTGGAAGAAGAAGAAAAAAAGCCTGGTAGTCGCCACCCACCTCCAACCACTCTCCAGACCTCATAATACTGTCTTCACATGCAGCTACAGCCTGGTTCCAATACCACCAAACCCTCATTAGCTCTCTCATGCCTCTCAGGAGTGCGTATTTTGCCAGTATCCTATTCAATCTTCTCAGTCTTTCAGTCTTCCCCCCTTCAGAAAATGATCGGAGGCTTTCTTCTACCAGTGCATCACTGTTTCTTCTGATTGCACCCAGAGGCTCCGGCGTAGAAGGAGCTCAAACAGAAAACTGGATGCAGAGTAAAAGTCAAGGGGAAAGATGCAGAGATTGTTGCACTGAAATAAGTAATGAGCCAGACACAGTCAAGAGAAGAAGTGGAATGAAAAGGGAAGATGATTCCTCAGAGCAGCGTTGTGATTCAGGTGGAGATCTCACAGGCTTGACATTTCTAGCTAATTGTTCTAAGCAGCTGCAGAAGCATGAAAGTTAATTCCTATTTCTCCTCTTTTCACATGGTGGCGTACACTTGGCACCGACGTGTGACCTTTCTCTGTGTGGCAGCGTATCACAGAGCTTAGATCCAGGGCATGTCGGGGAGATGACAGCGCAGCAGCATCGAATATATCACTTTGGAATGATTGACAGAGACAGGACATGAGACAGCGCCGCGCATAATGTACATCTCGCTCTCGGGCTCCTCAGGCAGAGGGAGATGATCTGGAAACCGATGAGTCTTTCAGTCGGCTCTTATCGAATCTGTCATTGCAGCTTTGCAGGTTACTGAGGAGATTGTCAGACTTTATAACGTCTTCTCCGAAAGAATCAATAAGGATGTTAATGGCCCTGCTTCTTTATTGGCTGTGAGGGACAGATGTGCAGCGGCAACATTTCTGCTCGACATTTTCAGTCGGTGACACCAGCAGGTACATTTGGAAGAATACACGATTTAGTTGATATAAACAGACGGAGGATTTGTGGGTTGACAACCAGTTTAAGCATGTCATGGATTCGGGGTCTCCCAGTAACACTCTGGCTGCCCTGGTGTGTTCTTTACTTTTAATGTCACTACAGCCCAGGTGAGGTTTTCTGATATGTACTCAATCTAAAAACCTGAACTCTACAGTAAGAAGCTGTGCCTCTTCCTGTCCTACAAATATTTCACAATAAATAAGCATTTTAACAAATGAACAAGTGTTTAACTTTGGTACAAGAAGTGTTGAAAATGTTTAAGTTTGTGACATATTTGACAAACATTAAAACTCATCATAGATCCTGTCTATCTAGAGCAGGGGTTCCCGAACTTCTCAGCCTGCGACCCCCAAAATAACGGTGCCAGAGACTGGGGACCCCCAACGACACTGGAGGTGGTTTATTATGTTGCGCACAGCCACTCACATGCACTATGCCTGCGTGCCTGCGTGCGTGCATGTCTGCTCAGGTAGCCTCTCCTTCTCCGCTAGCCTGTCCTGTTCCTGTGGCCTCCTCGATTTGGTTGGTATTAACCAACGTTTCATTTTCAGCTGCTTTCCAAAAGAGTTTTGGCCAGCTACCGTGTGACTGGCGCTGCTGTAAATTGAACTGTCGCTAACCTGTGTCGTAAGATAAAAAAAGGAAATGTTTTTTTTTGTGGAGGAAAAAAAGGGATGGAAAAAGAAAAAAACTGATGGGACATGTGTAAGCTATTTTATTTATTGACTCTTATTTTGAAGAGGGGTTTTACCGGAAGGATGTGCTGTACTAAACGGCTGCTATGTCTCCTGTGTCTTCTTTAGGCTGAGGCCTTATTCAATACAACAACTAAACGCTCGGCTACAATTGCATGGTTTTATTCTAATATCAACTCATATGTATATATTATACGTACATTTTATAAAAAAAAAGAAATAATTGTATTTTTTTTTGGAATGCATTTCGCGACCCCGCCTCTATATGTCTCGCGACCCCCACTTTGGGAAACCCTGATCTAGAGGAGCAGTGTGGCTAAAGCAGGGCCAACTGGCGGCGCTAACCTGGTAACATGGGTGCCAAAAAGAAAAGCAGTATGTTACGTAAAGGATCTCACACATGCAAGCACTGCCCGGCCCTTAGACGGTTGTCGGTTCTAGTCCCATGTGGCCTTTCTGTGTGGAGTTTGCATGTGCTCTGCTTTCCTCCCGCTGAACAAATACCTGCAGATGGATTCAGGTTTGCCTCTGTTTGTTCCCCCTGTGTTATGCATACAACCCTGTCCATGGTGTAGCCCACTTTCATCTGGGCTTCCCCCCCTGTGACCCTCAAAAGATAAGTGGCTTAGATAATGGCTGGATGTCATGAATTTAGAACTGTGTGTGTGTTTCTGGTCTTTGATCGTAGTGGTGAACTACTGGTGCCCCGGGGGAAATGTGTTTGTGTGTTTCCTGTGCATTTTCAGAGCAATATGCAAATAAAGTAATTCAGTATTTCTCTTTCTCGCTCTCTGTGACTTCATGCAGTTGTAAAACGAGTGAATTCATTTGTGGAACAATGCCGCTGTGTCTCAAGAGTTCTGCGTAATCACCGGCTCTCTCTCCATAATGCAAAATTACCATTTGTAGTTGCAACACAGTCGTCACACCCCCCGTCTGCTTGTGTTTGATTTAACTTCAGTGATGGATTTAATATCGTGGGCATGTCGGTGAGGTTTCCCACAACAGAGCTGCACGCGATGGTCCTGTTCCACTGGCTTGAACTGACTTCATTACTGGTGCAGGCCCACTGCAGGGCTCCCCATATAGAAAACCTCAAATCAGCTCCATGTGGACAGTTCTATTTTAACCCTGGGAGCCCGGCCCCTCGTCGCTGTCTTCAACCAGATCATGGTTTCGGTTGCCGCTGCCGCTCAAAGGCCCGACTACATCTTGTAATTACGGTGGTTTCTGGTGTTGCACTGCTCTGCACGCTGAAGCCTAAAATAATCGACAGCGCTGCCAACTCAACTGCCAATAGACGGATTTAATAGTACGATCAAGAAAACCCCAAAGCAGCAACAAAGCTACTCTGAAATTGCTTGCAGAAATTGGCAGCACTATAATAAATGTGGTTTGTGTGTGTGTGTGTGTGTGTGTGTGTGTGTGTGTGTGTGTGTTCAAGTCAGTTTCTTCTTGTTTGTGTGTCTCTTTAAAATGCATGTATGCAAGAATGCATGTGAGTGTGTGTATGTTTGTGTGTGCATTACTGGCCACACTGGTGATCTCATAGCTTCTCATTAGTATTTGTCATTTCTCAGAAAGTCACAGCGGAGCAGATGATGGCGGGAAGAAAAGAGGGAAGCGGGAGATCGCTTATCATCTTTGGACTCAACTTCAAGACCGTTGTGTGTCCGTGATCCCGTTTCTCTGCAGGTCCGAGTGAAATGAAGAGAACTAAACCATAAGAGATTGAGTGGGTGGCAGAGATAAGCGCCTCTCCTATCACTGGCAATTAGGTCCACTTTCCTTTAGTTCTGTGTTGATACTCAACTTCTTATCAAGTGAATATAATGAGCTGCTAACCGGCTGCAGAATTTTAAGTAGAACACGCAATCTAGCCTGGGTGTTATCCTGCAGTCGGGTCAGAGTGAGGGATATAGGACCATGCTTAAAAATAGAGTCAAACACATACAGAGACACACGTGAGCGAGCACATGCATGTGTATGTGTGAGTGTGTGTGTCTGTGTGTATTTCTGCATGTGCAGTGTGGACATGCCAGTTGGCAGCATTCCTCCGCTAACACCACAGAGACATTGTCTTGTTTGTGGGGATCACTATAGCAGCACATGGCAGCGCTTTCATGGCGTTCGTGTGGGCTTTCGTGAACTTCATACAAGGACAGGACATAAATACACGCTCATGGGCAGAATGTGTGCAGTGTAAATCTTTGAACACTGGATGGAAGTCACGGAAATAGAAATCAGCTCTAAGATCTCTATGCCTGTACAGCTACAGAACATAAGTCTATTCTTATTATTATCAATATTAATAGTGCAAAAATACAAGTTTGATTGAATTTGACCCTATACGATAGGATAGTTATGAGAATACCCGCACTCCCACTCGATCCATACAATCTGAGGAGGTTGAACACTCCACTCGTCTGTGGTGCCTCCTCCGCTGCCTCACACTGTGGAAAGCTAATAGTGGAGCCTGCAGACTTGTTGTTGTTGAAGAGTTAGACAGTTGCATGGTTCGAATTCAAAAAACAGGCTTTCCTTTATTTGTTATGACCCAGAACCCAACACTTGATTTTCCGTCCCTCGATTTTTCGCTAGCGTCCTCCATTTTCATAGCAAAACAACGTAACATTACCAGCTTACTTGAATAAAGGGGTCAAGAGGGCACACAATGACATTTTCCATATTATTTCGGTCACAGAGGTTAAAACCAATCTACGTGTAATATTGATTGGGTGTATTTTAATATGACTCACCTTTTATCTGGATTTCTTAAAGCTGATGTAGTGAAAAACTGCAGAAAGACAAGTTGCATTCAACTCGATCGAACTGCCAGTTTTCTCTATAAATTCATAAAAGACTTCTTAAAGTGTGAGTGGGGGAAACAAAATCCATCTCAGATGATCACGAAACATTTGTTCACATAAAAGCGGCAGAAAACTTGTCCTTGGATTCACCAGGATGATGATTCCAAACAGATTGTCAGCCAACAAATAAATATCGACTGTGATGGTTAAGGGCTTCCTCGTGTGTGTACATGTTTGCCGACTTGTTGTCGTACATTTGCCTTCTCCTTCATCCTCAGTATCAGGAGGCGCTGGGCGAGCTTTATTCGATCCTTGTGTCTGTGGGCTTTGGCTGGATGCCACGCCACATGACCGCCCACAGAGAGAGCAACTTCAAAGAAGGTTCGGAGTCTCCTTCCCTCAGCGGAGCCGCAGGAACTTACGCCTGTTATATTAAGCCCCAGTTACAGGGGGACGTTCTAATTTGCCCAATCGGTTTGTTTATCTTTAATCTCTTGCCGAAAATTCTCCCAAAGTAGCCCACTCTCGTGTATTCAGTCACAAAACATGATCAAACCCGTGCAACCCACCCATTAATGTTGGATTTATGTCCTGGCATAACCTATAAAGGGGTTCGATTACACTTCTTGTCTTTTTAAAGGATGGATTTTAGGGAAGTGGGGAAGAAAAGGCCTTCTGTGCACTGGGGCTCAGTTGTAGTTTTGCTTCTGTGGCTTTGAGTCATTAGCCAGGACGTATCCTTTGTCTCCTGCAATAATACACAGGTTAACTTGGGCACAGCACGGCTGCCTTTGTGCCAAAACGAGTCTTTAGTGCATCTTGTGGGCCTGTGTGAAAGGGAAGTGAGCTGCTGATGGTACCGATTGAGACAATGTTTTCCGTGTTGAACAAAAAAACCCTCAAACAGTTGTCAGCAGACTCAGCAAAGTAAATAATAAATCAGCCCCTAAAAAGGAAAAGTCTGAACAATATGTAGATGCGTCTGTTTACTATTTTACGAAGGAAAACCCTGAAGCCTGATTAGCAATTGTACAATCTGCATATTTTGCTGATTCATGTTAAATTGAGGGAGAGCTTATAAACACACTCTCTCTAACACACAGGTCGGAAAAACACATAAATCATCTTTGATGTGTAAATTTTGAGCCTGAACAGTTTATACACAAACCAGCGGTTAACATACTTGATTAACAAGACTCAGGGGCGGGGGGATGAGGGGGGGAGTCCGGCCTCCAGGCTGTTTGCGGCCCAGGATACAGTTTGATCTGGCCCACGAGACAATTCATTAATACTTTAAAAAATACAACCACTCAGCAATACCTAAAGATTCTCTTGATGACAGTTAGATTTTTCCGCGATAAAAGCAAACATCATAGAACAGTAGCCCCCCGTGCTTCAGGGTGGTCCCGGCTGGCTGTGCTCCGCCTGTCAGGTCACGGTCAGACTGAAGGAAAACACACACTGTTCTGTCAAGAGAAGAAACAAGGCGGTGAAGAATGCCGTGGGTTCCAAAAGAGGTTTTTACAAGTCATTACTTTATCATGGAAGTAAAAGACACACCAGGGTGTCTCCATCGCAGTGACAAAATAAAGGCCAAACTCAAATGTCATAGCAGCAGGAAACATTAAGTCAAGCTGGATGAGTCACTTGGACAGTGATGAAACAGTTTGTCGGAGTTTGGGTTTAGAAAAACATATTCTGAGCAGCACAAGGCAACACGGGCAGGTTCTGTGGTTAGTGGGCTAGAAGATTCTGATTCTGAAACCCTGGAGGATTTGTGAAGGAATCGTATTCCTGCTTCAGAGCTGCCAGAACTGGTGGAAGTGAAATTGTTCCTATATATGTTAATTTGTTATGAGGATCTGACATGTTTTTGTGTGTGGGATCTTTTCAAGCCAATGCACGGCACGATAAGAGTGAGTATTTGTATTAGAGAGCTGTTTTGATAGCATTGAGAAGCATTATTATCATCATCACTACCATCTGACATCAGCCGCCTCTCCAAGGAGAAGCAATTCCAGCCGTTTCATCAGAGGCTTGGTGTGATGTAAGAGTTCAATAATTTGAGTATGGCCCTCGAAGGGGGGTTTTAAAAATGTAAATGGCCCTATAGGTAAAAGTCCCCCCCCCCCCCCTCCTGTTGTCTTATTGCAGTGGATGAAGAATATGTTCTGCAACGTCCAGCTTCAACCTGACTTTCTTCTCCTCTTTCTCCGTGTTCTCTGTTTCTGCATGATTTCTTTCAACCATTAACTTCCTCTCTCTTTCTTCTTCCATCTTTTTTATTGCCTCTTTGTGTTTCTCTTCCTCTGCTTCTGTTTCTCGACTCCTCCGTCTCTCCACCTTCCTTCCGTGCCGCCTGCAGGAAGAGGCAGGGGTTGTGTCTCAGCTCTCTGTGAACGACCAGCTGTTCCCATAAGCCCGGGATTAAATTATTCACTTACAGTCATATTTTAATCCTCGTCGTCACGCTCTCGCACAAACAAACATGCAAATTAGGAACGATTTTTCCTCCCGAGTGTCTCGAAAATGACAGTCGCACCTCAACCTGAATGGGAACTGGGAATGCAGTCAAGTTCCTGCTTAGGAGGGTTTGTAACTGAGTGAAAGGACTCGGGGGGAGAAGTGTCAGCCATCAAAAGGCTGCTGGAACTCTCTAATCGCTAAGGAAAGGTGCGTCAATACTTCCTTTCATATCTCCTTTAGCAAAGGGTATGCTGGACCTTCCCTTAGGAAAGGAATTAAGAAAATGACGTCCCACAGTTCCTTGCAGCAGCAAGATTTATCGACCCTTGTTGCATAATCACGTATCCTGATTTAAGTGCAGTTGGATTGTCTTAGTGCTGCAGGTTTCTTTCCTTTTCTCGAGCACCTGACACGCTCCATCAAAGTCAAGAAAAAGTGGATGGGAAAGGAGGTACTTTTTTCTTTTGGGACCGTTCAACCACAGCAGGGTGTCAGAAAAAAAACTCATCCGTCACCATGCTCTGTATCGTTTCATCAAGTCAGACTTGTGTCCCATTACATGCACATTGTATCTGCAGCCGAGCACAACACTGCCTGTGATTGAGTGTTTCAGCAGGTGGCGGGGGTGCCATCTGCTTGTAGCACAGCGAGCAGGAATCTGAATGATGACTTCTCATTGTAAGTCGTGCTCTTCTCCATCGTTTTTCTTTCAGCGGCGTGAAATCGATGGAAAATAGTTAAATTGTAACTCATTGCAATTGAAGATAAAGTCTGCTTATACACAATACAACGATGAAACAAAAATATCAAATGCCAGCCTCTGTAGCTGAAGCAGCAGTTCCTTTCCCGTTTGGATTGGGTCTATTTAAAGTTTTATTTTCAAGAGGACATGTCTCATTTATATATTTTGCATCAGAGCTCCTTCTAAGAAAAACGGCTGTAACAAGCTGACAGCAGTTTTCTCCTCTCATCTCTTTCTGCCTTGCTGCAGACATCCTGATAGCTGCTCCGGGATGAAACCCGGGCAATAAATGGAAAGAACACAGAGCACTTTTGTCAACAGAAAGGGTGAAAGCCATTCCTTCCTTCTACTCAGTTGATTATATGTTCTGTGGTGTCTACTCAGAGGGATGTAAGTGATCATATATTGATTTCTTTGTGAAGCCTCCTTGCCAACGGCCTTGTCACATCTGTGAAGCGGAGGCAACACTGTGAATCGCCTGGAACAATTATATCAAATTTGCAGAAATAGAGCTAAATATATCAGGATTGTTTAGCGTATAAGTCCCGATGTGGTTGGAGGTCCATGATAATAAGGCTTATTGGTTTGCTGCATGAAGTAATGACCAGTGTTGAGAGATGTCTACTTACAGTTTTTCACAATTGTTAACACACGTTTTTCAAAACAATAACAGCTTTCTCAAAAATGCGCACAGAAAACTCAAAACCTCACACACAAAATCCTAAACCTCACACTCCCTTTGCAAGATGACTCTCTGCCATCAAATCTCTTCACTGTTCACAAAATGGAACTCGTGTTTTCATTTGGTACACACAGCCATATTTTCAAATGACACACACATGCCATTTATTGAGTACACACAACTTAGCATTTGCTTGCACACTTCCAAGCATTTACAGCACACTGAAGTGCAAAATTGAAAACACAATCATCAAAATGTAACACACCATATGAATGACAATGACTCTGGAGAATTAGCCATTTCTCCTTTTGTAAACTGTTTCAGTGTAGGCCTACTTTTTTCATAGTCAAACATAAAACAGCACACAAAAAGGTTTATTTCGGTACACACAGAGAACAGTACAGTACTGACACAGACAGCATGATAATGCAAGTTACAGTATGGACACAGAGAGGTCAACACAGTGGGCTACAGTGAGACACTGTAGAAAAGGAACAATATTGGATTACAGGTACAATACATGCATGTGTCAGTGCTGAATGTTTGGTACTAACAAGCACAAACTCTCGCCGTAACTCCTTGATGTGTCTGTGTTCGGTTCGAATGGGACCCTGTACACTTGTTTCCTCCGCATGGCATTCCTGTGAAGAATACGGTCCAATGTAGAGAGGCTGACAGTCTGGACGTTTCTAAATGTAGCATGGTCAGCCAGGATCCTAGTTTTTCTGAGTTGTCTGAGTGTGATAGCGTTGTTCTCATGAACCATATCTACAATTTCAGTCTCCTGTTCGGCTGTGAAAATGCGTGTTCTTCCTCCACGGTGTGGTTCTCTTTCAGTCCTGCAAAATATAAATACTGTGAGCACACTGTATTCTATTCTATTGTTCATCAAACAAAACAGAGACTGAAGGCACTTTTATGCTGCAATCCTGATTGCAAATTGCTCAACAGACATGTTTAGAGATTTGAGTATTTGTGTGTTGTAGGTTGTAGGTTGATGCTTTGATATTTTAGGGTGAGAAGTGTGTGCAACAACAGAACATTGTGTGTAGTGTTTTGACAACAAGGTGATGTGTAATTGAAATCAGAGTGTAAAGAAGGAAAGTCAGAGTCTAATGAGATAAGGGAGTGTGAAACAGTGCCAAATTGGGTCAAGCTATTGGTACATTAAGTGAATGTTGTGCAAATTGTGCCGAATTTTTGCTTTTTGTGTGTTAACAATTGTGAAAAACTGTAATGGATGAGGGGGCTGTACAGGCTAACTAAGTTCCATAGCCATTAGCCAGAATGAATCATACATGAATCACACATTTCATTTCAGGGTGTTACTGTTGAGCGAGTTGTTGTTTTGACCTTTCTGAGGCGACATTTTGATCCCAAAACCCAAAACAAATCAGTCAACGAGCAGGAGAGAGTGAGTGTGAGAGAGAGAGAGAGAGAGAGAGAGAGAGAGAGAGAGAGAGAGAGAGAGAGAGAGAGAGAGAGAGAGAGAGAGAGAGAGAGAGAGAGAGAGAGAGAGAGAGAGAGAGAGAGAGAGAGAGAGAGAGAGAGAGAGACAAGAGCGGAGATTTGCGCCTTTATGCTGATGACACGCGAGTGTATAGGGGAAGCAAAGATTTAATGGTTTGAAGAAATAAAACTTTGTGAATGCTCTTTCCTCAATAGGCCCTTACATCATCTTAGCACTTTATATTGAATGATGCATCGTGTCTTCCATGATAAAAATTACATTTAAATTCATCGATAGAGACCTGGAGAGAGAGAGAGCTGTTTTAAAGCAGCGACAGCAAAGGTGAGAGAATTGCATCAGAGCGTATTTCGTGATTTCTCGGCCTGGATTACTTCTCCCTCCTTTACCGCCTGCATGGCAATCCAAGCCGGTGTCATTCAGGCTGCCTGTCACAGCCAATTTGCCTCTCCTTCCATTCCCCCCCCTGCCCTTTGATCTTATCTGTTTGCACAAATGAGACTAAATCCTTCATTTCTTCGGTAAATTGTGTTTACGCTCAGGATGTGGCATTGGAACGATTTCAGGAGCTTCTCAGTCAAACACACTTCAGTGAGCTTTCACTCCTTGGATCCTACATCATCCCGGTGTAAGGCTTTAAGTAAACCGTCTCCCTGGCAGCCAGCCGCTGATATAAAACGGGAAAAATGCTTCCACCGCTTTGAATAATGATAAGATCTTTGTGCCGACTGCAAACGACCATAGATGTTCTGATAACATTTTGTGAGAGAAATCTCCTCGGCGCAGAGCAACATGAGAAGCGGAGGATCGCTTGATGTGAGACATTTACATCTGTGTGATTTGTGTTTATCGAGTTTTGTGCCATTTAGACGACAAAGAAACAGTTTCAACTGATCCGCTGAAAATGAATCTCTGCGTCGGCGAAGCTGTTTCTCGATGAGGTGAAAATCTTTGTGGGGCCCTTCCTGTTTGATTTTGGTCTGATCTTTTTCTGCATTTACAGATTGCACAGCCCGCAGATACCTCATCATTTGTGAGATTGGAATTGTCAAAAAGATCAGAATATTTTTCATTTGCACCATTTCAGAACATGTTTTGTGGTTCTACAGAGACATTGGGGATATTAGGGTTTTTTCGGAGAAAGCTACTTTAGCGCCTGTAAAGACAAATGTAACTGACAGGAATATAAACAAAAAGAGAAACTTAAGCCCACAAGTGAATCAAGGACACATTTTCAAATTCAGAAAACACAAGCAAAGAGTTGGGATCTGCTCCTGTTGTTCTGGACGTAAAATAGCGTTTCCTTGGTTATCTCCATTTCCCTGTAATAATTTTTCTCTTGAAATGAGCTTTCGTCGTCACCGTATTATTGGCCTGAATAAAAGAGAACGCTGATTGAAAGGATTTTAGGAGAATTCTAATGCTATTTAAGAAACTGGGACATTTCGAGAGATATAATTAGTCCAGTGATAAGATTAAAAACTGTTTATGAGGAAGACAGTGTAGCTTGTAGCATCAGTAGCTCTGTGTCTTTTTTGTTTTCCTCAGCAATCGAGCATTTCCTCTTTGGGTGAAGACAAGAGTCTTCGTGTTTTTTTGTCAGCTGCCGGGAGGAAAAGGGAAAGTTTCATTCGTAACTGGCATTAATTAATGGACTCAGATGATGGATTCTTTTAATACATCACACACAAGGTCCACTTCTCAGACTCCCTTTCTATTCCAGCGCTGCCTCGCATTCTTCGACCTCATCCTGGAGGTAGGGAGGAACAATGTCAACACTATAACGGACTCCGCAACTCCATGACCCAGTGAGAGTCACTGAGGTCGCCGGGGTCAAATGTCTCCGTGTGACTCATTTCCTGTCGAACATGAAGGGACTCAGCAGCTGCTCATCAGGACTAAACAGGGAGGTATTGTGGGACAGAGGAGGTCACAGGCGTGTTTTTCACACACCGCTTTTGAGAATTGTTGCTGTGGTGACACCATGGCGACCACACTCATCACGTGTGTGTGTGTGCGTGTCTGTGTGTGTGTGTGTGTGTGTGTGTGGCAGCTGTCTTTCTATTTGGATGTCAAAGTTAAACAACAGTGAACTTCCCGAGATAAAAATGACCCGAGACCGAGCTGAACATCGAGGGCAATTTTTCTTGTTTTGGAAACTGACAGAAGCCCGAAGTTTTCCCCAATTATGAAAAAAGAAGTTAGCTCAACGAACATGACTGAAACGTTTCCCAAAACTGTTTCGATATGTTTGTCCCAACGGGTTCTGATGGGTTTAAGTTGTGTATCCAGACATAGTTTGTACTTAAATTAAATCTTAGCCTAAAGACCTTGAGTCTGCTTTGTTCCCTTCTGCAGTGGGTTTATCTACAACGTTGTGGAGAAGTTTCACTGAAACATTTCTGCAACAGTCTTATTGTGAAGAAGATGACCCACTGTAATGAAATATATCCTTTGACGGAAGGCGTCTCTTTTCCTTCTACCTTTTTTCAGGCGAGAGTAAAATCAATCCAGACAGATGTCGGTGTCTTCTCTCCCACATCAACTAATCACATACGAGCAAAAATTGATCCAATCAACATAACTACTCACTGACTTATCTTTCGTCCAACTCACTCACCCACACAAGCAATTCATCAACACTTCACATTAATCACTGTCCTGTATGTGTGGCTTTCTACTTCAAAACACTGTTTTCCTTGGCTTGAACGAGCGGCAGAGTTATTCTCTTTACTAAACCTTGCCATTCAGTCATTTAAACGATTATTTAATTAGGTCATTTTCTATTCCAGACACTGACGCCTCCCATCTCCAACAAGCTCAATGCTATTAATACACCATACCATAATATACTCCAAGTTCCATACCTTCCTTTAAATACCATCAGCTCTAATGAGGCGAGGAAAGACGCTGGCCTGCTTGATCTCTGGAAGGATGATTCTACTCTTTCTACTCCCGATCTCAGTGCATGAACAGGTTCCAGGGACCGGGATGAAGAGATAAATCATCCTTCATGTCCAGATACTGTAGCCGACACTGGAAGTAACTCAGACACTATATAGTATGCGTGAGTCGTCCTTGGTGAATTAATGGTCCAACATGGACATAAATAAATGGCCTGACTGTGGTTGTAGCATGTGCTTGAGATGTGGAAGGACTGTGTGTGTGTGTGTGTGTGTGTGTGTGTGTGTGTGTGTGTGTGTTTGAATAATAAACTTAATGAGCCATGTTTTGTAGAACAGGGGTGGGGAACCTTTTTCCTATCAACGGCCATTTCATTTTTTTATAACATCCTTCACGGACCATATTAAATTATTATCTCGATCGCTGGAACCGTTTTATCAAAACAACTTGCTCCACAACGGCAGTTTAAACTTTTTCAACTATTGCACCTCTCATCACTAAACTCATCTTTGAAGTTGGTGTCTGAAATTAGCCGAAGAGCGTGAACCTTCATGTCCTTGTAGCTCATCCTGTTTAGCTGCATGACTCTTGCTGTAACGATGCTTTAGATTGATGTTTATCATCACTTCAGAGACGTCCTTACAAACTAGGAGCTCTGGCTTGTCTCTTACTTCAACATGTCTCTCGGAGAGTGTGACATTCTG
Organism: Limanda limanda; assembly: GCF_963576545.1. Classification (NCBI taxonomy): domain Eukaryota; kingdom Metazoa; phylum Chordata; class Actinopteri; order Pleuronectiformes; family Pleuronectidae; genus Limanda; species Limanda limanda. The sequence continues at coordinate 37,702,970 of NC_083636.1, read as the reverse complement.
CAGCTACTTCTCTCTTCTTGACAGTCGCCTTGATTCTTGTCAGCGATGACACGAAACAGCTTCGTATGTTGCTTCTTCTTCTTTCAGCCGGACCATTACGTAACGGGCAAACAGCCAGAGGGGGCGGACGTGTTGTTTTATTGCACGTTATTTTTGTGTATATTTATGGGCTAGATTATCTTAAATACACTCATGCACATGCTTCCACCATCACTGTTGCACCATTTGTTTTGTGCATATTTGTGAGCACACTTATGTTTGAAGAGTTGTTTTTTGAAAGCACCGGTTTAATGTCCAAGCAAATCTAGGATGTAAATCATTAGAAGAGAGTAAGAGTGTGCATTATGAACAGAATGTTTTTTTTTGTATCGTAGGGACCTTGGGTAACAGTCCGTCCTTTAGGCTTCATTGACTTTAAGAAACTAATTTGGTTAATTTTTGCGTTCCAGCAGTAGAGTCATAGGACAGTCATCAAATAAGAGCCTCTAAAATTCTGAGTCAATACTTAGTCGGACACTGCAGCTGTAAACCTAAAGTGTCTCGTGCTCCGTGCAGCAGCTTGAGTCTCTGGATTCCTGCTTCGGACAAAATGGCACGTGACCTCTTCAAGGCACTTTCACTAAATTCTAGCTGAACATGTTTTCTTCCTCGCAAGGATCCCTGAACTTACCAAGTGATAATAAACAAGGCCTGGTGCGGTCACTTGAGCAGCGTGTCGGCTAAGTGGTGAAGACCCCCTGGGCCTGAGTTAGGACATGAGGTCAAGCCCCCGAGTCAGCAAGCGTTTGACCTGCAGAAGTCACCGAATACTTTGGGTTCAGGGCTGCTGGGCCGCAGCTGAGCCACCGCTCTCACTTCAGTATGAGAGGAAAACACAACAAGAGGAGACAGTCGGTGTTTGGATGTGGAACTTTCAGCAGTACGGTTCTGTGTGTTGCTCATTGCAGCCACATTAGTCATCACTTTTCTCTCTCCACTGAATTGCAGCTTGTTTGGAGAATCCTCTCTCCTCTATGTTCTATTTATTTCATAAGGATTACACACAATTTGTGAATAAATGAACAACAGAGGACCATTGTGTAAATTGAATCAGACAGAGGGTGTGAAGTTTTGACTGGGAGCTCATTCAATCTGACTTCTATGTACAAACCAAGCATATGTCATATACTTATTAGCGATTCATTCAAAACAACTCGTCAATATCCATACATGCAGAGCATGTCAAGTTATGTTGCAACTTGCTCAAGTGACGACAAACATACATAGAAACACAAATATCAGGATTTAAATCAAGTAATCATACAGATTTCAAGTCAATGCACATCATACATTTGCTCTATGTAAAATTACATGAGCAGAAAAAGTAAAGTGTCTTCTCAACTTTTCTTGATTTCAGAACTAAACTTCAATTAATTGTGACTTTAATGAGAATTTGACCACTTTTGTAGTTTTGTTTATAAAACCCTGTCGTCCTGTTTGTTTTTGACAGCTTTGTCTCTTCTGTAACTCTCCTTCTCATGCTCACGTCTTCCCGAATAAATTAGTACGAGTACATCAAAATAAAAAAAAAACGCTTGAAGCGGCAGCCGAACTTTCCTCTGCGTCCGTCAACATCGTCTTTAGTTCTGCTTTACAAGTCTTCACAGGAGAAGTGGATGTCCGCTCGCTTGTGCAGAAAACACAACTAAACTAGAAACACTGCCAAGAGAACGAGTGAGCACGGTGGCATCAAAGGCTTTTTAAGACGGCTTCTCATTGTGGATTCAGAATGCTAATGCACAGGTGTTGGAAATCAGCTTTAATGCTTTCAGAGTGCGTGTGTATGTATATATGTATATATACACAGGGGGACCAGAAGTCTGAGACCACTCTCCCATTCGTGGTGAACACTTTTGACCCGTCTGTACATGTGTGTGTGTGTTGTGTCATTTTGGGAGAGGATGATGAATGAAGATGAATGTGTTCAACATGCAAGACTGTGGCCTGTAGATGGATAAAGATCCCAGGAGAAAGATTTGTTTCTTTCTTTATTTGAACTTGTACAACTTCAGCAAACTTTTTAACCTAAACCCAATCTCACCTGAACACAGGGACCTCCCTGTCCAGGATTTCAAAGTGCTCAGCAGGTTACTGGACTCGCTCCCTCTGAGCTACGATGTCAGGTTTAAATTAGCTGCTGGCTCCACAGAAAGAAAAAAGTTTTATGTGGTGACTTTATGGGCGGTGTGTGAAAACAGGGGGGTGAGGTTGTGTCGACAGCGCAGATGTAATCAATCACTGGCTCACCTTCCTCCCAGGGAGCGACAACGGGAACTTCCTCTTGTCCATGTGGACTCATCGGACATTTACACACAGATGGGCACACACGTTTGTGGCTTCATGTACAACTTTGGTCTTATTTTCATTATTTATGGTCTTTGTAATATCATTCAATGCAGTATTTGCCCAGTGTATAGTATTAACCGCCATAGTATACTGTTTTGGCAGTTTATATATAAAATAAATATCAACATTTACTACTTTATTCTAACAGGAAATCATACATGTGATGCTGGATGTCAATCAGACCTCAATGTTAGAACATTTTACTTCACAAATATACATTTTGTGTTCATGTTGATACCTTTTTTGAAGGAACAAACTGAACAAGGTTTTTTTTTATAAAAGATTGAACATCTAACCCACAACAGTATAATTATAGATTTGGTATTGACACAGATAATAGCACCATGTTTCTCTCAGTAATTTATATTCAAAATCCTCTTAGTCAGTGTAGGTGGAAGATGCATTAAAACCCATACAAAAGAACAGAATAATATACCCTGGAAATAAAACAGTAGCTTAAAATTACATGCTGTGCACATCGCCTTTATTTTTTCTGGAGCTGTATCACCCACATCCACTGTTTTTATTTCCAGCTTCGAGCAGCTCCTCCAATTCCTTTGTGCATTGCCTTGTGGGGCCATATTTGTTATGCATATTGTCTGATTCGCAGAAAAGCATATTTCATTTTATCACTGTTCCAGCATGGAATTGGTGAGCAGTGAAGGTTTTGAGCACAAGAAACAGATTCAGCATCCGTCACCATTCTCTTTCATTCTCTCTTTCAAATAGGTTTGGCTGAGCTGTTCCTTATCCTTGTGGGCTTCTCTCAGCCATGTTGGTGAGAACAGTGTGACCACCGATATGACAAAAATAAGACCTTAGATTGAAATGCTTCATTCCAATTTCACTGGATTGTTTTGAGGAGCATTTTACATAACTCCAGAAAACTGTCTCACCATTTTTGTTCTTTGTTGATTCAGTCTTTTTGAATTCTCTCACCGCTCCCACCTACCCCTGTCGTTCAGGAAGTTGTTGTTGCTATGGATCACTTCCCCCTCTACACTTGCACTTCTCCCGAGCTCTCTGCAGGGATGGCAAAGCCAAAGCATGAGATGGCAAATATCAACCAGCAGAGAGCTCACTAAAGCTAAGTCATTCATTCAGTTAATGGGATTTCCCCTGCCTTGTCAATAAAGGATGGATGCCTGCCCATCGATCAGTTCACCTCTGATGAGCGCCGGTCAAAAACCCTATTTACAACCCGCCGTCAGATCGTGAGGGAGGAGGAGGCTTTAGCGGAGCTCAGACAGATGAAGGGAACAAGGGGGAGAGAGAGAAACCAGACAAAAAGAGGGGCCTCGGGGGAGAAAGGGTTAGAAAGAAAAGAGGAGAAGAGCTCGGCGCTCAGGTTGCAGCTCAGATGCTTCCATCCGTCAGATCTTATAAGATCTAAAACCAATCAATGCTCTCCGCTGGGCTGCTTTGATTGACAGCAGCTTCACAGGCCCCAGATGGAGAAGGAGCTGCAGTTCCACCTTTTCATATACACATGGCGTCTGTCTCTGCTGGTGCGTGTGTCCTCATGCATCCACATCATTCTTTCAAATAATCTTGTACCTATTATTCTGAGATCTATACAGTCAGTTGTACAGTCCTGAGAGTAATGTTTACCTCAACAAAGGAGGTTATGTTTTGTCTTAATATTTAGCAGGATTATGCAAATAACTACTTTCCATAAAACTTAATTGGATGGATGTGGTGTGGGTCACCAGGGGATTGTTGGTATACATCACACTGAGTGACATTCCAGCTAGTCATCAGATTTTAATGAGGGGACCTGTCCAGACAAGCTGCGATCGGCTCCAGCCCCAGGAGACCCTCACAGGATAAGTGGTATAGATAATATGGATGGATGAATTTTAAATCAGGAGCCGGGTATGAACAAATAAATATGAATATATCTATATCTATCATCTATGAGCAGCCGTCTGTGGCTCGCAGATAGAAACCTACCATGTGTAGCTTTAGGATGAATCCAAATGAGATAAGATGGAAAGATTCTGAGCTTCAGGTACAGGGTGGACAGAAACAGTTTTCATGGCACAGACGTGTACGTGGGTTTTCGGAGGTTGAGACAGGATCAATATATTTTTAACCAGAGATGATCTCCTGTCTATCCATCACTGTCTTTTGCGTCTAGCTTGTTTGCTCAGACATACACACACACTCACACACACACAGCTTGAATGCACACGTGTACAGACACTGAATCCTCAGAGCGTAAACACCAACAGGTGTCTCGACCGTCTCAGCAGCTGTGGGATACTTGGAGTCATTGAAATGCCTGCGACGACCCTTGACCTCTGCGTCTGCTGTTTCCCTCTGCAGGACTGGCTGAGCAGGTTTGGCTACCTCCCGCCCCCCGACCCAGTGACTGGTCAGCTCCAGACCAAGGAGGCCCTGACCACGGCCATCAAAGCCATGCAGAGGTTCGGAGGCCTGAAGGAAACCGGAGTCTTCGGTATGTGGGCTGTGTTTTGTTTGTTTGTTTTGATGGAGGCAAATTAATAATATGGAATAATCAGCTATAACCTCTGTCAGTGAATCAGCCACTCCTCTTCTCTCCTCTCCTTTTTCTTTTAGACCAAGCCACACTGGGTCTAATGAAAACACCCAGATGTTCTCTGCCAGATGTGTCTGAGGCCGAGGGGACAGTGGGCCGCAGGAAACGAAGCTTGATTCCACAGAACAAATGGAATAAAATGCATCTCTCCTGGAGGTAGGAACCAATGAGACAGAAGAGGAAGAATTATTCGGTTGACTTGATATTTTGTTTTGTACAATTTGTGCTTCAGCTCAGTTTGTTTAAGATTAGATGATTCTAGTCTGTCTGCTCAGTCAGATTCAGTCCAATATGTTTCATCGATGCAGGGCCTCTTGCTCAAATCCAAGGTAATCCCAACTTTTCCCCTCCTTCTGTTCTTCCTTTGGTAGATGAGATTAGTGGATTCTTCCTTCAGCTGGAAGTCGTATATATTCTGGCTGAAAACATTTAAAGTTCTGCGCTGATTGGAGAGAGACCTTGTATAAACAACAGATGCAAAAACACCTCCCATTCCAGATTCATGAATACATCTATGAAAACATGAATCATCCAAAATAAGGCGTTTTTTAAATAAAAAAACACTTGGCTACGTGCCGAACTTCACTCAGTAGTAGAACATGGTGCATAATTGATTAAAAGTTACATTTATTGCATGACTAAATCTTTAATTGTCTCAAAACCATTACGAATGTCTTCCCATCGTGCGACAATGTGAGAAACCACTGAATAGTCGTCAGAAAGCCGAGGAGGAGGCAGAGAAACATCGGGTGGTCTGGTCTGATTCAGACGGCACCGGTCCTGATTCAACAATGAGCTGCCATAAGCCGCGTGTGGGCCAGTGTTTGTGTGTGCGCTGAATACGAATGTGTGCATGAAATGAGAAATGAGGAAAATCAAACACACAACTCTATAGAGCATATGCACATACGCACTCAGGTGTGTGTGTACGTGTGTGTGTGTACTGCTTCCCTCCTGGTGGGCTTTAACTTTCTTTCTCCTCTTTGTGCTGCTGCCAGTCAGCCGCCCTGTCGACCCCCTCCTCTCTGAAATAAGACGGGCTTGTCTTCAGTCCAGTGAAGCACTTTTGTATTCGCAGCACTCCGATTTGTAGAACAGTGCACGGGAGCAGTTGTGGATTATGTTCTGACTTCAGATCCGGTGAGATTTCCATACAGAGCAGGTTTTTCAGGGTAAAGCGCCAGAACAAAAACACTCATTTCCTGCACAGGTTGGCCTCCGCTGTTATTCTCCTGTGTGCTTTCTGTTTCTGTCTTCAGTTGATGTTCTACCGCTCGCACAGCGATTCCCTCCTGCCTGGTTCGGGAAAAAATCGTTTTATTATCTCATATTTCATGGTATCTCGGCTTCATTAGATTATATGGGCCAGTAACAAGGCTGACAGAATGGAGATAATGCGTGGAGCCGCTAATGAATAAGATGCAATGTGACAGGCATATTAAATGTTAGTGTGCTAATCCGACAGAAAGATCCAAATATTTATATCGCGGAAACACACATGTTGCGTAAATACATCAATTCTAATTATTCTGTTGAGCAGCCAAAACAAAACAGTCATCAGGGGACAGTGATATTCAGATCATAGTCAGGTTTATGAGTCTCAGGGCCCAGTGCATCATGGGAGTTGGTCCATTGCATCAGAACCAAAGGATGGTCTGAGTGTTCAGGTTTATCGGCTGTCAATGTGTTTGTGTCTGAGAAGGAGAGAAGGGGAAAGGGATCGAGTGGAGCGAGGAGCGACGGCTTTATTATAAAGCTATATCAAATAAATAAGCTTTACCAATTTGGAAAAGAAAAATTGACCTGTGGCAGTCCGTGGAAAATACTGTGTGTGTAGCTACAAATAATTTGATGTGTGCAAAGTGCAAAAACTATTCTGTTTTCTTCAAACTTTGAAACGGTTTTCAGATTCAGTCGCGTTGGTCACGTGCCTGATATCTTTACACTGTTCATTTCTGTAATCTGGGCCTGAGTGATCAGATCTCTAATACTTCCTTAATGTGTCTCAGTACGTTTGCACCTGTACTCTGTGTTAATACAGACAGAGTCTCACTCCTTATGGATCCAAAATCCAAAAGAAGTAACCTCACCTCACCTCACGCTCTCTGCTGGCACTTCTCACACATGTCAATCATATCATTACATGCAAAGCGGGTGGAGCGGTCACTTCTTTCACAGAAGGAAGAAAAGATACGAAGCCAGACTGGACTTCCAAGTAGCTTAATGATTTTTTCCCACAGTCAAACTATTAAATGATTTCATGATGATGTGTGGGAGAGTTCGTGGCAAAGGCTGAGCCCTTAATCCTAGTTTAGCGCCGTCCTACCTTTTCTCTTGTTCTGTTAAACACACACAAACACACACACACACACACACACACACACACACACACACACACACACACACACACACACACACACACACCAACACACACTGCGCCGCACTCAGCCTGTCTGTAAGTGTGTTACAGACACTAACAGCCCAGTTGTGTAACACCCCAGTGTTTGCTCATTATCTCATATTGTTAGCCCATTATCACAGCAGACAGCCCGGAGTCATTAGCAGCTCAGACTGATAGGTGTGGCGCTCAGTGGAGGAGGGAAAAGATCGGGCGGAGGATGAATAACGATAATGGCGAAGAAAGAAAGTTAACGCGCATGAAGAAGATTGCATCTTTTTCTCTGTGCGTCGGTTTGATCTAATAAAGCAGGTGAGTTTTACACGGTTACGCTGGATCACAGAATCACCAACTCTCATCCGTCTCCTTAGGCTCGTACAGTTTCCCCTAATGAAATAAATGAAGCGAGAATGAGAAATGCACGAGTTGTAATGATCCATGCAAACAGGTCTGCATTGGCATCATACTCTCTAAATTGTGTTTTCATTGTATTAACATTTAAGCTCCGTGGTTTTATGAGACCTTCACGGTGAAGCCGTCGGCGAACCCACTGAGGGTTCTGTGAAAACAACAGAGCATTTAAAGTGGAAGGTGCTTGTAATTAAGAGCATTGAGTAAAACCACAGTCATAGCCCAGCAGCGGGGGTCCATCAGAGTACTAATTACAGCCATAGTTCATAGCTGTTGGCGAGCGTTAAGAAATTCCTTAGCGGTATCCGAGGTATAGTGTGGTTTAGTCGTAGAAGAAGCTCCGGGACAATAAGAAGTTATCACACAGAGCTGCAATTTGTTTTTATTCTCTTACTCCTTTAGCCCATGTGGAATAATGGGACATGTATAGTGATG